>NW_005187468.1:3118026-3120716 GCF_000239375.1 Pundamilia nyererei | reverse complement strand
AAGAAGTTGTTGAACTTTGTCAACGCAATGATAGTAAATCTTCGTTATTTTTTGCTTTCTGTTCTAATCTAACCAACATTTCGCCAGTTGATTTCGCCTAACCCACGGAGGCGGGTGGATACGTGTCTGTCTGCCTTTATTTGTCGATTTTCGCTGTTTTTGAAAGCGAAAGCAAATTGAAGCGGGCCTGTGAAGCCATGTCTGACAACATGGAAGAGGATGAGCCTTTACCTCTCCAGCAGGAGCTGACCTGCCCTGTATGCCAGGGCATATTCCGGGACCCGATGCTGCTGCCCTGCACCCACAGCTTCTGTCGGCAGTGTCTGGAGGAAAATTTTAAGTACAGCAAAAAGTGTCCCGTCTGCAGGGAGGAGTATGAGAAAGACAAGGCCATCGCCAATCGTGCGCTCAATAGCACCTGCGAGTCCTTCCTTAAACAGACGAACAAACGACCGAAAACCATTCAGCCCAGTGACGCAGTCTGCAACCTGCACCTGAAACCCCTGGAGCTGTACTGCGAGAAGGACGAGGAGCCGGTGTGCGTGGAATGCGTCACTCTGCACAGCACCCACAGGCTGTACACACTGAGCGATGGGGCGCCCATGTGCAAGGTAAGAGTTCCCCTAACCAGTTTGTCAGATTCTTCTTGAGAAAGAAAAAAAGTGCTATGCAATCCTGTTTCCACCAGCAGGAACTGGTTTGTTTGAGATTTCTTAAAAGCTGACAAACTGTTTTTGCAGCTGCTCATTTAGTAATATGTTATGTAAAGGTGTTAACAGTAGGTTTACCAAACGTGGTTTAAGGCCAGTGCCAGACTAAAAAAGAAAAACTGAATGTGGATTCAAATTACAAATGCGTTTTTAGTTAACGTTAATGTCCTTTCTATCAGCTATGTAGGCTCTGATATAATGTCATCAGCAGCAACGGTGGCAATTTTGGATCTTCTGTAAAAGGAGATAATCAAGAAGTATATCAGATGCCCGTTATCTGCCATCAAAGACAGAAAATTGTTCACAGGATTGTTATTGCAGTCTGTACAACCACCTGAAGCACCACAGTGAATGCTTGTGAATATCTTGGCCTGCAATAAACGTTGTCACCCTTTTTTGGTAACAGCTCTCTGGTAACTCTATCCCCCTACAACAATTGTTTTAAAGCACAATCTTTTGGGCAGCAGTGGCTCTGGTAGCAGAAAGGGTCAATCCCCAGATCCTACAGTCTGTTGAAGTATCCTTGAGCAAGATACTGATAGATGGATAGACATAGTAGAAAGAACTTTGAATGCTCATATTAAATAGAAGGCACTATATAAGTATCTCCTATAAGTACCAGACCATTTACAATTTGATATCCTGTCATCTGTCTAACATGTGTATATTTGTGTTGTGTGTGTAACCCTTGTCACTGGCCTAAAACATTTTGTGCTAATGATGTTTTTTGCAGAAGGAGCTGAGCGAGAGAGTCCACATTTTTGAAAAGAAAGTGGACTCGTACAAGAAAACATCTCGCAATCTCAAAAACGCAGTGACCTATATCAAGGTAAGGTGACTGACATGTCTCACGGTGTTCTTATTACATGAATAGTGATTAAGCTGGTTATTAATAGCAGCAGGACTGTTATTTTGAATTCAGACATCTTCAGTTTCTAAAGGGTGGCTTCCTGGGGCGATCTGTAAAGTACTTTGCCCCCTTATGTTAAACTGATCCGGTGCAGATTAAATAAATTAGAGAGAAATATGACTCAGAAACATCGCAAATACGTACAATGTTATCCACAGGCAAAAAGTAAGATACACAATTGTGTACAGTGATTCATGTGTAACTTCTGTGGACTCACAAATACATGCTTCAATCCACGCACTAATACAAAGCAATTTGACCACACATGCACGGTTCTGTCTATTGAGAACAAGAAAAGACTTTTTCATAAAAAAAAAAAGTAATACATTAAAAAAAGACAAATACAGAGAGAAAGCCCAGATGTCTCCATTTCAGTCTGTGACATGAAACAAAAGTTACACACAAATCACTGTACACAATTGTACGCTTGTGGATCATATCGTTCATATTTGCAACGCTTTTAAAGCATATTTCTGTCCATAGGTTATGGGGTATTAATTTCACTGCTTCACGTTAATATTTTTCTGGCACACAGCACAAATGTACAGTACAAATCTGCTCTGTCTTAATACAGTATCAGGCTGAAGAAGCAGAAAAGCAGATCAAAGCAGAGTTTCAGAGGCTTCACGACGTGCTCACCGCAGAAGAAGCGATGCGTCTTAAAGCTCTGTCTGATGAGGAGGGGGAGAAGATCGCTGGCATACAGAAACTGATTGAAAGCACAGAAAAGGATGTTGTCGCTATGAAGGAGCTCATTGATACAATTAAGAAGGAGATGGGCAATGAGGATCTACCACTCCTCCGGGTAAAACAAAAAAAAAGTCTGTTATCACAATGTCGTTTTGTGTCTCACGAGCGCTTTACATGACTTGAATCAAACTGATTTCGGTCACTTTTTTTGTTTCAGAATTTCCAGAATTTAAAAAGACAGTAAGTCCCTGCAAAACTCGCTGTAATCAGAAATAATCTTTGCAAAAACAATCTCTGTTATAGATTAAATACATCTAAAAAATTCATTACAATGATGTTTTTGATAAATATTTGCACAATCGTCACATTACAGTTTTTTT
>NW_005187468.1:3114353-3118006 GCF_000239375.1 Pundamilia nyererei | reverse complement strand
TTTACATGTTCTCCTAACAAGTAGCAGATCTCTATCCCAATTCTGGGTGGATAGTTTTATGGTTGCATCAGGAAGAGTGTCTAATGTAAAAAATCTACCAGATCAAACATGTAAACTTGTAAGTGAGGGAGCAGTTGAAATTAGCTCTGATAATGCATTATTTAACAGTAGCTAAGCTAAATTTTTGTGCTTACGTTTGACTTTACGCTCACTGGATGTGGTGCTGTGTCACTACTATTGCACTGTGTTGCTGCTACCGCTGGCACCTTGTTTTAGAAGATTTACATTTCAAATGAGTAAATTTGGCATCAGTAGTAGCTCATTGCAAAAGGAGGTAGGGCTGTTCAATATAAAGATATATATCGGATGACGATATAAAAACGTCTATCGTTTCCTATTACGCTATCGTTTGTTTCGTGGTGTCATAAAATAAACTGTTTACAGCAATATTTTTCATCGTTTTGAGGGTCACTGTAGTGGCTATATTAATTTCTTAAAGTTCTCTCTGTCTCTTATATTTAATATAACCACACTATGGCCGACAAGCGCCTGTTTTTACGTGTTGTCGTTAGCAACAATGACAGTAAAGCCAACGCGTGGCTCCACTGTCCGCTTGTTTGTTTTCCATGTAAACCTTTCACAATAAAGCTCAAGATCCTGTTGAGACTTTTCAAAATAAACTGAATCAAGTGAAAGAGTATGCAGAGAGTTTACGGATGAGAAGAAAAAAAAGAGCAGTCAGGTGCTAAAAAATAAACCTTAGACTCAAATTTGGAACGAAAATGGTGGCTGTTACAAACAAATGTCTAAAAATGTATAGTTTCATGCATCGGTTAAAACACTCGAGTCCAGGTAAAGGACGCCCAGCTGGAAAAACTTCACGCAAGTCGAGTTGCCCGAGATTCACAGAATTTACAGAAAATATAATATTTTTGTGATTTATATCGTTGTCAGGACGATAAATGTCTTATATCGGGATATTCGATTTCTCTCATATCGCACAGCCCTAAAAGGAGGATAGGAAATGCATTTCAATTATTTTACGGTAATAAATGCTGCTGTGTGCAACCATTCTGAAAATGTTCCTATATTTTTATGTTGTAGTGTTATCTTTAAAACATTAGTTTTTTGAAAATATCGTGACATCATTTTGAGGCTGTTTCCCCTCTCCTGTAGTGCATGAGCCCATCTTTTGTGCCCCTCCGGTGTGAGGCAGGCCAGTGCGGTCGACTGCTTTCTAGGGGAGACTCCTGCTCTCCCCAGTGCTCCCAGCTCACTCAGTGCTCCCAGTGCATTGCTAGGCCTCAGTGTGGTTGGTGTTCTCCTCACGGTGGCAATGGGGCTGGACGCTGCCTACAGGGAGGACTTGATGGTGAGAACAATGTTAAATGTTGAAGAAGCTGAGCATCTTAGCATGTTATGAGTGGGTTGTTTTGTTATTTATCTACATACCTCTGTTCCTTGTTTTTTCTGTCTTTCTTATTTTTCCCACAGGTGTGAGTGAGGGTGTTTGCCCTTTGACTAACAGCAGCTGGTCTTTTCTTCATTGTCCAGAGGAGGATGAATACGCCAACGGTCATCACAACTGTTCCTTTGGGAACACCATGCATTTGGGAAATGCATAGTGGGCATGCTGTAGTCTATGTTGTAGTCTATGCTGTAGTTCATAGGTTGTTGTTGTTGTTTCATAGGTGAAAACACCTTGTGTTTTATATGGGACTGCAACACATTTTTATCCTTTGCTCTCCCTTCCCACATACTTTAGTTTTATAAAAAACAGCACCTTAAGCCAAGATGGTGTTCTAACATCTGGCTGCAAAAGCACCAAAACCTATCACTGTGGGTCTCCTGCAGGCTAAATTGTTATTTGGTTTCCACGCTGCAGCAAAGTGGAGACATTTTTGTCACTGAAGATTTCAAAGGTTGTGCAGATTTCTTTGGATTAGGTTTAAAAGAACACATTTAACAAAAAATACATTTCTTTACATCCTTTTCAGCACTTGAAGGGTGTCCCTCATTTTTCCACACAAACAAACTCTTTGTCCTATATTTAGTTTGTTTGAATCTGCTCATCCTGCTCCTCACCAGATATTTATTGTTCCCTCCAGGACCACTAGAGGGCAGTACTTCAAAAAACTGAGTAGATCTGCTTCCCGTTAGTGATGGGAATTCCGGCTCTTTTTAGAGAACCGGCTCTTTCGGCTCACTAAAAAGAGCCTGCTCTTTTTAGTGAGCTGATTTACATGTTCTCTGGCCAGTGCACCGAACACAGCCTGCTCTTTCAGCTCCCAACTGGCTCTTACCTAACCAACTGGCTTCAACGTATGGAAGAAAATGCAGTCTCATGTGAAATATTGTGAGTATGTTACACGGTGGGATTTTGGAACAGTGGAACTGCCTTTATTGCCCGAAATATACACAAATTGTAGAAGGCCCCATTTTTACTTTGAGCCACCAGTTGGTAACATTCACGTGTGACTTTTGAAGACACACGTGCACTAGAGTGCATCTGATAGGCTAAACTTTATTATAAGAATTGTGAATGTAGATCAGTATTGCACTTCAGTCATTGCCTGAAAACCAGTGTTGTATGGACTGAGCTGTTCATCATGTATTTGGTATCATTTGACAGTGATCCAGATCCTCCATGAAAACTAAGCTTGAGCTTGAGGATGGCTATACTACAGTATTTCAGGACCGAATACAAAAATAACTAGTCTGTTTATTTATTTCAGACAGAAAGAAATGCCACTGAACCTTGGAATCAGTACATTTTAATACTAGTTAGTCTTTTCCTGCCAGCACTTAATAGTGGATGTTTGTAGTCTTGAGCTCTAGAACAGTGCATAGAGATTGTACATGACTTTCCTACATTTAGTACATTTAGCATATCTCTTCACAAGAAATTTGACCCCCATTGTGCCTTTTCTCAACCTGTGTGTGCCGATCCAGTGCTTTTCAGTTTCTCATGTAACAAAGTAGTGGTTTACATGTTCTCTGGCCAGTGCACCGAACACAGCCTCGCCTTGGCTGTCTTTGAGTTCAGACCTGGTCGGTGTGAAGGAAATCTCAGAGCGGCTGACTGTCCCCGATAACCCACAGCGCTTTGATCCCTGCGTCTTTGTCCTAGGTGCTGAAGCTTACACCTCCGGGAAACACAAATGGGATGTCTTTGTAGGTGACAACCCCAAGTGGATAGTGGGAGTGTGCAGAGAGTCATTGCAGCGTAAAAAGAAGTTTACAGTTGCAACAAACCGCGGTGTGTGGGCCTTAGGACTGAGCAAAGGGGTGTATAATGTAATGACGACTAAGCGTGAAGAGCTGCAGCTTCAGCAGCGACCTGAAAAGATTCGAGTCAAGCTTAATATAGAAAAGGGAGAGGTGTCATTTTGGGATGGAGGGTTAGGGAAGCACCTGGTCACACTTACATACAAGTTTGAAGGTGCGATATTTCCTATTTTTGGTCCCGGCCTCCATAGCTCGCCCATGGCTCTGGTTCCAGGAAAAATAGCTATACACATGTCAACAACCCAAGATAAGGTTATTGACGTGAAGATGCAAGATTGAAAATCAATGATGAAAAACTTTTAAAAGCAAGAGAAACTCGACAAGCCTTTATCAGTCGATCAGGGGCAACGAGAACATCAAAAAAA
>NW_005187468.1:3109620-3113329 GCF_000239375.1 Pundamilia nyererei | reverse complement strand
TTTATTCAGCAGGGAGCAGATGAGTTCAGCAGTGGTGAAAATAATACTTTAACTTGTTAATTTGCAGAAAATCAATAAGTGCTTACAGATACCCAAACAAACAAAAAGCAAGAACATAAGAATGCAAATAGATGATCCGCTGCTGAACCTCTAAAGGCATTCACTTTATCCACAAATAAGTGACATAAATAATGAACAAAATATTTCATAAACAACCCTCCGTTTATGGCTTACACAAGATCCAAGTGTAAATCTTGATTGTCTCCGCTGGGTGGCAGTAGTGGGATAGGTCTTTGTGTTGGTCACCGTTGGTTATTGCTCGCCTGCCAAAAAGCACCAAAACACTGACTTCTCACCACAACATGGTCCGCAGGAGTAGCGTCGATGCTTTTAAAACGTGTCGCTGATAGCTGCAAGCAGTTCCCCGAGGTGTACCATCATTTTGTTATTACATAATGAAGAATTACTCTCAAGAATGACTGATTCTTTTAGGGTCTGCAGCAACCAACGATTGCGCATCTGGATTTGGCCGAGCCGCTACCACTAGCTAGCGGACAGGCTAGCAGAGCAGAATGCTGTAGCGCTCTCCTCTGCAGTGAATCCAATTTAGTATCGACTGGATAGCCAGCTGTCAGTTTGCAGCCCTCACTAGTTAGCTCGTGCAGTAACTGACGTTTAAAGGCCTGCCGAAAATGTAAACCACCATGCGAACAAAGAGACGGGAAATGGTAAGTGTTATTTTGTATCCAGACCAACTGATGAGCTCAGATTAACTGTATTCCGTTTGCTACCTTAGCTTAGCTACCCTTTCGTTAGCTTTGTTGTGATAGCCTGCAGAGACCCTTGCTGCTAATTGTCGTAGGTTCATCCTTTGGCTAGTTTTTTGTAAGAAACCCAGATAATAAAAGTTAAACTGTGTTGTGTGCTATTCTAATGTAACACTGCAGATGTGGATTATCGTCGTTTCACCTTGACGTTTGTGTGGTATGATTTCTGGAGTCGTAATGTTTACGAGCTACTTCCCTGTACACGTTAGCAACATCAGCATAAGAATTTTTGCAGGAGCTTTTCTTGAGTCTGGCAATTTGTAGTAATCCTTGTAATCTGATCATTAAGCCTGATTGGTTGTTGCTGCAGGGTTAATGGCATTGCAGTTGACATATGACTCATAGCGCTTTAAATTGGACCCTTTCAGTGGCATAACAGTGCTCAGCGAGACCTGAGAACAACTAGGGGGACTTTGATGTCCATAAGGCGTTCCCTTGTATCCAGATCGGATCGTTCAGTTGTTATATGTGATCGATAAACGAACCTTAAGAGATTGGTCTTCATATGTGCTGCAAATGTTCAAGGTTTGTTATTAGGACACCAACACCAACCGATTCCCACCTTGCTCTTTCCCTTTCCATCTTTCAGGCAGTGCCAGTGATGGCCTCCCCCCTCCCTGTCTCCTTCACACTGGTGGTTCTCCTGTTGGCCAAATCGCCTTTGTGCCAGGCAGGGGACTGCAAGGGCCACAGGCAGGTTTTGAGGGGACCACCTGGCTATGTGACAGATGGAGCAGGAAACTACTCTGTCAATGGGAATTGCGAGTGGCTCATCAAAGGTGGAGAAAATGTTTTTTGTCATTATTTTTTGTTGTTTTCTGTGATTATTCAAAGTGATATTTATCGAATTCTTCATATTTTCCAGCTCCCAACAACAGTCACCGCATTGTCTTGAATTTCACCTTCATGAACACAGAGTGCACTTATGACTACCTTTTTGTGTATGATGGGGACTCCTACCAAAGCCCCCTGCTAGCCAGTCTGAGTGGCCACACGTTGCCCCAGCCCGTTGAAGCAAAGTCTGGCAAGGTAACCAAGAAAAGATACCACAGCTGAAAGGCCAGGATGATTCTTGAAACTTCATTAACATTGAATTCTAACTTAATTTGTGTTCACTCTTAAACTGTGTTCCAGATGCTGCTTCACCTCTTCAGTGACGCTAATTACAACCTACTGGGTTTCAATGCAACTTACACCTTCTCTTTGTGCCCTGGAGCGTGTGGCGGTCATGGTCGTTGTGATTCCTCTACATCAAAGTGCCATTGTCATCAGGGTTGGGGTGGGCCCTCATGTACAACCCCTCTGTGCACTCAAGCTTGTTCTGTGAACGGCCAGTGTGACAAGGTAAGAGTAGGGATAGGGACGATTAAATGAACACACACAAAAAATATATACTATAGTCGCACAGTAACGCGTTTCTCAACCTGATTAGGTTATTCATTTGTGTGCCGTGATGAAACTTTTCATATTTGCTTTCATTCATTTTTCAGAAAGGAGAGCGTTGTCTGTGTAAGCCAGGCTTTGTGGGTCAAAACTGCCAGCTTGGTCTCTATAATGACAGCGGTGCAGGGAAGTGGTGGCGTGTGAGTGAAGAAAACCCCTACACACCTCCCAGGACAGGTTCTGCAGGCGTGTACCTCTCCTCCACAGGAGCCATGTACCTGTTTGGCGGTAAGAGCAACACACAGTTAAATTCCACTGATACAATTTTTCTGTTTAGAAAACAAAATTTTTAACACACAAGACAACGGCAAGGTTTTTGACTTTGATTCTTTGGTATATGTTAATAATCATAACTCAACACAATTTGTTGCTGTGTTACATATTAACCATCAGTGATGTTGATGTCTTTGTTAGAGCTGAATGCCAATGTCTGAGTCATCAGTCTCATATCTCATTATTGGCTTGTTTGAATTATATTTTGCTTATCTTCTTTGCAGGATTTGATCTGAACAGAGCTCTTGGTGACTTGATCAAATACAATTTTACATCCAACCAATGGGAAAGCAGGTCTTATGGTCATTCACCTGTAAGTGAACATACACTCAAACATGTGCTGTTTTTCTTTCCTTCTGCTATTGCATTTGCTTTGTCATTCTCTATGCAAACAAGTGTCCAAGTTACTGTCAGCACTTTACAATAAATTGATCCTCAAAATGTCATGTAGGCAAGAAATGTAGTTTCCTTAATCAGGAGAATGGATTCAAAGATATGACAATTTTTTTTTTCACAACTCATTCAATGCAGTTCATTCTTAACAATTAAAAAAAAAATGCTGCTCTCTGGTTACTGTCCATAGTTACTGTCCAAACATATGACCTAATCTCACCATAGCACAACTGTTTGACTAGTTTTTGACAGTTAGCAGTTATCAAGGACACAGACAGCTCCAGACACCATGGATGGTCCTGTCTCTAAGTGCGCCTGAAGGGCACATGGTAGCTAGTGCTCTGTGATGCAGTGTTTTCATAGATGCATTAATCCAGTCACAAAAGACTGGCAGACATGCAGACATCTGCACAGATCCTTAAGGTCACCATCTAGTGTTAATATTTCCATCACTTGAATTTAAGTAGATCCTAGCATACTTGTGGATATCAAAACTTTTAACATGCTTTTCTTGCTTTCTTTCTTTCATTCATTCATTCATTCATTTATTTATTTATTTATTTATTTATTTATTTATTTATTTATTTATTTATTTTCAGTGCTGATTGACCATATTTATTTAATGCCACTTTGTGGTGATAGAGTATTATATTCTACTGATTGCTTGTTAAAAACAAGGGTAAATCGATAAAGTCAAGAATATTTGCTTATTTTTTTGTAAATAATGTTGTAACTGTTTAAGAATTTATTTTTTAATTTATCGAACCTGTTTA
>NW_005187468.1:3098990-3100094 GCF_000239375.1 Pundamilia nyererei | reverse complement strand
GTAGCCTTACAGTTTAGGGGGTTTGTCCACCCATTGTGGGGCGGGCCTCCACCTGCACCCCCTCCTACAGAGACAGTCTCCATGTGGGCTCGCATCCAGAGGCTTCACTTTGAGGCTCGAATGGCAACAGGACCCAACTCCAGCCAGATGGTGAGGAGAAGTGCATGTCAGCGCTAATCTTTTTTTTTTTTAAATTTCAGCAAATTGAAATACCTTTTGTCTCTTTTTTAAATCCTTCACTGGATTTGTAGTAGATTAGATAATAAAATGAAGTAATTTAAATTTCATATGGACAAATATTGGAAGGCTTTACAATTCTCAGTGAAAGCCAATATCCTCGTTCCCAGGGCTCAATATTGTGATTGAACGTTTTTTACTGTTTTATCCATATTTTCTTCATGTCCATATTTTGTGCATTGTGAACCCATTTGCTGATCAGGAGGTGGTGGGTCACTGGGCAGCTCAGCAGGAAAAGGAGCTGAAGCTCCTGACTCGACCAGATGGGAGTCGACTTTTCTCTAACCTCACTCGGGGAAACCATTACCTTGTTCAGGCGGAGGGCTACCTGAACAACTCGGGCTCAGGACAGACAAGTGAGATGGCCTTGATCTGGAACAGAACGTTGCCTGGAGGAAGTGTGAGTTTAACTTCAACAGCAAAACTAAGTTGTGCAAAATTCCTTTGTGATTTTTCTTAGATCATGAAACAAAAGCATAGTTTTAATACCCTTTCCTTTATATCTTGTGATATCTCCTTCTAGGAGATCTCCTTCCTATTCTCGGAGCCGTACCGCTCAGGTTCCTGCTCAGGGTACATGTCCTGTCTGGCCTGCCTGTCAGACCAGTCTTGTGGCTGGTGCCCGTCTTTGTCCCGCTGTCTGCTGCGTGACAGCCCAGACCTCGAACCCTGCCCTGAGGGGCTGAACAGTGAAGGGAAGATGGAAGGTCAGCTCCATCTGCTGTTAGCACCCCAGCACTGCACCATGTGTGAAGAATACAGAGACTGCTCTGCTTGTACTCAGGTACAACACAGATGCACATAAAAACTGACATTATCTGTCATTATTCTGACTTGTATACCATAACTGTATTCTTGACTCATGCT
>NW_005187468.1:3062463-3097482 GCF_000239375.1 Pundamilia nyererei | reverse complement strand
ACAGATTCCCAGAATTGCATATAAGGCAAATGCAATCTTTATAGTATCAGGTTGCTGATAAGTTAACACTCATTGTGATTTCTGTGTGTATTTCGTATTTTCTGCCCTTCTTTTCAGATGCTTGAGGGGAGACTGGGCAGGAATGGATGATCCATCAGTGTATAACTGTAGTGTGGCTGTGGCTGAAGCTCGGGCTGCAAAGTGAGATATCTCTCATCATGTTTCTTGTACATATATCCTGAACAAACTGATAGCCAGATGTGTGTGTGTAGTATATCAGTCCAAGTTTACATTTGTCTTTCTTGCTTCTCTAGCCCTGAACCCCAAACTTCAGCCCCACCTCGCCCCCTAGAAATGGAGATGGAGTTGGAGCATTTGAGTGATGAAGAGCAAGATGCAATCTGGGCCTATCCCACATGTCCTGATGTAGAGGAATGCAGGCTGGGCCTCCACAACTGTCACCCCTCTGCTACCTGCATCAACACTCCCACTTCATATGAGTGCCATTGTGAGAGAGGATTCACAGGGGATGGCACACTGCACTGCAACCAAACGTAAGTGCATTAAAATACAGTAATCCATGACTTCCTTCTTTAAATCTCTTAATAAAATCTTTTTATTCGTCTTGCTCATTGAGTTATCTTCCTTCGTCCCACAGCTGTTACAATGAGTGTCGTGAGGGCCAGTGTAGCGGCAGCCCACGGTTTGAGTGTGAATGCGCCCTGGGCTGGACATCTGATCCCGCTACTCTGGTTCTGAGTGGCGTAGAATGTGATGTTGACTGTGGCTGCAACTTCCACTCCACCTGTATTACTGCTCCAGGGATCTGTGATGAATGCCAAGGTCAGATTTTGATAAAGGGATTATAGTGATTTGATTTCAGTCACTATTCATAAAACTGAAACTGTGGGAGGCATTTTGGTGTTTGAGAGATAAAGGCTGTCGTGTTGTTTATTGGTTAACATTCACTTGCTTCACTTTCAGACTGGACTACAGGGCCTCACTGTGAGCACTGCCGTCCAGGTAGCTTTGGCTCAGCCCTGGCTGGTGGCAGCGGCTGTGTTCCCTGTGAGTGTAACGGACACGGCGACTCTCTCCAGGGATACTGTCACAACCAGACAGGCCAGTGTTACTGCACCCACAACACTCAGGGACCACACTGCGAGTCCTGTCTGCCTGGCTACTATGGAGATCCCAGGTAAAGATCTTCACTATTTTGCTGAGTAGGAATAATTTCCTTGAATGATTTTCAGTGTATTCTGTGATCGTGACTTGTCTATGCTATCCTGTACCATCTAGGAACAATGGAACATGTTACCGCCAGTGCCAGGGCCGCTCTGTCCTGCTGTCCTCCACTTCCTCCACCACCATTCCCCTGTCCTCTTCTTTGGGGTGGCGGAGTGGCACAGAGGGGAAAGGTGGACTTTCTCATTGCCTGTGGGTCCTCTCTGTGACTGAAAACTTGGCACCCTGTCTGCCCAGACAGTTTTGTCCCCCAGTAGCTCTCACGCTACACCCAGACTCTCATACCCATTGTAAAGTGAGTTCAAATAAACACAAATTACTTAACAGCTCACTGTACCTGAAACTGTGTTCATGACATTCAGGATGCTTTATTTTTCAGAGTTCGTATGTCTATGTGTTCGATGGCCTGCCTCGTTTTCTGGGTAACGGAGTCGTACATTCTGATCACAATCTAATTGGAGCATTTTGTGGCACCACGAGAACTCAGCCTATCACAGTGGAGGCCACTTCAGGTTTATCCTTAACTCATTGATTAATAAATACAGTTTAGACTACAAAACCAGTTTACATATACACAATCACTCAGCATCGTATAAGCGTCTCTTCTACCTCCAGGTGTGATCTCAGTCTACTTTGAAGCCAACGTCACTTCAGACAGACCTCAAGGCTTCAATGCATCTTTCTGGGTACGACGGTGTCAGCAGAGCTCTGATGAGGATGAAGATGGATCTGTATGTCCAGGTGGAGCCCAGTGCCAGGGTGGGCTCTGCCAGTGCCCTCAGGGATATGGGGGACCACATTGTGACCGGCTAGTGTGCCCACAGGATTGTGGAATAGCAGAAGGAAGAGGAACTTGTAATATAGTAAGAGCTGTGAACTTTTTTTTTTTAAGTTTACTTTTCTTAAATTTCCAAGTGTCTCTTTTGTCACTAGTAAAACTTAATTAAATATACTGTGACATTTTTATTTTTATTTTATTTGTAACGCTCATAAAAACATATTTCTAGTTGTGTACTTGATAATTTTGGTGTTTTTCTTTTTTTGTTGACTTTTTTTGTTTGTTTGGTTGGTTGGTTTTTGAGGGTTTTTTTGTTTAGGAAATCAGTTTTAAAAAAAATTATAAAATAAAACACAGAACATTAACCAGCATAACTCTGTTTGTCTTAGTCTCTGGGAGTGTGCGTGTGCTCAGAGAGCTGGGTTGGGTCAGACTGCTCTATTCCTCGAGACTTCAACAGCTTGGTGTGGGAAACCTTACTGGACACACAGATGACTGTGGTAAGGACCAAAGAAAAACAAACGAGAACAATACTGAAGTGTGCATGGCTGACACAACGCAGCACACACAAATAAACATTGTGCTTTCCCCCCAACAGAACCAGGCCCACAGGTTCCTCCACAGGATGGGACACTCTCTGGTGTCTGGACCACAGGGCAACCTCTGGATGTATGGAGGGCTTTCTCTGACAGAGGGAATTCTGGGAAATGTCTATAGGTATGAAAGTGCAACAACAGTCTACAAATGCTTAGACAAAGAGCTTGTAAGAATCAGTTTTCAGTAGTATTCATGTTTCAGGTTGGGGCACATGTGACTCAGGAGCTAAAGTAGGTTGTCTATTGGAAGGTGAGAGGTTTGATACCTGGCTACTCTAGTCTTCATGTCAAAGTATCTTTGGGTAAAATACTGAAGCCCAAGTTGCACTTGATGAATCTATCAGAGTGAGTGTGTATGAATGCTAAGTTATATGCACTCAAATGCATGTGTGTTTGAATGGGTGAATGGGTATGGTAGTAGAAATACATTTGGAGTGCTCAGAGTAGAAAAATGCCATTTCAGGCAACAAGCCCATCCATTTGTGAAAACTACTGAAAACCTTCTGTCTTATTACTGTGAAAGTGTCATGTGTTTAACTCCTTGAAGGAATTTGCTTCTGTGAATAAAGCAATCTGTTTGTAAAACACAACAACTAAACACAGACTGTTGAACTGATTGAAAATCTACAGTCACAAAATCTACAGTGTGAAAATTTCAGGATTCAACGTTCGTGTTACCAATTCCATTAAACCAAAAATCTAAATGTAACTTATTCAGATCCAAAGTTGAACAATTGTTTGTCCCATATATGCATCTTAAACATTTTGAACTATAATCTACAGCCATGTCTTAGACATTTTAATCTATCACAATCACCTTTATTGGCATAATAATAATATTAATATCGTCAGACTGTAGCATAGGAACAATAAAACTTACATAACCCTTTTGCACATAGCTTGGCGTAGGCATCCAGCAACAAGTTGGTTAGGTAATCTCACAGTCACGTAGTGCAGTGTTGCCTCTGTATGTGTGTAATAATTCCTTCTGGTTGGTTTAGATATTCTGTGTTGGAACGTCGTTGGACTCTAATGTTGACAAGCTCTGTGGAAGAAGGGTCGATGCCAAACCCTCGCTACCATCACGCCTCTGCAATGCTGAGTCATGAGTCTGGCGCTGGAGCCAATCATAACTTTATGTTGGTAGTAGGCGGGGTCACACAAGATGGCGTTTCCATGGATACCTGGACTCTCAATCTCAGCAGTTTAGTCTGGAGAGAGCACAAGGTTGGTATCTGACTTGATATGGAAATAAAGAATATGTGAAAAATCTTTTTTTTTCTTTAACGAATGAATTTTGTTCTGCCGACAGAACACAGTGCTTCCTCCAGTGGCAGGGCACACTTTAACTGTACGGCGAGACTGCTCTGTGCTGTTGATTGGCGGTTACTCTCCTGAAAATGGTTTCAATCACCATTTACTTGAGTTCAACCCTCAGTCTGGAAACTGGACCATTGCCCCCCACACTGGCACACCACCTACAGGTTTTTGAAGCCTTTCATAATGTCAATAACTCACTGATGCACCGCTTATTGTTATAACAATACAGAATCACATTGTGAAAATGCTTTTTAAAAAGAGACAAATATAGCTCTAAACACTCTTTTCATTGCACATAAACCTATTTTGCTTGCTTTGTTCTTGAATCAGGTTTGTATGGCCACACGGCAGTCTACCATGAACAGACTGATGCCATCTATGTCTTTGGAGGCTACCGCTTTCACGTGGAAAGTGTAGAGCCATCTGCTGAGCTCTACAGCCTGTATTACCCCAACCTCACCTGGTCTTTGCTGGCCACCTCTCAGGGTATTAAGGTAAGAAGTTGGAAAATCCAAGCAGTTGACATCCATCCATCCACTTTAGAAAGATAACTTCTGGATTCCTGCTGTGTCATCTCTCTCCTGTGTAGCCCCTGTCCCGTTTCTTCCATGCTGCTGCACTGATTAAAGACACTATGGTGATTGTGGGCGGCAGGACAGAAGCGGAAGACTACAGTAACTCTGTCTCTCTGTACCAGATCAACTGTAACACCTGGATACAACCAGGTAACTATACATTTCTAGCTGCAGGTTAATTTGTAAATCATAAAACATCATAGGCTAATCTCTTCTCGTGTTTTTGTTTTAGTGTCAGCTGTTGGAGATCCGGTTAATGGTTCGGTGTCCCTTGCTATGACGAGCTGGGGCGGTCGTCTCTTCCTGTCAGGAGGCTTCAATGGCGTCACCCTTGGCAGACTCCTAACCCTGTCTGTGCCCTCTGACCCCTGCGCCCTTCTTCCCACACCAGAGGCTTGCAACACCACCACAGGCAGCTGCATATGGTGTAGAGGGAGCTGTGCTTCTTCTGACACTGCTGAGAGGTAACACGTTGTTTGACAGCAACTCTGAGCTTGAAGTTATGTGCAGCTATGAAATAAAATGCATATGACATTCACTTCTGTTCCTTGTTCTCCATCAGAATGGGATGCTTCACTGGACAGTCTCCCTGTTCTCCAACCCCTCGTGAGCCAGACCAATGTCGCAGACTCAAGACATGCAGTGAATGCCTTGCACGACACCCTAAAACATTTTCCAGTCAATCCCAGGTAACATGTAATGCCCCTTCTCAAACACAGTTAATCACTCAAAGAGAGACCGTTACTGTGAACTAAAGTCTGTTCTTAATAAATTCCCAGCCTGTTTTACAGTGTAAGTGGTGCACAAATTGTCCAGAGGGGGCTTGTATCAGCAGCTCTCTCAGCTGTACAGCTGTACATGACTGTCGAATCAACCAGAGAGAGATCTTCCTGTCCAGCAACTGCACTGAGACTAGCTGTGAGGCTTCTGACTGCCCCAAGTGTACAGCTTCTGGAAAATGCATGTGGACTCGCCAGTTCAAACGCACAGGTACCCAGGTTCAGATGATGTGTTGGTGTTACAGAAAATGAATTTTATGATTAATAAATATTTTCCAATAAGAAATGTTGACCCCCTTCTCTTTTTCTCTTTTCCCCTCTCCTCCAGGCGAAACGAGGCGCATCTTGAGTGTGAATCCCACTTATGACTGGACATGTTTCAGCTACGCTCTGCTCAACGTCTCACCCATGCAGGTGGAGTCATCCCCTCCTCTGCCGTGCCCTCCGCCATGCCACAGTCTCCATAACTGCAGCCTTTGTCTGAGCTCCATTGGCTCTGATGGGGGCTGGCAGCACTGTGTGTGGAGCATGGCCCTGCAGCGGGTAAGATTGTCATCATCATAAGATCATGTCACAATATCACAGCTATAGCAATGCAATTAAAGAATAACTTAAAAAAGAGCTACTTCAACAACCTCTAACAAAGCTCAATATGCAAGAAAATAGTTCCAACTGAAGGTGGAAACGACCAGTTGAAGCAAAAAAACCCACTAACAAGTGCAAACAGGATGTGAAGGAGGCAATATTAGCGATCGGTGTTGTGCTGTCAATGTGTGAAAGAACCGCTCTACCCAGTGTCGCCGTAGCACTCGCTAATTTCACTGCAGGTTGCACATGACAGAAAGACCAAACAGTGGATGTAGTTGTCTTTTATTTGGCTAAAGATATGATGCAATATAGATTGTGGTGAAAGGGGCTTTGACCAGCTGGTTAAGACTTTACTCAAGAAATTATATCCCAGGTAGAAAACATTTTTCAGTTTCTCATGTAACAAAGTAGTGGTTTACATGTTCTCCTAACAAGTAGCAGATCTCTATCCCAATTCTGGGTGGATAGTTTTATGGTTGCATCAGGAAGAGTGTCTAATGTAAAAAATCTACCAGATCAAACATGATGAGCCACTGTGGCGACTCCTTGTAAGTGAGGGAGCAGTTGAAATTAGCTCTGATAATGCATTATTTAACAGTAGCTAAGCTAAATTTTTGTGCTTAGGTTTTACTTTACTCTCACTGGATGTGGTGCTGTGTCGCTACTATTGTACTATGTTGCTGCTACCTCTGGCACCTTATTTTAGTAGATTGCTAAGGTTAGCATCAGTGATAGTAGCTCATTGGAAGGAAGGATAGAAAATGCAGTTCATTTACTTACACTTATAAATGTTGCTGTGCGCAACCATCATTAAAATGTTCCTATATTTTTTATGTTGTAGTGTTATCATTAAAACATATGTTTTCTGAAAATATTGTGACATAACTTTGAGGCCGTATCACCCACCCCTGATTGGAATGTTGGACTTTAAGTTAATTTATTTTCTTTTTAATTTAACTGAGCAAATCTCTTTCCCCTTCCTGTAGTGCATGAGCCGATCTTTTCTGCCCCTCCGGTGTGAGGCAGGCCAGTGCGGTCGACTGCTTTCTAGGGGAGACTCCTGCTCTCCCCAGTGCTCCCAGCTCACTCAGTGCTCCCAGTGCATTGCTAGGCCTCAGTGTGGTTGGTGTTCTTCTCGCGGGGGCAATGGAGCTGGACGCTGCCTACAGGGAGGACTTGATGGTGAGAACAATGTTAAATTTATGGTTTTGAAGAAGCTGAGCATCTTGGCATGTTATGAGTGGATTGTTTTGTTATTTATCAGCATACCTCTGTGTCTTTCTCTCCCCCCCCCCTCCACAGGTGTGAGTGAGGGTGTCTGCCCTTTGACAAACAGCAGCTGGTCTTTTCTCCATTGTCCAGAGGAGGATGAATGCGCCAACGGTCATCACAACTGTAACAGCACTCAGGACTGCCACGATCTGCCACAAGGATACCACTGCACCTGCAAACAGGGTTACATACTTAGCAGGTAATATAAGAGGATAGTTTGAACTTTATTGTGTAGTGACTGAAGAAGTTCACTGAAATCTCCGCGTTTTGCGTCCTTCTGTGCAGTATTTCTGGTCAGTGTGAGCCAGTGTGTGCACAAGGCTGTGTGAATGGGACATGCACATCCCCTGGAGTTTGCCAGTGTCACTTTGGCTTTGTAGGGGATAACTGCTCCTCTCAGTGCAGCTGCAACAAACACAGCAACTGTGCTGGTGTTAACAAACCAGATGTTTGTTTGGAGTGTCACAATAACACCATGGTAAGTGCTTATAATAATCTACATTCACGTGCCTTAAACGTTTTGGTTTTTTTCATATTCAGTAATCCACTTTGTTTCCTCTATGCCCCAAATCTAGGGTAAACATTGTGAGAAGTGTAAGCCTCTGTTTGTGGGCTCTGCCAAGGGGGGTGGCACTTGCCATCCATGTCGGGAATTTTGCAAGGGAAACAGCGCTGTGTGTCTATCCCGGGATGAACTTAAGAAGGCACAGGAAACTCTACAATTATATCCTCTTGACCCTAACAGCGTAAGTAACTGAAATCCGTGAGGGTTTGTGTATGTGAATATATTTATATTAAAAAAACAAACACAAACCACTTTAGTTTTAAAGTTCTGTCACTTTTTGTCCTCCTATTAGATTCAGTCCTGGGTGTCTGAGGGTCCAACAGAGGAGAATGCTGTATGTGTAAATTGTCAGAACAACAGCGTAGGGGATCGGTGTGAGAGCTGCCTTAGTGGCTACTTCCTGCTGCAGGGGAAGTGTGAGAAGTGAGTAAAATCTGCTGCTGAGCTGTCACTGGAGTGTTATTATATAAAGTTATTATATAAAGTTTTAATGTGTGATTTTGATTACTCAGTACCTGGTCTGTCAGTTATAATCAGCAGATGTGTCTTTTACTATTAAGAGAAATGCTTATACATGCACAGTTGTAGTGAATGTTAATTTCTCCTCTTCATCACAGGTGTCAGTGTAATGGCCATGCAGACACATGCAATGAACACGATGGCACAGGCTGCCCCTGCCAAAACAACACAGAGACCTCCTCCTGCCTCAGCAGCCCCCAGAGTGATCGCAAAGATTGCTACAGACAACAGGTATGTGCATGCTGGAGTTCAGTTTCCACTTTTTACAGTTTTGACTTGTTGAAATCCACATTTTTCTTTTTCTTTTTTTGTCAGTGAATGAAACATGCTTAAATTCTGTGTTTTACTCTTTCATTTAGTGTGCAAAGTGCAAGGATTCTTTCAATGGTACACCAGTGAATGGGCGTCAGTGCTACCGTCAGTTTAATGTGGACACAGAGTGCTGCTTTGACCCCACATCGCAGACCAACTGCTTTCATGATCCCACCATTCGCAACCTGCCCAAGGGGCGCACTGTATTCTTTGCTGCCCAGCCAAAGTTCACCAATGTGGACATTCGGGTCACCATTGATGTCACTTTTGGTGAGGTGGAGGTGTACGTGTCCAACTCTCATGACACCTTCATTGTGGACGTAGACCGATACACAGGGATTCACACCATCAAGATCGAGGAGGAATCTGTAGTTCCAGGGAAAACTGCCGGGACAGAAAAGGATTCACCTCCATCCCCTATAAAGGTGTTTGCCAACACCTCATCCAACTTTGCAGGTTCTGTGCTTTCCCAAAGCCTGCAAGCAAAACCTCCAGGAGCGGAAAGGGAAATTAGAGAGGAACGTGCTGAAGGACTCATCACCTATATCACCGTGTGGAAACCCCAGACGGTGCTGATTGTCCGTGGTGTTCGAGATCGTGTGGTGATCACCTTCCCCCATGAGGTGCACTCGTTGAAATCTAGTCGCTTTTACATCGCTCTGAGAGGTGTTGGAACTGAAGAGAGACAAGGAGAGTCCCAGGGCCTGCTGTTTCTGCGACAGGACCAAGCCCACATTGACCTTTTTGTCTTCTTCTCTGTCTTCTTCTCCTGCTTTTTCCTCTTCCTGTCTGTCTGCGTCCTCCTGTGGAAGGTTAAGCAGTTCCTGGACTTCCGTCGGGAGCAGCGTCGCCACATTCAGGAGATGACAAAGATGGCATCAAGGCCTTTTGCTAAGCTCACTATATACCTTGAGCCGGAGGAGCCTCAGCTCATCTACTTGCCTTCATCTGGTGGAGGGGTAGGGGGCAGCACTGTGTCGCTTGCTCATGCCCGCACAAGCAAGTTAAGTGGAGTGGTGGTTGGCCAGAGGGGCAGAGCAGGACCTGTCTCCTATAAACATGACCCATCCTCCGGACCCACAGCCCATCACCACCATCACCTCACCTTGGGTGGAGGAGGCAACAGCGGCCAGCATTTACCACTGCACTACTTGAACACCCATCATTATGCCAGTACCACAGCTGGCAACCCAGCCTCACATCATCACCACCCATCCACATACAGCGCTTACCAGCACTTTTGCCGTCCTGACCCTTTCCTCTCTCAGCTTATGGGCTTTTCCTATTCCTCCTTCAAGGTGGGGCCCATTACCCTGGAGCCCACAGATGATGGTATGGCTGGAGTGGCTACAGTCCTCTTCCAGCTGCCGGGGGGTGTCTTGGCTCCGAACCGCGCCTGTCTGGGCTCCGCACTGGTTACTTTGCGACAGAACCTGCAGGAATACTGTGGCCACGGCAATGGAGGCGGGCATCCAGGAGCGGGTGCAGGCCGCAAGGGGCTGCTGGGGCATCAGCACCTGACCACTATGGCTATGTAGAGAAACAAGTAACATTTTTATGAGAGATAGAATAAGTCTTTAAAGGGTTTGGTATATAATAAATTAATTTTGAAAGAAACAGCCACAAGGCAATGACAACATCCAGAAGTAAGAGCAACTTGAGCATTTTGAAGAGATGTACATATACTGTATAATGAATTTAAAGTGTCTTTTATTCTATTATGTGTTGCTATACTGTATTCCAGTGCTTCACATGACCAAGCCAGCTGTCTCTAGAATACACTACAACTGCTATACGTATCAGCAAAATGCGTCACATCGTGTCTGTGATCACTAAAGAGATATGAGTGCACTCGACAGATTATGCGACTGAAGCTGGACTCTTGTTAAAATTATTCTCATTGACCAACAGAGGTGTAAAACCATGTGCTTGCTTTGAACCAACATGTGCTTTATACCCCCCTCCCCCAAAAAGTGACAATCAGAATTGCCATTGAGAACAAAAGACTTGATTTCGGCATAATGTGCAACATTTTGATTGTCAGCGCAGGAAAAAAAGTCTGAGTTACTTGTGAGGTGGTTTTTATATCATAGTCGATATGAATGATTTATTAATTGTAGCTAAGTATATGGCAGGCTTCTAAGCTACACGTTTATGTTAAACAGACTCAGTATGTTTCCGCATATGCATTCACCTGCTCTGTTACGTTATACATCTTTTTGCTCGTCTGCCTTCACTTCTTGCCTTGTCTGTGTGTCAGATGGCTTACACTGAATACTTGTGTTAATGGAAATGTGTTTGGTGCAGCTCCTGGAAGATGTTAAAGTGACATTTAGAGTTTTCTTTCATGAGTTGTTTTGAATTGAGAAGTTGTGAAGGATAATGTTTTCAGTATCGTTTTTGCACTCACGACACTACACTAACTTAACAGAACTCGTCCATTAAAATGAAGAAATTGTCCTTTTTTATGATTATTTTTTTGTTCACATTAAATGTGTGTCGGTGTTGAGATGGTTCATTAAGCTGCCTTTTTTATGGCAGCTTGCCTTCTTAGGTGATTGTATGCACCAATCAAACTATGGTCTAACTAAAAATAAATAAATACAGTATGAACGGTTACATTTCATTAACAGTGGAAAGTGTTACATTAGAAAGTTCTCCTGGTGAGAGGTTTGTAAAGGTTTTGCAGCATTATTTTAATTGAATTACATGTTCACTGGTTTGTGTTAACGGGAGTATTTTGATTTACTTTTTTGCACTGCACAGAGCCATGGGGCTTTAAAATTCATGTGAAACACAAGAGCGGGGTGTCATCCATGCTCGGATGGCAAACATTGTCGTGGACGAACTCAGAATGGTGCTACTGGCGTTTTGTTTTTCTTTTCTTTTTTTCCATTTTTTTTTGGGTAGTTCAGCAAAATAAAGCTCATATGAATACTGTCACTATTTATAGCAGCCATGCCCAAATGAGCATTAAAAT
Organism: Pundamilia nyererei; assembly: GCF_000239375.1. Classification (NCBI taxonomy): domain Eukaryota; kingdom Metazoa; phylum Chordata; class Actinopteri; order Cichliformes; family Cichlidae; genus Pundamilia; species Pundamilia nyererei. The sequence goes on along the minus strand of NW_005187468.1, from coordinate 3,085,953 downwards.
TGTTGTGTCTTGTATCTCTGTAATTTTTTTTAACATGCTTTATTTTTGTACATAACTTTTATTGTGTTTGTATTTTCGTTTTCAAAGAAGGGAACAGTGTTGTACAGAGGATTGTGTGAGGAGTCTGTCTTGAGTCAGCTGAAATAAAGTCTGTGGAACATGATTATGCGCTCTTTTTTTTTTCTGTTACAAGTAAAAATACTTTAATATTTAAAAGCTGTAAAATTCTGGTGTTTTTGGCTCAGACATTAATCTTGTCACGTTGACCACAAGAAACCTAGCAATGGCTTACAACTGAAGTTTTAGTAAAAATAAGCGTGCTGTAATGGTAACGTTTTAATGTTGAGGTAAAAGTAATTTACAGTGATTTTAAATTTTTAAATCTGACAGTTAAGAGTTCAAAACTGCAAATGACTTGCCCAGAAGGTACTGCCTAATACATCGGTGTAACTTTGTGCTGAACATTGGGGGGGTCAAGATCTCTGTCTAAATAAATAAATCTGGGTAAATTCCTAGATGATTAAACATGCAACTAATTTGATGTTAATACCTGAAAGGAGTAAAGAAAACAGCCTATTTATGCAAGATAATTCATAATTTTATTAGGGGGTTATATTGGTTGGGTCTTTTTATGGGGGGTCATAACACCCCACCCCCCCACCCCCTGGAAATTACCCCCCTGGCCCAATATGATATTTTGGAGGAGAGCTGGAAAACCCTACAACATATTTATACCTGGTACAGACTAATGTGCTTTTAATTGAGAAGCCTAAGTATTTCAAGTTCTTGCATACATTTTCTGATGCAACACATCAACAGTGATGCAATCTGGTTTCAGTGAGTGTTTCGGGTCGTTCAACGTCATACACCCTCACCCGTGCAACCCAGGCACTGGCTGTCCAAGTAGCAATTGTCATCCATGGATTGGTCCGCTTGATCCATAGGCTGCTTGGCACCTTTTCTGCTGCATCTGTGTCGTTCTTGATTGCTCTATGGTTTTGGAGTCCTCTAGTGCCCAGACACTTCAGTGCCTGCAGAGACTGGCCTGCAAAGCCTCTGCATCTTTACCTCCCCTGGCCCTGCTTTGGCATTCAAGGCAACAGCAAATCAAATAACCACTTGCCATCAAGGATATGTATCTGACAAATCTACAGCAACTGTGTAATGCTCTCATGTCAATATGTAATGTTCCCAAAACTTTGTTGATTCTATACCATGAATAATTAGGACAAAGGAGGTTGTAACGCAGTATTATTAAGGTGAACTTAACGAATTGACCAGTGAGAATTTGTTAAAACTGAGGATATTTTTCTTTTTGTAGTTTTTTTTTTTTAATCTTTCTTAACCCATCTACATCACGTGTAGCATGACAGATAAGTTATGATGCAGGATGGCGTGATTTGTTGTGATGCTTGTTTTTTGTAGCTGTCACTTTAAAAGCGAGTTCAAGGTAAACAAGGCTGGTGTGCTCTGGTTGGCCAGCACCAGAGGAAGTGTGCGGTGCTCTTCCTGTGTTTTTATCCATTTATAACTGATGCAGGCTGCCAGTAAATGGTCGCTTAAATGTGAAGAAGCTGCTGCGGCTTAAGCGCCCGATTTAACACTGTGAGTCTCTTCTTTGTGGCGGAATATAAGCGAAACGGTGACAGTTGCACAGCTGTAGGAAAGTAAACGGCGTTAGCCTATTGCTAGGCTAATGCTTCTTAGCTAATGTGAGCTAACAAAGATCAGATAACCAGAGTCAGGGAATATTTAGATGACGCTTGCTTCTGTTCCCTGTGTTTTTCGGACTGCCTTTTTAAATCTAAGTGTCCATCGAGATATTCGACATAACGGTGTTTTCCTCTGCTCCACAGCACGCCACGACGAAACCCTAATGGTGATTACGTGAAGATGAAATCCACAAAAGGGGAGGCAAAGACAGAAGAGACACAAAGCGATGCGGTCACTATTAAAGCTGAGCATAAATTAGAGCAGGGGAGTGATGGCGAGGAAGGCTTCAGTGAAGTATACACTAATGGGCACGGCCTCAATATCCAGATAAAGGAGGAGCCACATTCGCAGGAGATCAGCGAGGAGCACAGTGAAGGCACAGAAGACACTAAGCCTGACACTATTACAGATGCTTATATTTCACAAGGACACATAAAGGAGGAGTTTGACTCCTACCATCCACCACATTATGAATTCACTGAAGCTGCTGTCAAGGAGGAGCCGGAGTCGTGGGTCAAAAAAGAGAGAGAGAGTGAAGAAGAGGTGGAGGATGCAAGCAGCGCCCGAGAGGGGTTTGAAGAGGGAGAGGAGGAGGCTTGCAGAGGTAGAGACCGGCCTTAAGTCTGGGTCTTTTTGCTTTTAGTTGTTATTCACCTTTTCCAAATTTTACAAATAGCCAGTTTTAGCTTGAAAAGTATGCATAAGAAACACATTAATGCAAGCTCTAGAGGTGTATCTGCATTTACATTTTTTTTAATCAGCTGAGGGTTAAATACATATGTTTTAAAAAAGTTAAGAAATAACAGAAGCACTGTTAGTGATCCTTAAGCTAGACACCCTCATTGAAGGGAATAGCAAGACAAGAAAATGGAAAGATTCTGACCAAAAATTACATTACATTAAAAAATCCAGATCCAGCCACTGAATATATAGTTATAGTCAGAAGTTTACATAGTCTCATCATGGGCATGAATTTAGGGCTTTAAATTATTTATTTGAACTGTTCTTTTTCAAGAGTGGAATTATCTTACAGCATACATCTTTAATAACTTTAAAAACAAAAATTGGGTGACACAGCTTAAATGTCTTTATTATAAATCAAGAGAGTTTCCTATTACTGTAACAGGAAAAGTCTAATCATACATTCTTACCTTTGCTTGATGTGACTCCTGTCTATTTTTTTGTCACTCCTATGTAGAGTCATCATCTGAGTTTTTTCCATGTCCGCACTGCACTGTCTCCTTTACTGACTTGGACTTCCTGGAGAAGCATGTTAAGTGGGTCCATCAGAAACAGTACCTTGCGAAACTCAACACGTGCTTCTCAAGCCGCACACTAAATCTCATCCCCAAATACAGCTGCGGTGCATGCAGCAGTACCTTTAACTCTAAAGTACACCTCAGGGTCCACGTACGTGAAGTCCACCCTTCTGCCCCTCCCCGCAGGCTTCACCCTTGCCCAACCTGTGCTCGCAGCTTCCAGTACCTGAAGAACCTAAAAAATCACTGTCAGCGCTGGCACAACATGTCTGTGGTTACTAGAGGAGGATATCTCAGTTGTGCTGATTGTGGGAAGAGTTTCAAAACTACCTGGGGTCAAGGACCTCATTTGTGTCATGAACTAGATAGCACAGAGCCTGAAGATAAACCAATCTGTCTGGACACTGGTGTGGAGTGTCCAGAATGTGGTAAGAAAGTGCGCACACCTCAAAGCCTGGAAGACCACATGCGCACCCACACAGGCGACCGGCCGTTTGTCTGCAAGGATTGCGGCAGGAGGTTTGTAGAGCGCAGCGGCTGGCGACAACACATGAAAATACACACAGGGGAGAAGCCCTACAAATGTCAGGTGTGTGAGAAAGCCTTTTTAAGGTCCCACCATCTTAAGTGCCATTTAACCACACACTCTGGCAAGAAGGAATATTCCTGCTCGGAATGTGGAAAGGAGTTTGGATTGAAGTCTAGCCTGGATCTACACCTGAGGACACATTCAAGTGAAAGACCCTTCCACTGCAATGTGTGCGGGAAAAATTTTAACACTCAGAGAAACCTGAGGGTTCACACTAAACTTCATACCAACGAGAAAGCTCATCAGTGCGGAGACTGCGGGTTGAAGATCGGAGATCTCGGCGCTTTAAAAATACACTTACGAACACACACTGGTGAAAGGCCTTACCACTGCACTGTCTGCGGCAGTAGGTTCATTCGCCTTGCCCATTTAAGAAATCACCAACGCACCCACACTGGTGAGAGACCCTACAAATGTACTGAATGCGATAAGAGTTTCACACAGTCCGGTGACTTGGTGAAACACAAACGGATACACTCTGGGGAAAAGCCCTTTGAATGTCCCGAGTGCCACCGCTGTTACACTTCATCTGGTGATCTGGGGAAGCACAGGAGGAGTCACACTAACCTGCGCCCCTACACATGTCAGGAATGTGGGAAAAGCTTTCGCCTGTCGGGCCATTTGAAAACTCACATGTTAACTCACACGGGCGAGAAGCCGTATTCTTGCCCTAAATGCCTCCGCAGGTTTGCCCGCTCTCACCATCTTTCCGGTCACGTTGCCAAATGCCGCTAAGCTTTAAAGAGAAGATTGTAAATAGGACAGTGCTGACTTTAAGTTGCAAGTAAAAGTACACTACCCAGTCTGTTTTTGTATGTTTTTTTTTAAATGAATGTGTTAAAGCAAACTCTTACCTGTAAATGTAATGCATGACATTTTTTACCCATCAAAAGTAAAAGGCTGTTGTCACGCTGCTGGAGCGGCGTGGGGAACCAAGTTTGTGTAAAAACCTGAGTTCAAATCTCAGTGAGCTCGATGTAAAGGTCAGAGGTCAGCATTTCTGAAAATCATCTAGTATTTTCAAATGTATAGCATAGGTCCATCTACAAGGAGGCTGCTGGGTAGAACTGGTGGTTGCCAGTAGTTTTTCTTTTAACGGCACTGTCGCAACAATAATCTGTTTTTGCAAAACACTATAAGGATAGCTTGAACAAATCATGAAATTCTGCTAATGGATTGTTTTTCTTCTTCCACTTGTTGATTACTAAATTATCTGTAATACATCAATGAAAGTTTGAAGTGCAAGGTGTATCCCTGTATTTATTGCTTTTATATATTTATTTTTAGTATTATATTTTATTGTCTATAATTTATATAATTAATGTTGTGAATGGTTTTAATGTCACTCTGTGTCGTTTTGGTTTTGCTGTGTGAAGCGCTTTAAGCTGCATGTTTGTCTGAATGTTTGTGTGTAAATAAAGTGAAGTTGAGTCAGTTTATGTGACGAATGCATTAACACTGAGTCACGTGTGAGATCTAGCATCAACCTAACACACGCAGAACAGATCATCTTACAACACCCCCCCCCCCATTTACTTGGCAGTAAATGGGTTATGTTAGGTTGGTTTTTTTGGACTGAAAAAAGAAGGAATCTAATTACTTCACCACCTTAAAAATAATAAGCAGAAGTAGAAGTAAGAGTGTAGACTGTTATTTCTTTTAGTAGCTGGCTAATTCATTGGCCAAAATAGTGTAATTATTTTGGGAGATGATTATATTCTTGAAAACTTATTGTGCATGTAGGACACATACAAAAATTCTGGATATTCTTCCTGTACAGTTGGATTATTATTAAATCAGTCTTGCATTTTAATGCCTTAATACAGTTTCTTTTATCCTTATACTGCAATGTTGTGTGGGCAGCCACTTGTCCCACCAATCTTAATAAAATTAAAAGAATTTTGAGAATAATTTGTTGTGCTAATGTTTTTTAAGACATTTTTTTTGGTTTTAGTTGAATGTTCCTCAGTCTGACTGTATTGAAGCTTCCTCTGAGGTATGTAAGAAATTTCTGAATTTCTTTGTGGAAAAGGTGAATAACACCAGGGCTCAGAAAACACCACCTGCTCTTGACCCTTCAGTCCCTGTTTCTTGCTGTGCTGTTTTCTACCAGTTTAAGCCTGTAAATTTCTCTTTATTCTATGAGGTTGTTAGTCATCTGAAGCCCTCAGGTTCCCCTACTGATCTTGTTCTACTTCAATTATTTAAAGAGGTCGTTTCTACTCTTGGGCTATTCATTCTTGTTATTGTTATTACCAGTTTCTCATCTGGTATTTTTCCTAAAATTTTGAAACATGCTATAGTTCAGCCTCTGCTTTAGAAAACTAGCCTGGATCCCTCTGTTTTATCAAATTTTAGGCTTATTTCCAAGTTTCCTTTTTCTCTAAAATTCTGGAGAAAATTACATATAATCAGCTGAAAACCTTTTTAAATGAAAATAATGTCCTCGAGATTTTTCAGTCTTTTTTTAAATCTCTGCATAGCACCAAATCTGCATTGCTTACAGTTGTTAATGACGTCCTCCTGGCTACAAATGTAGGGGATCATGTGATCTTGGTTCTCCTATAGATTAACAGTTGCCTTTGACGCAGTGGATCACAATATTTTACTATCATTCTTGGTACACTGTGTAGGCATTCATGGTACTGCTCTGAAGTGATTTAGGTCTTACCTGGCTGAGAGAACATTTTGTGTCAGCCTTTCAGATTTTAGATCCTCCCCAGCTCTAGTCTCATGTGGGGTACCACAGAGATCAATACTTGGACCTCTGCTTTTCTCCCCTTTTTTTTAGAAGGCAAAAAATTGCTTTCCATTTATATGCAGATGATACGCAGGTTTATATGCCCCTAAAAAAGACAAATGACCACTACATGCAAGCGCTAAATGACTGTCTTGAGGAAGTGAAAGCTTGGTTGGCTCTTTGGGTCAGGTGTCACTGGTGGGTTCTTTCCTGTGGACATGGGCCCTCTAGCACATCTTGTCAAAAGATGATTTCAGAACAGTAATCCATGCTAAGTAATCCATCCGACTGAGCTGGATTACTGTAACTCATGGTACCTTGGTATTAGCCAGTCATCCTTGTCACGTCTTCAGCTGGTACATGTTGAAGGGAGGATATTACTCCTATTTTATCTCTCACTAGACTGGCTGCCTTTCCATTTTAGAGTTCATTCTAAAATTCTTTTATTTGTTTTTTCTCACTATCTCTCTGAGCTACAGCACCTGCACACCCCCTCGTGGTCTCTTCGATCAACTGAGCAGTTGTTATTGGATGTGCCGAAGACGCATCAGAAGCTCCGGGGGATCGGGCTTTCACAGTTGCGTCTCCCAAATTGTAGAACGCATTGCCATTACAAATTAGAAAGGCCTCCTCAAGCGATCAAAGATCCACCTGTTCAGTTTGTCTTTTAACCCAGTATAGAAATGTTAAATTTATTTGGATTTTATTTTTGATGTTAGTGTTCTATTTGTTTACTGTATTTTTATTTTTAGTATTTATATTTATTTTGATATTTTTTCTTATTTTATGTTCAGCACTTTGGTCAGTGCTCGCTGTTTTTAAAGTACATTATAGAGGCACTTTAAGAGGGGCAGAGGCAGGATTTAGTGCAGATGAACTTTTGTTATTTTTATTTACCAAAGTGAAAACAGGTGAATAAGTGTTAGACCACAAATCCACCCCTGCATTAAAATCCGCACTTCTCCGGAATACATTTCATAACATAATATTATTTTTGGTTAATATTGTCTTTTTATCTTATCCACCACAAACGTAGCTGCCTGGAAGACCGATCCACAGCAATCAGTAAAATGCTCAGTAAATAATTCATATTTAAGGGTTTTTATGTGCAAGTTTATGCGTCATAATGTTTTTTTTCTGTCATTAATCTCTATAATCTTCTCATATAATGTGAAACTAAAGTAAGTTTGTGCTTTTCTCCACCAACCTTCAAGTGTTCAACATAAACGCCACGCCTCTGCGGTGCTGGAGGGAATTTAAAACGACCGCTTCCTTTTCCGCTTAGCCGAGAGCTCCGGCAGGTAGAGTTTGGATAAAAAACAATAACACAAGCCAGTGTAGCTTACAAGTGAAATGACGCTCCTTCCGAGATATTCCAGCTTCAATAACCAGGCTCAAGAATACCGTGTCCAGATGCGAGTTCATTTTAGGTATGTACGAAGTACTGCACCCATCATTAAAGGTTCAAGGAACACCAAAAAACCAAGTCCGGAGTAATAAGCAATATAGTGAATGACGCAGTAGGTCAGTTAAGTGGATTTAGTTTTATGTGAAGTTAAGTCTATCAGTTTTATTGCTGAGAAAAGTAGCATTTAATACCTTTAATCCACATTTCTATTCATATAATCTAATTTAAAATACAAACAAAATATAAAAATTATTAACCAGAAAAAATTATTTTCATAACCAAATGTGTTATGTATTGCAAAATTGATAGATAGACAAGCTGGCTTTTATAAGCTAACGTTAGCTGAAAACACGTCCATGTAAAGTAATAGATGCCTCCACTGTGGATTGCAGATAGCTGTAGACATTAGATGGCTGTTGTACTTTTCTCCCAACTTTCTCTGGACCTGAGATGATTTAAACCATAATTTTTCTAAACTGGATTAACTCCACTCCATAAGACCTATTGCACCTAATTTTCAGTCCAGTTCTAGTGTGATTTGGCATACTGGAGCATTTTCTTCAGTGTAGCAGAGAAAATGCTTGTTTAAGAATGGCTTTGTGACAGCTACACATCCACTGAGACCATTTCTGACAAGAAAACAGATCAATTGAATAGCCAGATGTATCTCTCAGGTCCTGTGTTGCTGGAGCTTTACCTATTAAGGGCATGACTTATAGAAAGTGTTCATCTGATGTAGGCAGACCAGCCCCTAAAGTTGTTGGCTAATAGCTCTTTGGGAATCAACATGCTGATGTAAAAAACACGACTTTTTTCCAGTCTGTGTTGTCTTTGGCATTTTTTGGTTCTTTGCTAGGTTGTCTGTTATGCATAGACAAAAATACTCGTTCATCCCCCTTTTTTCTTTTTATTTAGTGTCAATCACAACAGCAATCAAGGGGCTTTATATTGCAACCCCAACAATCAAATGACCCCCTTTGAGCAAGCACGTAGTGACAGTGGGAGGGAAAAACTCACTTTTAACAGGAAGAAACCTTCAGCAGAACCAGGCTCAGAGAAAGGCAGACATTTGCCACGACTGGTTGAGGGCTAGGGGAGAAAGACAGGCCCAAATACACACTATGGAAGAGAGCCCAAGATTAATAATGACTAATGATTACATGCAGAGTGATGTGTAAGCACATAGTGAGTGAAAAAGGTAGGTAGGAAGGCCCCAGTCTTGGCCTAGTGCAGAGGGAGAATCCAGGGTTACCTTGTTGAGCCCCAATTATATGCTTGAATATGTCAGCATTAAGTGGCTTAACAAACAAGACATGCCTCGTAAAATGGTCAGGTGCAAGGAGTCAACTGAAAATGAGTGAAAAAGCAATAAAATCCAAAGACCAACATTAAAGGACCTGTAGAAAGCCTGGAAAACTATAAATCGAGGCCACTTTTAAAAAACTTACAAAGTCTGGCTCCTTGAAAGCAGACTATCTAGAAATCAGGGATGGCTCAAGACCTTTTCACAGTACAGGCATTTGAAGTAGGCATTTGCGTTAGGTCCTTAAAATGACCTTAATCTAGTATGCATAAACCACGGCTACCCATTAAGTGGCATGCACCACTGTTAATACACCTTGGCTTTTCCTGCTATGATATGTCAGATTGTCAGCTGTGAAAAGAAGGTATGCCGGCCAGGATTGCCTCCAAGACATGTCCAAGACTGTGCTGTTGAGCATCATATGCTTAAATTGGCCTCTTCAGTTTGTCATATAATCAATAACTTTCCCTTTGTACTTAAAATGAAGCAAGGGGATGTGACATATTTTCATTTGATATGTTTTTAGTTCACACTTCTGCTTTCAGAACTACACAGATGATGTAGAAACACTGAAAATAATCTCAGCGAACAAAAACCTCAGAGACTGAAACCTCATGGGATTTAGGCATTAAGTAACAAGCCACAGAAGTTCAGTTTGAGTCGGTCCTGTTTATGATATACCTCAGTACTACTCTTTGTAATAATGTAAGCATTTACTTTACATTACAATGACATAATAATAAAATCCCTTTTTAGGTTAATATATGACATTAAATGTCTGTACACTGCAGTTATTTTTGTCTACACTGATGAGAAGGCAGCTGGTAAGATGACCAAGCTTGCTAAGACAGATCTGCAGTCAGATTGCAAACACCATGCAGAATTCAAAGACATACAAGACTGCCATTATAAGCCGGAGACTGCAGGAGATGAGGCAGATCTTTGGCGAGATTCTGTTCCCCAAAATCATTTATTGACCCAAAACCAAAACTACAGTTTTCAATCCCACAAAAACTGAGGTATGTTGACCAGGATTGCCTCCAAGCAGTTCTAAAAAAAACATTACACGCTTTGGGAGAATGACAGACATTATCTTGCACTGAAAAGAATACTTTACAGTGCAGTGAAGTACACACCATTAATAACAACTTTGTCAAGTCTGCAAAATGAGCTAGAATCACACTGTACTAAATATAAAGGAGAGCTGAGGAGTGAACAAGAGAGCTCAGGCTGGAATAATGTTAACTGTAAACAATTCAAAGAGGTGCCAGCAGAAACCGAGATGCATGAAACGTGCCTTTTAACAAAGTTTGGGTATTGGGAATTTAAAGGCTTGGAGGCATTTGTTAAGGAAGATACTGATGCATGCTTAACTGGACTCTATGAGGTGACACCACAAGCTGAGGCAGTGAAAAGCAACATTGGTAAGTTGCTTCATACATAATCTTTTACTGATCCTTGTCTTTCAGCTAGATGTATGATAAGGTATTTTAAGCTTTAAACAATTGGAACTCTCATTGGAATATCTTTTTTTTATTTGTTCAGATCAGAGCAGGGTTGTTTTCAAGATTCAGCTTTCGTTTTGCCATTTCTGCTTATTTTTTGTTATAGTTCCTGCTGTAGCAAACAGTCAATCAAGTTCAGGAGAACTCATACAATCACATTTGATACCTTTTCAAACCATTCATTACAAGTAAACCATGTACACTCATGCAACTCCTCATCTAAATCCCTTTTCAAACAGAGTAGTTGGATTGTGCTGGTCAACACAAAGTTATTATTTTCTGAACAGTAAGATTTGAATGCTGTAATTTGTCTGGCCTCTCAGACCCAGATTGAGAAAAAAAACTCCTAATGCTGCCACTATTGTTGCACTACAATAAAAAGCAGAGCGGAATTATTAAAATGTTCAGTCTCCAAGCAGTTCTTTATAACTTCACCATCACAAGGTTTTAACTTTCATCTAAAATAAAAACACCTAAGAGAAAAAAATCAGTTTTCTGAAATGAAAGAGGGTTTTTATTTTTGCAAATGCCAAAGGACTAAATGCCAGCACTGATATTTGATGTTTGTTGTGTAGGAAACCAGAAAGGCGCTGAGCAGTATGTAAAAACAGATCAACAGGCTATAAGAAACAAGAAGAAGAATGTTTCTCGTTTTCATGTCGTTTCTGGGAAATCACACCTGCCCAGTTTGTTTTGAGGAGTTGCTGTCACCAGGTATAGCATGGTATTGGGAATAGTGGTAACTACATTGCTCCCATTGTACAGGTAATATCTATAGTTCCTGGTGACACAAACCTCATGAGTGTGTTTACAAAAAATGATAGAAAGGTGCAGGAGTTGAAAGTATATTCGCATGAAAATACCAGAGAAAAGGCCTTATCACTGCAAGGTGCATGACAGGCTGTGGGATTTATTCAATCTGTGAGGTGACACAGTGGTAAGACGGCACACGGATGGTGACAGACCTAAAGGTGTAACTGCATTAAAGGCCCAGCTGAGCATCTCACAGTAGCAAATGTAGAACTTGATGTTGTCCATGGGTCTCGAGTTCAGACAGTCACTGAATGCAAAGGATTTGATTATGATGATTATATCTGCAAAAGATTAACAGACTAGCATAATAAAGGCCTGTTTTGCCAGTTAGAAATGTTAGATTATTATAGGGCACACAAGACATCTGATTTAAAAGCCCAAAACAAAAGTATATTTTGAACATGAGAGAAGAAACCCCAGTGGGCCTAATGGAATGTTTAGTAGGAAAAAATAAATGATAAACTTAATAAATGACAAAGCTCTGTGAGAGGGAAACATATTCTGAAACAATGCATAGAAAAGAAAAGCTCCATTTATATCTTTCAGATGCGTAAAATGCATTGCTTTGTGTCTTTTTCACTTTATTTCCTATTTGGATTGTTATATATAAATATGTGTGTATATCTACCTCTAGTAAGGCAGTCATCAGAGGAAAACCTTGTTCACGTTCATTTACACCCAGGATATGCATCACTAGGACACGGGCCGCAACCAAACCTGTCTCGGTCAATTCAGTGGGAATTGGTCTATTATTTTTATGTCCGCAATTACAGGGACAGAGTAGTAACTACGATTCCAGCACAGATAACAAAGATATATTTAGGAGTAAATAATATTGACTGTACCTTTGTTTAAAGCTGGAATCAATACTTCTTAAAGCGTGTCCATTTTTCATTTAGCCGCGTCATGTCTGTGTGGAGGAGGGGCAGAGAGATGAATGGGTGGATTCTCTAATTCCCCCTGTTGCAGTTATCATAATTGTTGAACATCCACGGTTTTTAAAGATCGGGCTCGAGGAGAGGCAGGCCACACAAAGAAAGTTAATAGATTTGGAAAATTGAGATAGATTGCACAGCAGCCATTTTTGGAATGTTCCATCGGCGTGGCAGGCAGATGGACAAATATGATCCAGGGATGAGAAAGTGGTGGGGGGAGCGATGCAGCACACAAACACAGGATGGGAGAGAATGGGTCCTGATAAATAATGGTGTTACTCTTTACCCTTTCCATACAGTGTTATCCGTATCTTATCCCCAGTTGAGTGACAGCTGGATGCGTCACAGTTTGAGGCCTACACCAGTCTTAGACCGGGCGAGCTGGCTGAAGATTTCTCCCCAAAGAGACCACCTTTTGAAATGGCAGTAGTTCCTCTCTTGAGACACCAGGGGGAAATGGATAGCTGTGGAAAGGATGCTTCGGGGAATGAGTGAGCTCAGGAAATGTCTCCTGCTCAGAAGTTTAGGCCATTTGTTTGAACTACCGTATGGAGTGAGCGTGCGGTTGGCACTGTATGTAGAAAATATGTTTTATGTTCCATTGTAAAGTAACATTTTACCTCCTCCCTCATCATAAACAGTGCTGCTTCATCTTACAGCGCTCCCCGTGAAAGACCTCTGACCTTCTCATTTGTCAGCTGAAGATGGCTTTTAGGATCTCTAAAAGAGATTTTACAGCAGTGATTTATCCACAGGGGCCCGCATTTGTTTCCATCCGTTTTGATATCCGTCATTGTTTTCACATTTGATGCATTCAGGCTTTCCTCTGCTCTTCAGAAATCTTTCCCATATCCAATTTTCGCCTTTCCTATGTCCAATTTTCCCTAATATTCAGATGATTATGGCAGGATGCTTTCCTTCCCCCCCTCTCAGCGTTCTGCTCTTTTCCTCTCCTGCTTCTATTTTCCCTTCATTCTCTTTCACTGTCCTTCTTGGATTCGAACATGCAGCTGTATTATTTCAATGTTTAGAGTGACATTACATTTTATCAGGGAAGATATAGAAGCACTAAAATGGCCAAGAATCTACTGCAAATCATCAACAAATTGACAACGTAAAACCTTACATTTATTTAGGTTTCCCCGTCTGAAAGCCAAATGGCAAAAAACATTTTCAATCAGCCACCTTTGACAGACACTTGGTAGTGTTTTAGGTTGCAGACTGAGAATTAAATTACCCCATATTGAATCTTATAAAAGTCCAGTTGAGAGGATTTTCTTTTTGTGATGTAATTTGAGCTATCCAATTTTCCTTGTATTTACTGTCTATATTTTTGTCAATTTGGCAGAGGAACACATTGCGCGCGTTGGCGCTGCGTGTCACTGATGTCGTCATGCTACAGTGGTTTTGGTGTTGGCTGGCCTCCGAGGTCAGTGTGTGGGAAGAGATGGTGGCTCTGCAGGGCTTTGCGGCGGCTCTTGGCCTGTCCCTTTGGGCTCTGGTAGGCCCACATCCATTCCTCTCATTCATGAAGGGGTCAACACACGGGTCAAAACACACAGTTTGACTCGCTGCAACACACTGCTGCATGTAGGCGTAGATGAAACCAGGTATTTTGTGGGCCTTTGGTAAGCTGCTGCTGGTAGCGGCTCTTACTTCTCTCCCTCTCAAGTCCACTTTGCCTAAAAGCATTGCTCACACAAAGGAAGGAGAGAAAACTGAGAGTGGGCTGCTGAGTTACACATAAAAGGATGGAAAGACGCTGTTTATTCCCTATTACCATCACCACATTGACAGCTTGGTCGAGAGGTACGCGGGATTTCTCTCTCACTCCGACGCCAAATGCTAGCATTGACAAACTATGCTAGTCCATACTAACGTGGTCCCCACCAGGCCAGCTGCTATCGTGCTGACTGCTGAAGTGGATCTCTTTGCATTGGCCTCCCTCCTCCTCTCATCCCACTGTAACCTCTTGCTCTCTCTGTCTCTTTAGTGGAGGAATAGAGATGTGGAGGGCAAGAGAGACTGACAGTGTGCGCTCCCCTGCTCAGTAAATATGAACTGCACCCAGCAGACAGACTCATTCATCACAGGGGAAAGAGGGGGAAAAGAGGGTGTAGAGGCAGGGTGGAGGGATACCGAAAGGACCAAGAGAAGTGTCCAAAAGACAGAAAGACAGAGGGAGGAAGAGGAGAGGTGGGAGGAATAGGAAGCAGATGGAGAGAGAATGAAAGAAAGGAAAGTGTTCTGGGAGAAGTGAGTGGGAGAAAGGGATAACAGGCTGAAAAAGAAGAGAGTGCCTTGGATGATTGAAGGATAAATAAAGGATGGAAGAAAGGATGTGCAAGGGAGGAGAAACCTCAAGCATGGGAAAACTGATGAAATATAGGAGGACATTTTATATCTCATCACCAAGAGATCTTGTGTTGTGATCGGTGCCCTTAAGCATCTTGTTACAACAGAAATATTAGTTTTTCTGCCCTGCAGTCAGAAAGCTTGCGTCTCACACAGACTTGGTGTTTTTAGCCTTTTTTTTAACCTTAAATATGTAGTTGTACTACATTGCGAGTTTATTAATTGCTGCATAAACATACCCCCCCCCCCCAAAAAAAGAAGTTATTAGGTTTTCAAAAAAGTATTAACATTACATTAAGAGTACCTAGTTTGCTTTTTTCTAAAGAGAAAAAAATAAATGTCTTGATTTATTTAATGTGGGAAATAAGCCAGTATCACATATCTGTGCATGGATGAAGTATGTGATCCTTGTGTAATAGTTTTAGAGGTAACTAAAGGTAAAAGGCTAATTCAAGCCACTGAAGTCCTTTGTCATATTTGATTATGCTTATGGTGGCCCATCAGGAGAACCCTAAACAACAATGAGCTTCAAAGATAAAGTCAGTCTGAGCAGAAAAGAACATCATTGGCCATCTGCATCTTGCTAAATATCACAGGAATAAATTGGAAGGTTGTTTTAACTATGTTAATGAATGAGACCAATAAGAAACATTCTGTTGGGAGGAAGGTAAATACCTTAAATAGCTCATCTGTGAAATGGGGTGGTTGTAGTATCATGGTGGAGCAATGAATTGTGAAATATGCCAGCACCTTTTAATGGAAAATGTCTTTTAACTAAAAAGAATAAAGTTGGTCATGTAGAAAGACAGTGTTTTACCTTAATGCTTTTAATGAAGATAATGCTTTGGAAATGTAAAATCAAAGTCCTGCCTGTAATCTAGCTGAAAGATTTGGACTTTTGAAAATATTTGAAATAAGCAGTCCATGAGAGCACACCAACCATAAAGGCTGTCTTATATCCAGGGCTGACTGACAGATATTTAAATGCATTTATTGCTTCACAAAGGTACTGAAATATATCCCCCCCCCCCCACACACACACACACACAGATATTTTGATTATGTAATGACAATGTATCCATCTGCCATTATCTCTACAATTCACAGGACTCACTTCTTCTCACATAGTTTGGGTCTTCACCCAAACTGCACTTAAAGGGGAAAGTCACATTTGGAGTTTCACAAGAATTGCTACTCCTGCTACAGAAATAACTGTTTGTGAGCCTCCTTCACTTCTCAGTGGATTTTAATTCTCATCATTTTGAACAATTCAGCAAACTAGTGATAACTAAACTTAGAACTTTCTTTCTGTAGTCCACAAATTACAAACCTGTGAATTGTGATGGATCATGAGCAGGGTGAGCCACTACATCACTGACATTCTGGTTTTCTCGTTTGTTGTACTTTAAGGATGCTTTAGGTCATATCTCTGCAGAAATATAGAAAATATTAAAGGGTTGACAAACATTGTGTATGCACTTGGATATTAGGTCATATTTCATCACTGGAAACAATTATTTTTTTTTTCATCCATATTATGAGTATATTTCCAGTTAGGCCTCAGTCAGGAGAATGTACTAGCTGTCTATATCTAAATTTCATGTTTTTAAAGTTTAAGGCTAACAATGCTCCAGGTTTTATTTTTGTCAGTAAGTCATGCATAAAGCACTCCCAGTACTTTATATGCCTCAAACAAAATATTTCTTGGAAACCCCATATAGTCCTTTGCCCTTTCCGGTCCATGTCTGCAATTTCCAACAACTTCCCCGTCTTCACTCTCACCAGCACCACCTCCTTTCCATCTTTTTCCACTCCAAAGAAAGACAGGAGAGAGGGAAGATGATGTGTGACAGATGCCATATTTCGACTTTCTGTCAGGGAGATTAATATTGACACATTGTGTTTCTTGGGGCTTGTTGACTGTGTGTGTTGGGCTTTGATTTCATTATCCTCTGCTCAGCCACTTTTTTCTTAAGAATCAGACAATAACAGATGTGGCGACTGAAATAGAGACAGCGATATTGGAGGGGCTGAGTGAGCAAGTCATATTGGGTGGGTCGGCCATCAGTCCTGTTGGCTGTGGAAGTGCAAACCCCCCAAGGATATCCAGAGTACAGAGACCTTTCCATCTTATCAAGCCTTTCAGCTCATCAGTAGCACGAGCCTTAAGCTTGTCCTACAGTAGTTTCCGTGCATAAATGCTTTAGTTTGAACTTAATGTAGCAGTGTATCATTATAACATAGAACCTGCATGTTTTACAATTATTTAATTTTCTGTTATAGACTGATTTACTCCCTTCATAGCCACATATTGGACTTTTAATACATGTATTTGGCAGTTATAGTCAATAATATATTATATTAAGAGTCTGAGCAAAAGATCAAATGTATTTTAACACAATAACTATGAAGCAAGACTGATATGGAGCAGATTTTTTGAAGTTGGTATTTGAATTTAAAATATTCTCATACAAATGTATCTGCCAGTGCACCTTTTATAAAGAGAAACACACCTTTTAATAAGAGTTGAGCTTTAACACATTTTAAAGATAATATAAAGTGAGTGAATTTTAATTGTGTCACAGTTTTTAAATGACTTAAAAACCATAAAAATCTGTCTATAAATATAAATGAATGAATATGCTGTTTATACATGATTTTGGATCTTTAATCAAGGATTGATGATGTTTTAGCTGAATGACAATTATTTTGCGATATATCAAAGTACTGGTAACTGTGGTCCCTTTGCCTGGCCATAGATTGCCTTTCAGGGCTATAAATGAACTCCTAAATTTATCAGTGTAAAATAAAATAAAATTAGTTCAACATTAATTACTTTGCTGATCTAAAGTTGGATCTGAAAGTGGATTCATTTCTCTGAGACAAAACTTACCGGCCTTCGTCTCCAACCTGTAAGCCTTTGAGAACTTTCTGATGATTATCGAAATATTTCTGAGGTGGATACGAGAGATGGATTCTACAGCTTCCTGATTTTGTAATTTCAAAGTGTGGAGCTTGCTGTTAGTGGAAGAATAAAATCAATAGGCCTCTCTTGAGAGGAATAGGTATAGGCTTGTAGTCCTATGATATGAGAGAGGATCCGAAACAGGAAACACAGGCAAAGGATGAGGAAATAGGGAGGAGCAAAGCACCTTCAGTGAATAAACAAATAGAAAGCAAAGCAAGAGAGATAATGCAAGAAGGAGACGAGAGACCAAGGGGGGAAACAGTTGTCGCCAGAGACTTTTATTGACTTTTTCCCCCCTCCTCTGGCCACGTGACTACCAGATAAATTCACACAGAGCGGGAGAAGGGTAGTGAGGGGAGAGAGAGAGAAATGAGAAAATAAATTACTCTGGAAAGATATGACGATAGGCTACACGCGGCTTTAAATCTAAAAGGGAATTCACGACACACTCGACCAATTTGTCACTGTGCTTTTTGCCTCTTTTCATTTCTTTTTTGATACTTTGCCCCCCTATTATTTTTCACCCCCTCTATACCCCGATGCCCCTAATTTACCCCACTTTTCTCATGCAGGCCTGTCCAATTCTTCTTCACTTCATGTTTTCCTAATCTTCTTCAGGATCTACACATTGTGGAGACATCATTGAGTCTTTCTTTTGTTCGTTCCTTTTTCTTTCTTTCTTAAACGAATTTCCCATGAATGGAAAACCTGTAAATCCATCCAACCTAACTCATCCTACCTTCATCTGTAACTACAGTCAGATCCACGCCGCCACCAGCTTCGCAAACGCGGGTCTATCAAAATCTAAGAGAAAAGAGGAAATGAGATGCATCGTAAAAAAGGAATGAGCGGGCGGACGGTAAAGGATGGCTGGAAAAGAGGTGGAAGAATGGAATGGAAAAGAGAAAAGAAAGAAAATGCAGACTTAAAGTATACCCCCCTCTCTTTTATTTAATTTAGACGCCAGGCGAAAATCGATCCTGCCATTCGATACGCAATCCGAATCAAGGCGAATTAAGCGGGCGGAAATTAACTCTGAAAATATTTTTGATGGAGTGGCTTGTAGTCTCTCGGCCAAATGGACTGCAAAGTGGAACAAATGACAGGGGCCTAGTGGTGGAGACAGCGCCGCTCCATCTTCCATTAGGCCGTAATGGGATAGGTCCAGCCCCCTAGCTCGACTCGGCTGCATTAATCAAAACAGCCGCTATATGAAGATTTATGGTTCTCCACTCCAGCGAAGCTGGAGCTGGAGCCAGTTCTCGGTGTGTATGTTTGAAGGAGGGGGTCGGGAGTCTTTCTCCCCTTCTTTCTCTCTCCTTCCTTTCCATCTATCCTGTAGACTTTGCCCCTACCTGTGGGCCTACACACACACACACACACACACACACTGCATCTTTAATCCAGGGACTGTGTAATCGCATCTTGTCATATATTGTCAACATTCATGTCAAGTCATTCATGTCAAGTAATATACCTGTAATAGCCAGTCTATATGCATATGAGCATGCTCCTTAATCAAACATTATGTTAAGTGATGTGGTGGGAAATAAAAAAGGGATCTAGATGACCTTCAGATGATGTAAGGTAAACTATAAACAGTAAGTCGGGCATTAGAAAAAAAACGACCACATTTTCTTTATTTAAGTAAAATCTGTATTGTGGATAAGTGTGTTTTTCTTATCCCCTTAGATCAGAACAGAAAATGTTGCCAACACTTGATTTGCTGCTTTTTGGTTTTTTCAGATCTTTCATTTCTCCTTCTCATCCACTGCCTGTGCAGTTTTCCTATTGCCACATATTTCTCGTCCAACACAACAAACAGCAGACAAACTAACACGGGGATCCTCTGCTGTTCAGAAGTGAGACTTTAGTAGATTATAGCCTGTATTGCTGCAGCTCCTCTCTCTGTGGCAGCCGATTAGGAGCGTATAGCCCAGTAAGCAGGCCACTGCTGTGACGAGCCAAAGGGACAGACAGGGGGAGACAGTGTGACGGAGAAGAGTGTGGCGCCTTGAGTAGATTGGAGCTGGGAGCCATCCAAAAAACTTCAGCCAAGTTTTGATGAGATGAGACTGATGGGACCCACTGCTGAGAAACCCTGTTTTACTTTCTTTCATTCTCTTTGTTTCTCACTGTTTCTTCAATAGGGGGAGGATGGATGAACTCTTCCCAACAGATGGATCGTACCTCTATCTATTCACACACACACACACCTCTATTACCTAACTTTCACCGCTCTTTCCTATTCTCCTCTCCCTTAACCTGTGTATCTTGTCAGTGTTTTTCCCCATTATTTGTGTCCTATCTCTGCTTCTTCTAGCTCCCTATCTTATTCCACTTCAGTCTATATATTCCTCCACTCTCCTTTCCTCTCCTCTGGCCTCTAACGATCCCATGCGGATAAGCAAACCAGCACAGAGACATCTCAATATCCATCTATCTATCGCTCCTTTCCTTTTGCCCTCCCTTTTTTCCCTTTTTGCTTTCTTCTCCATCTTTTCCTTGCAAGCAAAGGGGAAGCTCGCTGCCAGTTTCAGTCTGCCAAAGGGTTTATTTAAATTAGAAACGCTTCAGTCTCCTCATCCCCCTTTCCCATCTCTCCCCCCTCTCTCTCTCTCACACACACACTCATTTCCTTTCTTACCTCTTTCTCTTGGCTGGGGGTGAGTCCCTCTCTTTCCTGCTGACAGCCTCTCGGGTCCCGTCAATGCCAGGCAACTTTGTTTTGTAGATGTTATTGGTGGAAAGGAGGCTTGGAAGGAGAGAGGAAGAGGAAAAGTAGAGTTGGGAGAGCGGGAGTTGGAGAAGGGTCAGGGGAGACCTGTTAGTCGGTGTACTTTAGTTCCTTCTTCCTCTCACGGCTCATTCCACCCAGATTAGGACCTGTAAATGGCTTTAGACTACCTCACCTGGCTTTGGATTTCCCCATTTCACAGGAACACAAGCAAACTATTACCTTTCACTCCTTCATTATCACAGCCTCAGATATGCCTTGTACTCACCTTTGTCATTTTTTTCCAGTTCTGGTGCAGAGTTTGACCTCTAATTATTGCCAAACAACTCTTCCACTGTTTCTGTGACCAGGAAGGGCCACTCATTGCACCTAATCATCTCGTCTGTTAACAATGACCCATCTCCCTGATAATCCTTCTATTCCTCCCTCCCCAGGCTCTAATCCCCCTCACGCCCACCCTTCTCCCCCATTAACACACAATTATCTCGGGGTGGGGGGGGGACACGGGCGAGGGGGAGGAAACGAGGTGTGGAGAACACAGAGAGTCTGTCTCTCTAATGGCTGACTGACATCAGACGAGCTCATAGATCATGGAGATTATTAATACCACTGTTAAACACCCCATTCAGGGGCCACCACTATCCGCACGCACTATCGCACACAACCGAAATCCACACACCCACATTCTCAGATCCCCCATCATATCTCATTCCCAGCACACATCTTCATATGAGCTGTCATTCATGCTTGGTGAATCGGCATCAATTTAATTTGAGTCATTTAAAAAATGCCGGGTGTTCATTACAGCGTGTGGTTTAGGGGTAGAATCAGATTTACAATTACAACTCTCATTGGCAGTGTTGGCTATTATTCACAGAGTCTTTTCCTTATGATTCGCCTCCTGCAATATTTCTAATGATGGTAATCCCAGGTTTGATCTGATTATTGTGCATACAGTGAGGTGAGAGATTCTCTTTGACTCACTAGTAATGACCAGGGAAATGTGGCCTTTATGTGGGAGTGGGGGCCTATCTAGGGGAAGGGAGATTGAAAGATAGGCAGAGAGGGGGTGTGTGTGCGCCTGTGTGTATCAATGACCTGTCCGTTTAACCGGTGGGGTTCTGGGGAGATGGCAGTGGGAGCCAGGCATCCCTGGGGAGCAGGGTCTGGGGAAATCACACTCTCACTTTCACCAAACAACAAGGAGGCTGCATGGCAGCTGGCAACAGCCAATAAGCACACTCCCACTCTCCATATTCTAGTTTATATGCAAAGAGATTGGTAAACACACTTGATCTGCTATGTATAGACTATGTAAAAAATGATATGTGGCTCCTCTGCCAGAAACAGCCACTGGTTCTGTTTCTCAAACACACCGGAGAAGGGAACCCAAATGCATCCAGAGCTTCATCCATTATTGTTAATATTTATTGGAAGTTTTATTTGGCACTTGAGTGGCTTTTTAAAACATCCCTTGCTTTCTGGATCGGGAGGTTACGCTTGCAGAAACGAGCCAATAACAAAAGGAGTTTGTAGTCAGAGCAGGGGTGTAAAAGCTTACTTTGGAGTTCTACTGCTCCATTAGCTGATCCCAGGTCTCCCTCTGAGCTCTGCTAGTGCCAGCTCATTGATTCCTTAACTAATCACTCTAATTAAAATGCCTTTTATTCATTCAGTGGTTTACATGCCAGCCTACTGCTTGCATTTAAAGATCAATTGCCACTCAGATATACAGAAATTTCTGTCAACAATTTCAGTGTCTGCTTGTCTGCCTGGTGTTTTTTTTTTTGGTAAAGCTCTGCATTTGTACAGATTTTTTTGTTTGTTTGTACCCTTGTTTGGCAATTCACTATTTAATTAAGTGAGAAGATTCTGGTTCAAGCGAGTAGCAGGCCAGGACCACATGAAGCGTGAATGTAGCCACTGGCTGGCTTTTCCTAAAAATAATTTGTCACCTGAGGAAGTTAGTTTCCTGTTTATGCTGCATTGTTCTCTTTGTCTATGAGTAATTCAGGCAGAAAGAACATACAACCTCATTATTTGAAGAAATTAGAATGGTATAGTCATTAAATAATTAAATTATACTGCCAAAGAATTATACATTGTCTCAAGCTGTCTTGTTTTGATGGATGTCTGTTTATGACTCGTTCCGCCTAGAAATTCCTACAACATTTCTTTCCTGATAATATATCAATTTATCAGCAGAGATTTTTATGTTAATTTCCTCCCCCTCCCCCCCCAAAACAAAGTATCTCACTCCCAAACGATCTCGAACTAATTAAGCAAGCGTTAATTAAAAATTCGAGAGAGAGAATAAACGTGGTAGGATTGTTATGGAAACGTTGAAGTTAATCAAGCTTTCAAATTATTGATAACATCCTTAGTACAGTGATCGATCGGGAAGACATTAAGTGGCAAAATAAAGCAGCAGCATTCAGATGTGATGGGTGTCCTTGCGTGCGCGCGCAAAGCAATGTGCAAAAACAATTAGGCCCATAATATATAATATTAGTCCGCGTGTCAAAGAGGATATCTTCTGTGTCATTCTAAACTTGCCTGCGTGCACGTGCGAAACCGCGCGCCGTGCACGCGCACACGCACGTGGGTGACTGAGTGCGGGGCGGAGGCATCTCTTTATCACGCGAACGCCATTAATCAAATGCGTGCGTTCAAATTGCGCCGTGAACTCCGCCAGACTGAAATATTGACGTCTGCTGATATGAATATTTCCCTGTTTGCGCCTGTTTTAAAAGCGGCGCGCTTCCCCGCGTGTTTACATGTTTCTCCCCGGCCTGCATGTCTGTTTACCCCGGTGTCAAAGCCTGTGTGGCATGTACTTACAAGGCGCTTCATCATCCCACCAGCGATAGGAGCAATTCACCCATAAAGTGGGTCTTTCGCCCATAAATAATATTCAAGTCCCTCTATTGTTAAGTGAAAAGTTGACTGGTGTTTGATTTTTTTCTTATTTTTTTTCTTCTTCTTCTTTTCCGCGGCGACCTCGGGTTAGGACTCATACATCACGGGATGACAGCTATAGAAAGGCCCTAAATTAGCAACTAAATCGAATATTGATCAGCTATGTGCGGCCCTGCGAGTCGCGCCTCCTTGCCGTTTTTTTTCCAGAGAGAAAGAGAGAGGGAGTTAGGGGAGTGGAGGAGGGGG
>NW_005187468.1:3030207-3062076 GCF_000239375.1 Pundamilia nyererei | reverse complement strand
AGGTCGGCGGCGCGCACTTGCGCTTAAGCGGGGACGCATTTGATGAAACGATCAAGCGGGCTCTTTTGTCTCTCCTGGGAAGCTTGTGTGTCCGGGGCGGCGATGAGCCAGGCACAATGCTGGGGGGAGTGGGTGGTCAAGGTTGCGCCGGGTCAGTGAGATTACCCCCGGCGTGCTGTGTAACAAAGGGCCTGATCGTCAGGTACCTCAAAGTTCGGATCAAAGTACTGGTTGTAAAACAAGGCTGCCATAAGACAGGGATGAGCTGTGGATTATAGGGGGCTAATTGGAGAGGGTACTTTCCCTTTGCTGGTACTCTTATATGGATCAGGGTTCCTTAATTGTTGATGTTTCTTTTACTTTTGCAAAGATTTTGAATAAGGGTCCGGAAATATGGTGCATTTCGCAGCATAAGCGTTTGGTGATTTGCAGGCAGTTGTGGACGAAGTGCTGAAACTCTTTAGTGGAATTACCACGTCGTAAAATGGTCTGTTGAGTGAAAATGTATCTAAAATGATATCTAATATACCTGGATTCGTTTTTTTTTTTTTGAACAGATTTTGTTTTTTAATTCTCTCGTTTTACTGCGATTTGTCTTGTTACAGTGGCATCACTCTGTCTGACACGCAATCATTCAATCGTCGCTCTCCTCTATTTAGTTCTCCTCTGTCCATAAATGACACAACTTCAGTACTGTGATTACCTCACCAAGGTCAGCACTTATCGGTGTTTTTCGCTTCGCTGTCCACGGTGCTGAATTTGCCGACCCCACCGTGAACATAAAGTTTGCTGTCCAAGGTGCTGAAACCACCACAGCGCACACTCTTCAAGTTCAAACTCTCGCCTTCTTTTCTTCTTTTAGCCACTTCTTGAGTTCGACGCAGATGAACGCCAGTTTATCTTCCCGGGTTTTTTTTAATAACAAAAAAAAGGTTAGACTGAAACAACCAATAAATACCCATCTGTAACCAAGTAACCGGAAACCACATCTCACCCTGAAGAGGTCACGTCATTTAACTCCAAGCTTCTCTAGCTTTGTCATATCAGCGACCCATGAAACAAGACATGCTTCCTGCTGAAATCTGTCATGCTGCAGTTCATATCAGCGGGGATGCAGTGGTGAAATAAAAACTGGTAAACTTAACCTGACAGAGTGGCTTATCATTCCCAGTCTAAGACATAATATAGCTACCTCTGTTTGTCTTTTTCCCAGATTTTATGAGTTGGGAAAATGTTGTGTAGGTGCTTCCACTACAGCTCTGCATATCACTGTTTGTAGTCTAAACAACAATGGTGTTAGATGATAAGGTAAAGTGAGTAAGATAACAGTGAACTGAATCTGCTTTAAGAGCTCACTGCGTGGCAACATAATCACATTGAACTATTATTAAGTATCCTAATGGAGCGGGAAGATGGAGAGCTACAGAGAGAGAGAGACACGAGAAGTTAAGTTTGTCTGAGAGACATCGCGCTCCCTCCCTCCTTCACGCGCCTCGGGGGCTAGTCGCAGCTCCTCTGAAGTCTGCTCGAGGACATTCCGGGAACCATCTGTTTCCGGGAGAGTGCCGGGCGCGAGGCATACAGGAAGCGAGGCTCACAAATTTGCGAGGAAAGGGTGGTTGTCTGCCAATGTGCTTGTTGAGAAATACCCCTCCCCTTGAATTCTTATCAGTCTTGTTATAAACCTAACAGGAGCAATGAAGTGCTGCAGAACAGAGCATCGGCCTAATAACTCTGCAGGAGGAGAGAGGGTGAAAGCACAATGCAATATATTACAGAGTAGTTGACTGCATACAGTCGTGAGCAACTAACCTGTTCATGGCAGTTTGGCCTGGTCCAGGCAAACACAGAACAGGTGTTAGAGCAAGTCCTAGGTTGCTAACGATATTACACATGGGCGTAAATACACTTCAAATGAAGTCCCCTCATTTGCAACATCCAGTCCATCAATGCAAGAAACATATGATCCATGTTTCTGCTCTGCGGATCTGCTTACGTACATATGGAGAGTACTGTCAGCAGCACGGTGACTAATAGCATGCTTGTTTCAGCATACAGCAATAAAGCCTTTGTGTCCTCATCTCTTTTGCATTCTGTTGCTGGATTTGGGGCTAATCCAGGAAAATTTGCTCGTTCTCTCTTTAGGAGGCAAGTTTTTTTTCTACTCGGGTTGATTGTGCCCTGCAGAAGTGGCACCTGAGACCAAAGTAACCTACAGACACTTTAACAGTGAGTGGAAAGTGTTAACAGGTCTGTAGCCTAAGGTCGAAGCGTGCAGTGCCTATTAATGTATATTCAACAGAACACATTATTCCATTCCTGTGCTGCGAATGGATTTCATTGTTGTATTTGCTGCTTTTTTAATTAAATAATTCAAATTACCACATACAGAATCCACACAGTGCTCTTGTTTTAAACTGTATAGATTTTTTAAAATTTCTCTTTAAACCTATAAATGACAGGGTTTTGATAAAACAGTGCAAACTTATAATGAAACAGACTTTAAATACACACAACCTGTAAATAACTTAATCACAATTACAAATGCTGCAACAATCATTGCAGGTACAATGCCAATTAGCAGGTATCCTCAGCCAAAAACAGGTCTGGCAATTAACGCTTTGATCTGTGAGTTTTCAAAGAAACAGAAGCTAACAGAAAAGTCAGGCTATCTGTGAAAAAAAAAGCATTTCAGTCAACAAAACTGCAAAATGATTTCACCGTTTCAGAAACAACTTAAAATCTGGACAAATAGCATCAAATAATTACTTGTTCAACAAAGGGATGTGATGAATATATTTATATAGACCTAGCAGACACTGCAGATGGTCATGTATCCTAAAGTAGCATACCTTTTCAATGCTAAATCTTGAGTAGTAAATTGGTGATTGTTTTTCTCACCTCTACATTTGTTCACAAGTGTAATGTATGTTTTTTTTTCCGTTTTTTTTTCTTGGCCAGATTGCAGAGGCTCAGAGAAGAATGTTACACATTTGGAGAGTGATATTGATTAATGAGAACCTTGTTGTCACACACAGAGGATACGGGAGACTGATCACTAAAGATCAAAACAAAGAAGAGAGCCAGGTAAGAGCAAACAACCAGGAACAATAAGTACAACTGACAATGGTAGACACGGTGTTGTTAGCAGAACATGACTGGAGAGACAAAGAAAAAGAGGAAAGAGACACTAAAAAAAGAAAAGAAAAGAAAATCTCAGAAAGTGAATCTGAGTAGCGCCTGGAGGAGAAGGATAGAAGTCGTATAAAGAGAGGGAAAGAGGTAGGAAAGAATGAATGAGGGATAATTGCATTAGAAAGAAGAGAGGCCCAAAAGGAAGGAAATGATTAGAGGAGAAGGGACTGATATCCGATAGAAAGAAGGAGCATGAAGGAGAGAATGGGCGGGAGAGGAGGGCTCACTTACCGCCCGCCGTTCGATACATGCTGACACTCTCTCTGTGTGTCAATACACACTGTATGTGTGCGTGCTGGTATAGGTCTGTTAATCCTAGTCTAGCATCCTATCTCATCGCTGTCCCATCCAGACTCTTCAAGAACCTTCATGTCAGCCTTGCTTGATCCCTGCTCTTCAGTTCCTATTCAAACTTCCATATTGCCACCTTGAATTTAAAGAAAAGACCTGGCAAAATAAAATTTTCATCATTTGTTACCTCCTGCTCAAATCTTTTTGGCAATAAAATTAGTCAAATCACATTTACTACAGTCTGAACCATTACTAAATATTGTCTTGTTTGGTCTTGACACCTTCTCTACTTCATGTTTCTCTTTCTTCCTCTGTCTGCCATCTTCCCATTTGTTTCTTTTGTCTTTCACCTTTTACGTCTTTTTCTTCAGCTGTATTATCTCAGTGCATATCTTGTGCCTCCCTATCTACGAACCTTCTTCCCCTCCTATCCCCTCAGCTTTCTCTCTCCTTTCTGTGTTCCCTCTTTCCAGGCGGCCTACCTTTTGTCATTGACCCCCTGCCCCGGGTGTCTGGGCATTGACTGGCTCTCTCCGTGTCACTGGAGCTCCCTGTCAATACTTACCAGGTTTGGCCACCCTCTGCGCTGTGGTCAGAGAGTCGGGGAGAGGGGGAGATACACGAGATGCTCCACAGCACCGGGAGATAAAATAAAAATGAATGTGAGGGAGAGTAAAACAAAGAGCGATGGCAAAGAAAATGACAGAGTGAGGCTGTGTGTGAAACAGCTGGTCAGCAACCTTATAAGGCTGTTACACTTTGGTGGCAAACTGTAACTCTACATCTTCTTACCCTGCAGCAGATTATGTCTGGCACATAAAAACAAAATGAAGAAATATGACATCGACCATTTTTAAAATAATTAAAACGGCAATTAACTTAGCCAGTTTATGGGCAGACAGCTGCATTTAGTCAATATTTATTTTAAAATTACTGTTACAACTCAAACAGCTGTTATATTGCTTATTAATGATTGGTTAAATGATTGGATTCATTTTGGCTAGCCTGTATTTTTGCTCACACAAACTACAGTTAGCTTAGATTCACATAGTCACTGACGCACATAATCCCCCACCCCCCTATTCATGTTTCTTAAATATGAAAATACCTTAAATATGATATATTTTTGTGATGTAGCCTCGTGGAAATAAATCAGTACTGGTATATTGGCTAAATGTAATTTAAACTTCAAGTATATCTGAAGAATTTAAACATATATATTTCGGTTAAGCTAAAAATCTTGGAGTAACACATTCTAACAATCCAAATGTCCAAGGTCAGTCAGAAAAAAATGAATAAGAACTGTAAAATATTTGTCAACGTTTGGAAATTCTGTTGTGATTGGTGGACAAACCAAAGTAAAACACACCCAAACAGAAGAAACCAATACTGAGAATAAGTGAAAAGCAAATATAGTGATTGCTGGTAATAAGTATTTATTGTTCACACTGATTCTACACACATTCATGGTGTACGCTGAGGTAAACAATGACATGTATCTGGTATGAGGTATCCCAAATCATGGTTTGCGGTTGTCATCGTTGATTCATAAAGTATCGTTCATAAACTATGTGGGCGTCACTCCCTGTTTTACAGTCTACTCCATCTGCAACACGCTCGGCCTCCCATTCCCTCTTCCCCTCTTTCCTCTTTACTCTTTTCATTTCCTCTAATCTCTCGCTCCCCCTTGCTCTACCTCCATGTCACTTTGATTTCCCTATCCACTGGCCTGTGGCGTGTGTGTGTGTGTGTGAGTGAGTGAGTGAGTCAGAGAGAGAGGAAGGAAAGAGTGTGCATGTGTATTGTGTGTTAAGAGAGCAAGACTTAATTGTGTAAAGCAGTCTCACATTTGTAAGTGAATCAGTGGATGTGTCCTTTAGCACATCAGTAGACGTGGCATTGGAATTACACGGAAAGTCTTGTGTAATCCATGTACCCCAGAAACACACACGCTCACGTTTTTTATTTTGCTTGCAGATGTCCCAAAACATTTTCTGCTCTGTTTAAAAAGAGTTGATATTGATATCAGCGAGAGAGCTTTTCGTGAATACATATGTGTATGTCTCCATATATATATATACATGCATGTCTGCGAGTCCATCCGTGCATATGCGATTGTGTCGTGCATATGTCTGTGTTTACCAACGTGTGCGTGTAAATGCAGGAGTAAATCTGTGTGTTTTCGTACTTGTGTGCATGCGTGTGTGTGTGTGCGCACAGATGCCCCCGCGTCTGGGCTCAAGCCTGGATGGGCCTGTGTATATGAGAGTAGACAGTGTGCGCGAGGAGAGCAGGGGAGTGAGAAGGACGTAGCGGCAGTTGGGGGGGGGGGGAGGCAGGCCAGGCCGAGGGGCCCCCCTCTCGTAGACAGTTTGACTGATGACATGCATTAAACAGTTAATCTGTCTGATTGAATGTTTGCTTCCTCCAAATTGAAACATTAAACAACAAGGCGAGAGAGAGAGGGAGGGGAGAGCCCGAAGAGGAGAGAGGGATATGGCTTCATCTATTGCCCAAATCATGCAAAGCATGAGACTGGAATATATAATACTGTCCTGTGAGCTAGAGAGAGGGGGAGGCAAGGGGAGGAGAGAGATTGGAAGGGACAGAGCGAGGAGTGTGAATGAGGGAAAGAAAAAACGAGTGAGGGAGAGAGATGAGAATGGAAAGGTTCAGGGTAGGTGGATGGGATCGGGGGGTGGGGGGTGGATGGGTGAGACGCAGAGGATGCAGCAGAATAGGCCCATAGAGAGGAGGAGGCTCTGTAAAATAAAAGTTTTATTTATCCTACAGCTCAATGGAAATGCACAGATTAAATTGTATCTTTAAAAGGATCATATCTCTATTTTAAACAAGGAAAAACTTTAACAATTAGGACAGTTTTGTCTCTTTGGAAACTTCTTCGGTGAAAACAAACTTTTGGGCACTTCCATTTATTTATTTGTCAAAAATGCCTTGTCTGGCTTTAAGTTCCAGGCAGGAGACTTTGAAGCAGTTGTTGTCTGGTTTTACTTCCTGGGTTCATGACCCTCGAGCATCTTAAAAGCTCCTTATGTTATCAGCGCTCTCCCGGTGGAACGGACACAAAGTAAGGTGCTGCTTTTCAAACAACATAATGTGATCATCGATTACATCCATCTTTGGGTAATTTCCTCAGTATTTCTGACACTGGCAGGATTTGTCTTTAGTGAGAGAAATGTACAGTAAAGTAGAAAATTGCTCTAAAGTAGACCAATTATATTCACACTTTTTTTTCATAAATCATTTTACGGATCAAAGATGCTCTGCTTTTATTTTTTATAGCACATCAGATGATTTCATGGGCAGAAGAATAGAAGAACACTAAAAGACAGACATATAAACGAGACATTAGTTTTGAACAGAGCTGTTGCCACAGAAATGCTGCTACTAGATTGGGAGAAATTGGGTGACCCCTAGCTGGTAATGTGATATGTCATTTAGCCTTAGCCTGACCCTGTCTCCTCCCAGGGTTCACCATCATCACCATGTTCCAAATGGGCTTCCCTTCCCTTTGTCTCAAGTGCATATTCTCCTCTTTCAAAATGACCCTCATTTTCTCCAACAGCTGATTTTGGTCCAGCTCTAAGACTGTGGTATAATTGCACAAACACACACCTTGTGTCTTGATGAGCACATGAGCTTAAAGCCACTTTTCCACCCAACAGCCGGCACCCAGAGAGAAGGGGGGGGGGGGGGGACAGGGAAAGATGAAAACATTAATGGATAGGTTGCAGGATGGACGGATAAATTGATAGATCTTTTAGAGAAGGTCAAACTTCTGTGCCCACACGCGGGACCATCATGAAGAGAAGAGAAATTGATTGCCGCTCACAAAGGCACTAAAATGACTAGAGAAATTATTTTCTGGGCAATGAACATTCTAGGAGGTATGGTGGTGGTGGTGGTGGTGGGGGGAGCGCTGGGGGAAAGTGCAAACCTTTCTCAAAGGGTACAAAATGGCTCAAGCAAGCTGCTGTCAAGTGCAGTTGTTGGTGAGAAAGCCCAATGAGTGTATCTTCAGGTAGATCCTCAACAAGCTCAGGTTGTTAGGGCATGTATGTGTGTAAGTGTGTGTATGTACAGTACATATACACACCAGGTGGTGTGGTGTCTAAAAAGGCTGTGTGGGGTCTTCTATTATTAGATACCTCATCCAAACTGCAGCAGAGCCTTGGTATTAAATAGCATCGATCTTTTGTAACTCATGTGTAGGGATGGGTTTTGATAAGATTTTCACGATTCCGATTCTATTTTTGATTCTGTTTAACGATTCGATTCTTTATCGATTTTTAAAAAAAAAAGGAGAACACTAAGGTCGATTAGCTTAGAACTTTGTTTCATATCTTCTCTTTGAACAAGATAGAAATTTAGGAGTAACGTGGCCTTACAAACCCAACAGTGAGATCTTAAGAGATCAGCCTACGGCTCTTCAATGGGGTGTCACAGGGTCCCCAGGGGAAAAAATTGTAAATTTAAAATAATAAAACAAATATTCTTCTGTAGCAATAACAAAGTATAACATAAATTATTCTGTAGAAATTACACAAGAATATCCAGTAATGTCCCTGCCTACAATTAAACACATTCACTTACTGAAAATCAGGGGCATCTTCTGTGGCAAATGGGTTCAAGCCTTTTACCACAAACTTAGTCACTGCTCGGTGACATTCGTCTATCCTGGCCTGAAAGGAGACGCTACCGGTAGACTGCAGCAAGAACTGCCAGCATCTGAGCCAGCCAGACTCTGTCTGTCTCTCTCATCATGGTCACCTAAATGCATAGTAATGGCAGGTTTTGTAATAAGGCAGATCTCACTAACATAATATGCACTGTTAGTTGATTATTTACCTGCCACATTAACAGGAGAGGACGTGCAAACGTTACCGCTGCTGCTGGGTTGAGATTCACGAGTCCGGAGCGGAATTAAAAACATGACATTCATTTAAGGTCATCGTGTGTTTTGTGAGCAAATGCTTTTGCATATTCGTAGTGTTTCCTCCCTTAAATGAAATATCTACTTTGCAAGTTGCCCTGTTGCAAGTATAACCAAACTTTTGAGCCGCCATGTTTCCTGCCAAGTAAATGACGCTCCGCAACGTGGTGACATCATTCGGGGCGACTGGAATCGATAAGGGAATCGTTTGCAAAAATGGCAAACAATTCCAAGGAACTGAATCAGTGGGAACAGGTTCTCAACAAGGACCGGTTTTCGATACCCATCCCTACTCATGTGACAACTGAATTGTCAGCACCTTCTGAAATTTTACAGATCATTTTTCCCAACATAAATCCACGGACACTGCTGCGGTTTAGGTTTATTTAAGCACAGAATAAGTTAAGCCTGAGTTTAAATTTGTGGAAACAGTTAAAACTCTTCTTTTCACCGAAGGACGGGGCAAACATGCCTGTTAATGTAGTGCAAATGTGGGAGAAATCTCCCTGCTGAAATATTTGCTTTGGGTGAACTATAGGCTATATTTCTATAAATTCCAAGGAGTATGAATTTTGATTTGCCATATTATCTATGTTTTAGCTCTTTGAGTGCACAGGTAGAGTACAAGAGCGCTGTATAAGAACTAGTACACTTACCATTTACTTTCAGACATCAAACAGTGATGCTGCACTTGCTAGTCTTTAAAGAAAATACAATAACCTCAACAGCTTTTTGCTGTGACTCTTACATGGTTTTAACTTTGCTCCCTTTTTAGTCATCATAAAAGCTATTTCCAACATGTCCACATGTGTGCAGTTTTATCCCCATCTGAACATATCGTGGCCCTTTTGTTTGACGATCCTTTAACTGTGGTCCTTTTGGAAAAGCTATGAACATCTTTATCATCGGCTGCTTCTACCTCCAAGTATTTTCTGCATTTTCCCTGGAGTTGCACTAGGAAGGGAACTCAGGTGAGAATGATCTCAATGGCAAATGGATCTTTCACTATACATATATATACATATGTCTTTACTAACAAAGGCCCAGAGTGGCATCACTAGTATTGCTCATGTAATTTAGCTATCAGTGTTGTATTAAACACCTCCATCGTGAATGCGAAACGATAAACAAACTGCTCCCATGAGACTTCAAATAAATTCGTTTTCATCACATTACAAGAGTCACACTCCTTGAGCACTCCCCCATTAAACCCCACACCTAAAATTGCAACATAATGAATTAATCTCATTCTTGTTTATGTTGTGGATTTGATGAGGGATGATGAGTGATCCCTTGACACACAAAGTCTTCTTTCTACCAACTTATTGCCGCACTTGGT
Organism: Pundamilia nyererei; assembly: GCF_000239375.1. Lineage (NCBI taxonomy): Eukaryota > Metazoa > Chordata > Actinopteri > Cichliformes > Cichlidae > Pundamilia > Pundamilia nyererei. The sequence goes on along the minus strand of NW_005187468.1, from coordinate 3,052,297 downwards.
AAATATATTAATTCCTTCATACATAAACAAATCTTTGACCTCCGCATCTAAACCTCATCACAAAAATGAGTGATCCTCCTGTCTGCTGACAGTCCCCCACTTTCTGATGACAGTGGGGCCCCTTCCTCCTCTGAGCTTGCCTAATGACACTCAGATTGATAGAGACCTCCACCAGCAGCCCAATGAATGGCCCAGCTTCAGGACCAGAAGAATGGAGTACAGTGGCGGATATGTAGATTGGGGGGAGAGCAGACAGAGATGGATCAGGGGGGCTTATGTGTGGATAAACAGAGTGAGTTTGATTGCTAGCACAGAGAGGGGCCATTACGGCGAATCCGCACGCTAATCATAATGAATCACTTACTTATTAAGCGTTAATTATGGCATGCAAATACATCCCATGCAGGCGAGCGAGCAGGGATGGTGCTTGCCACTGTTCTGGGGGGTACAGGAGGAGGCGAGGAGGCCACATTAATTTATTCTTATTTATTAATTTCCCTAATTAAAACAACAAGGCTGTGGAATAGAAGTGTTTTCTTTGGGTGAAACAAATGAAGGCCCTGGAAAAGCGATATGAAACCAGGCGTGGCATGGTGTAAACATTAAATCATGTGAAGTGATGGTGCTTGTTCAGCTGTTCATTATTAGAATAGCTTTATCCAATTGGGCTGCCCCCTCTTACCCTTTTTCTTTGTTATTATACCACACGGCAGCCCCTCCTCAGTCATGATGAGCACACACACATTCCCAAACACTTGTACTCTGGTGATGGGGATGGCAGATTTCATCATCATTATTCAGTAAATGGTTTACTTGCCACAGGCAGTATCACAATAAGCCACAGTTCCTCTTTAAACGCATCCTGCACAAATGCCATAAAATCAGACAAACGCCCCATCTTCCCCATTTGATTGTCAGATGTTTATACCTCCTCTGCACAACTGTAGAGGCCTTTACTGAATCTAAACTGCTTCTCCCATTTTCTCAAATTCATCTATCTCATCGTTACCCTCCCTCCTTCTCCACAGCGCCTTCTCTCAATTTCCTGATCTCTCTCTTTTGGTCCCGGAGTGGCCCACCTGAGCGGGCGGAGCGCGATAATGGCGTTAATGCCCGGTAATACGGGCCAGATATTATAATCTCAACACTGTCACATTGCGTTAGCTGCGGGAGACTGACGTGTCAATGCCACGGCGAGCAGGTGACGCGCGGGGCTCAGGAAGCGTGGCCCGGTAATCGTCCAATACAGACACATTTATTTTAGAGTTGAATATTTCGCCACGCTGCTTTTGCAGGAGCGCAGCAGGTATTTGTGGGGAAACTTGTGTCAGCCTGTCCAGGGATGAGGCACAGCTCCTTCTGGTATAAACTTTTTAGCTGCTCTGAAATAGGTTTCTGTTTTCTTGAGCTGGTTAAAATTGAAATCTCTGTGATTTCTCTGCAGTGCATAGGTGGTGCTATGAATACAGATTACTATAATAACTACAGGATTTATAGAGTATCAGAAATTATAACAGCATTTGTATTTTACAGGTCTGAAACTGAATTTTTGAATCAAGAAATGCAGCAGCCTGGTTAGCATTTTTGCTTTTTCATGTTGATAAAAATCCAAAGCCCCACTTTAGGTCCTGTAATGTAAAATATTGCTATAATTGTATTTTAGATTGAAAAATTCACAAATGGTGAATTTTGCCTGATTGTGCTGAAAAAAAAAGAGCAAAATCTTTGATTCTTTAGATTTTCATGTAGTGCTAATACTGTTATTTTACGCAAAACATCATCAGCATCAGAAGACCTTAAAAGGCTGTTTTTGGTTAAATTGTGTCACTCCTAGTATATTTAAACACTGCAGATGACAACATGTACAGAAGGAAACATGCAGTATTAAATCCTTATTAATACACAGTATTATCACACACATAGCGATAGTGCTATTTACAGATACAAACATTTTCCTTACACATACATAATGCAGAAAAATAACCCGTGGAGTAATTATTTAAAAATGGTCTTATCCCATAATTTGTCTACTTAGGCTCCTGATTTCATTGTTTACAACATGCCCAGGCTGCAGCACATGTAGCTGTGTAGCATTACAGATGGTGATAGAAAGCAAAGTGTTGCCTTCACAGCAATTTAGTAAGTTTATACACAATGACACTATCATTTTTTTTCTTTTCATCTCAACCATCCAAAGATTTAAAAGCAGTATCAACTCCTGAAACTATCAGCTGGTGCTCTACCAGATAAGATAACTTGTAACAGGATACATTTCATACTTGAATATTGATTGTTGGGAGTGTTTGAGAAATCATATTTGTTTGTGAGTCTTGCAAAGTTCTTCACATTCAATATTAAGTAGTGCAATATACACTCATGGGACACTTTACTAGGTACTAATGTTGGTACTGAGTTGGACCCCCTTTACAGCAAGGTGCTGAAAACATTCCTCAGAGGTTTATACTCACATACTGACGTGATTATTGGTAATAATCTGACTCTCTGCTTTTGGCCTGTCTCTCTCCCCTCACCCCCAACCAGCTGCACTAGATGGCTCCTGTTTCCTGAACCTGGTTCTATCGGAGGTTTCTTCATGTTAAAAAGGAGATTTTCCTTGTCCTTGTCACCAATTGCTTGCTCATAGAGGATTGTCTGATTGTTGGGGTTTTCGCTCTGTTATTGTAGGGTTTTTACTTTACAATATAAATCACCTTGATGCCCCTTCTCCCAAAGGTGCTCTGTTGGATTGGATTAATGACTGTGGAGGGCATTTAAGTACATTATCATGTTCAAGAAACCAGTTTGGGATGATTTGTGCTTTCTGCCGTGGTGTGTTATCTTACTGGAAGTATAGCCATCAGAATATGGGATGGACGGGTAGCTGTGGAAATACCTGGTAGGCTGTGGAGTTTAAATAATCCTCGCTTGGTGCTAAGGGGCTCGAAGTGCGCTAAGAACCATTACACCATATGAGGCACTGATACAAGGCAGGATGATCTGTGCTTTAATGCTGTTTACGTCAAATTGTGTTGCAGCAGAAATCGAGATTCATCAGATCAGCTAATGTTTTTCCAATCTTCTGTTGTTCAATATGGTGAGCCTGAGCAGATTGTAGCCTCAGTTTTCCACCCCATCTGACAACAACAACCACACGACGCTTAAAGTCACTGTAATTACCTTTCTTCCCCATTCTGATGCTGGGCTTGCACTTCAGCAGGTTTTCTTGACCATGTCTACAAGCCTAGATGCATTGAGTTTCTGCCATGTGATTGGCTGATTACATATATGTATTAATGAGCAGACAAATAGGCATGCCTAACAAAGGGGCATCATATGTTGCATTTCATAACTTGCTGCATGCTAGGTATATGGGTGGTGTAATGTTATACACAATATTTTGATAGCGTTTTGATTCCCAAACCGGTCTATCTGCAGTGACTCCATATTTTTTCTATATTGTTTTTATCTAAGCCCCATATCTTTGCATTTTAGGAAGACAGTCGGACAGAGAGTCAGTAAAACCTCCCTTTGTAAAGGTTTATAGCTCATTTTGGTGATAAATCCAACAATTGTTTTTATTTAGAAGGTGAACTTCGTTTGCACTGGAACTTTGATTTTGGGACACTGCCAGACAAATAACATATTATTACATATGTTATACATACATGGTCTCGTATTTTCAAACCAATAATGCACTTAATAAATACTTTGTAAGCTCACACCATTCCAACTTTGCCTGCAGCCGTGCTCTTCCTTCTACTGTATATACGTCTGAAAATCTTTGTTCTTTTCTAGCTGCAGAAGAAGAAGAAGAAAAAAGAATGGAAAAAGAAAATGATCCATCCCTCAAATGTCTGTGTGGGGACTCATGGGTGCACGGTTCGTCAGTGATTTATGCGTGTGTGTAATTGAGTGTTAATAAAAAGTGTGTCCGGAGCGCGTGTAATTGTGTGTTTTCAAGACCCACCATGTGTGAGCTTGTGTGTAATTGGGTGTTATCGATGTTGTGAGAGTATGTCGGGGATGAAAGACCAAATGGACAGGTTACAGTGTGATTGCTGTGTGAAAAGTCGAAAGTTTATTTTTATTTATATATAGTTGGAAGGATATTTTTATATTTTCCAGGAAGGAATATTTTATTATCTTCTTGAACTTACAGTTAACAGATTAGAAATAATAGCAGTAACCTTTACTCTGTGCTCTGTTTGTGTGAGAACATGGCAATGACTAATTTATCATATAACATAAAAGACGTAAGAACAGGTACATTTCAAAGTCAGTCTTTTTTTGTATATATTTAGAAATCAATTGCGCTGGGAACATATAACAAACCAGCATAGCTATGAAACATATAGATCACTAAAGATAGAGTCATTTATTTTTTGCATTTTGCTTTTTTTGTGTTCGTTTTGATATGCGTGTATGCTGTATTTGTGCACACGCCTATGTTGAGTGTTGCGGTAACAGAAAAGGCATGTGTGTGGAAGGTGTGTGCGTTTGTATGTGGTGGTGATGGTAGTAGATAGAATAGGTATATGTGTGTGTGTGTATATATAGTGCGGTGCGGGTGCTGTTTAATTGATGCGGGCTGGCCATCGATCCCTCCCGCCCAGCCTAATGAAGGCCTGATTGGTTTGTGAGGGCTGGCTGGTTCTGCTTAGCTGCCTCTGTCTGCTGCCCTGGCTGCACACACTATAACACACACACACTAAATTCAAGATCATTCTTTTTTCTCTCTCTCTCGGTCTCATGCTTTGTCTCTGTCTCCCACTTTACATTTTTGTTTGGACTTTCTCTTTGTCTCACTGTCTCTAACGGTCTCTACAGCCTTCTCTGGTTTACTCTTTGTGGTGGCGAATCCATTCTCTCTGAATCCTAAAATGGCAACGAAATTCCCCATAATTTAGAGCAAAGTGCTACACTTACTGATAATGAAAATTCATTTTGTGGTGAAATTTCAAGATACAACACTCAGTGATCCATTAACTGGAAACCTTGTGTGCTCAAACTTGACCCGAGCTGTGTGAAATCTTGGCCCGCTCTTTTTATGATCGATTTGAAAAAACTTGGAGTTGGCGTGTCAGTACAATAAGTAAAATTATGTTGACATATTCCTGTGTGTTGCTATCCCATGTGTAAGCCTTGTAGAACATGTGACTCTTCCCTTACTCGGACGTGATCCATGTCCCATCTCTTGTCTCCATCGCTGTTTCGGTGGTGTCGGTGTCTCTGTGTGCCTTTATCTGTCAACCAGCTTGCAGTCCACTCACTCAGTCAGTCAGATGTCACAGTGCTTCTCCTGTCATGGCAGTGCCCATAAATGTCTTTCTGTGTCATTCAGCTCACTACAGACACAGGCATTACACCACCCTGTTAATGGCTTTGTCAGATGGCCTTTTCACAGAGCCACTCACGAAGACAGACGGGACCTTCTATCAGTTCGTGCGTGTGCGTCCCTGTGTGCGTGCGTGTAAATGTGTATGTTTCACTCACTGGCATCTGTTCAGGAAATAAAAGACCACCCAAATATCTGCCAGTCATGTATCAACAAAATTCCTCAGAGTGGCTTTTCAGTCAGGCCACAGAACAGTTATTCTTTTCTGTCACTGTCATTCAACCTGCCATTGCACTGAGGAATCTGTCTGATACATTCTTCCTCTAAAAGCAAAATTACTTCCCAAACCAGGTCACTTAACAAATCTGCATCACATAAGTTAGAGTTTACGCCTCTGCGGTGTAGTGCTTTGATCCCACTTAGAACTGTCATTGCTGTGGGGCCAAAACTGGATGCTATAAACTGTGGAAACAGAACACACATCCTAATTTTTCTAGTGTGTTTACAGTATTATGACGTGCCTCGTAATGTGATCAGGGAAATGTATCTTTAATGTAATGATGCAGTTGCTTTTAGCTATTTTAAAGGTTGAGGCTAGTAATGCTTTTGCCATTTTAATAAATATAGCTCGCATTTAATCCAGATCAACGTGCATGAAACAATATTTACATCACCAGGACCTGGTTTTAAAAAACAACAAAAAACCTCTCATTAAAGAACACAAGTGTTTTTTTTAAATGTCTTTTTAATATTTTGAGATTTAGTTGTGATGTGTAAAAAGTGTGAAACGGCCAGACGAGGCTCACAGACAGTATAAAAGTGCAGACACCACAAGCCTTATTCCATAGCGTCTGTATAAATATTCAGCGTTTTCTGTAACCACGCACATTGCGGTAGTTGTAGTTTTAGAGCAAAAGGGTGTCGAGAGTGACCGGCAGCGCACTGATCAAACTGCTTTTCAACCTGTTGTGCATCTTTATTTCACGTCTGTCCGTCTGCTAAGGCAGCCGACACCTCTGGCCTCATATACCACAGCCTTCACCTCTCCAGCCTTCACCAACAAATACACAACAGCATACACTGTGATAAGTGGTGTGTGTTTACAGCTTGTTCATTTCCACTCTCCAGCTCTCAGCAGAGGAAAAAGAACGGGGGAGAGTGGGAAAAAAGAGAGAAGGGTAGAAACGATGGGGAGAGAGAAGGGGGCTATCGGAAAGTAGAGGGAGGGCTTGCGGGGAGTGTTTTTGTCCTGGAGAGAAATAGCCCTCTAGGTTGTAATTGGAGGTAGAGAAAGGGACAGAGGGAGAGAAAGAGAGTGAGGGAGAGGAGGGAGGAAGAGACAGCAGAAATTGCTTGGCTGGGGCTGTGTGGGATGATAGTGTTTTTGACAGGTAAATAAGGCTGTGATTGTCGACAGTTACACTGCACCTCGCTGACCCTCACACACACCGGCCTCCTCCATCTATATTTCACTCTGACACACATGCTGACTCTCTGCCTCTCTCATGTCTCTGCTTACACACGCACACACACACGCACACACACAAACAAACACACACGCATTTATGCACATGAATGGCATGCGCACAAGTTTGCTTATGTTATATTAAATGCACATGTTAAGAGTGCTGTTGAAATGATTTTAAGCTACTGTCATATGAATGATCACTGAATAGCAACTTCCCACTTCCAAGAGCATTTCTCATTTGTAGTGATCCTTAAGTCCATACACGTTACTTGAATGATGGTGACTCACTGCAAAGTTTACCACATAACATTTTAAAATGCACAAAAAAAAAAACCCCAAACAACATTTAATCAGTGTACCATCCATCTACCCAAGCATCTAAATCTAGGCAGGGAGAAAATAACAGGAAACATCATCAAAAATAACTACAGAGTTATTGCAACATATCTTTAACAAAATAGAGACACACATAAGATTCTCAAATATGGCAGTTTTTATTTCAAGTGGATTGTACGTCTAATTTTATCCACCTTTGTGTAGATCTGCCTTTATCTTCTGCTTTTAAAGATAGATAGACTGCTGCTGTTTCTGCAACACCACCAGTAGTATCTCTTCTTCCTACCCCCTTTCCCCTTCCTTCCATCTTCCCATTCTCTTTTATCAAGTCAACAGCAGTCTCCCCCTCCCCTCCTGCCTGCCCTTGCCTCCCTCCTCTCCTCGCTTCTCTCTTGCTCACTCCCTCTCTCTCCCTCTCTCTCCCTCTCTCACTTCAATCTCAAGTGTTTTCAATTTTATTCTAGAGTGGAATTAACTACCCCCGATGTCAAATTGCCGACGAAATCGATAATAATATCTTTACAAAAGAGGATATTCCAGTCTCTCGCGTCGGCTTTTGAAAAATGGAAAATTTAGCCGAGATTGATTCATTAGTTGACACGTTATAGGACGGTATAAGTATTGATCGCGGCCTGTCATGTCCCATCTCGGCTAATCGAAGCTGAGGCGCTCTGTCGATGGGCGCATTTTTCATAATTCCGTCGCCGGGGAGAGAGACCAGCCGGCAGAGGCGACTGCAAGGCACAGAGAGAAAAAGGGGAGAGTATAGGGGGGCAGAAGAAAGATAGACGGGGGGAGAGAGATGACTTGGGGGGAAATAGGTAGGGGGCAAAGAGTGGAAGAGCGAGAAATAGAGTGAAAAAGAGGCATGGGGTAAAAAAGGAACAGGGAGAGAAAGAGAGAGTGGTTTTGTGTGTCTGTGCGTGTGCGCGGGTATAGCCGTGTGTCCATACGGCATCTCTTGCCCAGAGGCCTCGGGGTGAGGCAGTGATGGAGCCACGGGAAGGAGAGGCTATGTTAATGGTGCAGGTATTGGGGCGTAGATAATTAATGCATTAACTAATTAAAGCCAAATGGGGGAGATAACGAGGTGGAGGCAAGTATAAGGAAAGGGAAAAGACAGCGGGGTGGAGAATTAGGGCGACAACAGGGGGAAGAATGGGTTTTAATGGCGAGCGGGGAGATGCGGAGAGGTGTGAAAAGGGAGAGATGAGAAGGAGGATGAGGGAGACGGGGGAGGTGTTGGGTGGCGGGGGTGGGAGAGCTTGAGGAGTGGAGGGGTGAAATAAATAGAAATTGAATGGTTTGGGTGCGAGCAGAGAGAAGTTCTGAGGCGGAAAAAAAATATAAAGAGGAGTGAGAGAAGACACAACGACAATGATGGAGAAACTTTTGATAGTTGTGCAGTTCGTTTGGAAAGTTGGCATTGGCGTGCTCAAGACTTATAAGTCCAACATAATGCCACTCCTCTGGCAGTCTTGTCACGAGCTGCACAAATCCAGGGTCCCCGTCAATCAACAAAAGGAGTTTGTTGGAAAGGAATGGAGCCTACCTGTTTGTCTTTTGGTCTAAAGTCTCAAACCCGCAAACTCCATTGTCCCATGTTGGGTATAAAACGTTAGATTATAGGCCATCATATTGCACAGGGATCCATAGAGGTTTTCTAATAAATGCCAAAAAGGTGCAGTCACCTACTCCACTGAAAGATCCAAACAGACGCCCCAAAAACACACTTGGTCAATAGTGCCTGTGCACTTTTATCCTTTAGATTTTTTTTCGCTGGGCTCTTTTAAGCTTTTGTTTTTGTGTTAATTCATCATAAAGAATGCCCTACTGTCCCAAGAAAGGGTCTCTCAAAGGTCAAGTGGATCTGTCATGAACTCATCCTTTCATTATTTATCATCTAATAGCCCCAAATAACCCAAATGTATTGTTAATTTCTTGACCTGCCTCTACATTTTGGAAACTGTGGCAAGGAGCTTCACACAGTTTTACGCACCAAAAAAATAAAATTAAAAACCCCATAAAGAAAAACCAAAGAGTTCACCAGGAGACAACGTCAAAGAGTTGCTATGTGTTGCAGTGGCTAGAGCCTTTGCTCTAACATCTACGCGGGAGAGAACCACGCGAATCTCAATCCCATAATTGATTTTGATAAACTAACATGCATGGTGTGAGGAAGTCCTTTTGCACTGAGAGAAAATGAGAGTGTGTCCGAGAGGCCACCCCCAAATCAGCAATGATAAAAGTGGAGCTGAAATGGGTTGTGGGATGGAATCAAGAGAAATGAGATACACCAAATTAGAAGAGATTGGCCTGATGGACTTGGATTAGAAGGAAAAGAGGTATATAGGGAGGGGATGACGAGAAAAGGAGGAGAGTGAGTGAGGGACTGTGTGAGTGAGTGCATATGTGGAAGATGGGGGGGAAAGGGGAAGGGAGGAGGGGGTCTCGGTACTTGGCAGTCTCTGGGTATCTCAGGTTCTCTCCGGCCGGGAAAGCGGTCGATATTTAATTGTTATTGCTAGCATGGAACGCACGGAAGCGGGGCCTGTACGAAAATTTCTCATTTATTTGGTATTCTTGTTTTCTCTCCTTTTCCTCCCTTCACCCACCACCCCTGTTTGCGGGGTGGAGGAAAGTGAAAGGAGGTGTGGGGGTCTTGTGCGCACACTGGGGGCAAATGGAGAAAGGGGATGAGATCCTTGGATGACTCTGAAGGGGGGAAAAACACTGCGTCCTCCTCGCCCAAGTTTAGTTTCTGTCCCTAGACACATCATATCCACCCACCATCACCTCCACTCTGCCCCCCACCTCACTCCACTCTATCTACCCCCACCTGTCCAAAATGAAAAATCCGTCATTTTCATCAAACGTCCAACCAAATATTATCTACACTCCATTCCCGAAGATCGAATCTTATTTAGGGGCGACGGGATTCGCCATCTGTTTTTAAATTTCATTCCTCCATGAACTTTATTTTCCCTCGACTTTTGGACAAAATTATAACCCGATCGATCCGCTTTCTGGCCACCACCCGTCTACATATATTTTCCTTGTGCGGTCTCTTCACTGTGTGGGTCAATTTTCTGTCTCACGTCCACATGAACACGTGCAGAACACCGTCTGCAGCTGATAGAAACTTAAATGCAGTCCGGCTGATGTGAGGTGGAGGTTCAGGCTCTGCACCTTCGTTTTTTTTAAACCTCCCCCCTATTTCTGCGCTCTCATCCTTACATCCCTCCCAGCGCCCGGATCTCTACCTTTTCGCGCGCTCTCCCCTCGCACCTCTGACCGTTTCTCCTTGTTTTCCTTTTCATGTTTTGCTAACATTGCTAATATAAACTATATCATAACAGAATACGGACACAAGCAGATTGGGGTCCCTTTTTTTCCTCGTCAACTTTTTTTCCCGCTCCGAGGATAACTTTTCTCCGGCTATAGTCCGCGCGCTGTTTGCTCATCTCACTCATCTTGATTTTTTTTTTTCTGACGCCCTACGGGCGGTATTCACTCATATTGCCGCTCATACGTCATGCCAGTGTAACACTTCACCAATGTGGTTTAATGCAGGAGGAAGGATTCGCTGTCCGATCTGTTAAATTGCTCGATTACCACCAGTCCTCTGCGCACGTCGACAGGATTCCCATCAACCTAAGTAGGAGCTGCCGGACAAGTCAATGAAGGTGCTTCGATGAAGGTAAGCATCCTACTTTCCCATTCTGTTACAGACAAGTGGCATTAATAATAGAGAAAAGCGTCAGGAATAAGAATCCCACGAGAAATATAATGCACTTTAGTGCGAGGGAAACATGCGCACCTCCTGCAGAAATTGATTGATGTAGGCTGTGTACGCTTGTGCGCCGGAGTTTGTCGAACAGCGCGCTGTACGCGGTACTTTCCCCTCAAATAGATCGGCAACAACTCCTAAAAGGTTCCTGCTTTAAAGTGAAAGCGTGTTTATGCGTTGAATTCGTGGGTTTGTATCCTACAGCGGCTTCGGGGACTCAGACGCTAAGGAGAGGGGATGAAGGTAAACAAATGTGCGGTGGAAAGTATAGCAGCTGTCGGGGAACTGAAACATGAACTTGGCAAATGAAGATATTCGCTTCAAAAACTTGTTCAGCCAGGATGGAGCGTGTCCATTTGCGAGCATATCTCAGTACTCCATGCATTTAATTCCAGTGTGCATATGCGTGGAATTATGGATTCATTTTAATCGTAAAAGTGGCTAAAGACATAGATCCTCTCAGATGCTAACCTGTACCTCTAGAAGAGTTTACACGGGGGTATTTAACAGTAGTTTATGTCCGTAAAGCTAAACCACAATAATTTTACCAGCTGAAAATTCAAATGCAGCTCCTTCTTTTGTGTATTATGCTTCACAAACGCCTATCTTATTACTTTTAAAAATATTTACCTTTTGGATTATGTCAAGTGTAATGTGTGGGTGCTGCGATGAAAGGGAATTTCACACAGTTCAAGATCCCAGCATCATCCTCGTGCTTTTGTCGTGCGTTTTCGTGTTTTTGTGGTTTTGAAGAACAACCCAAACATCGACAGCAGAGAAATGAGACTCTAATCTTTGAGGTCCCACTGATGTCACTCTGCAGCTGCTGCTTTGATGCAGGAAATCAGACTGACTTTGTGTATTCATACAGCGCTGGAATTTTTATACTTTTAATTCTTTTTCATGCATTTTGTTGTGTTAATTTTAGTTACAAATCAGTGAAGGTTGGCCAAAAGGTCAAGGTCACATGGACCTTTCCTCTATACGTGTATAACCTTTTTTCATCTAACAATTTTTCACATTCCCAAACCTGAACATGTGCAGTTTTATTATGATAATTTTTATGACCAGTCCTTAAATAAATTTAAGGTGATGGCTTTTTTATGTGGAATAATGAAAAATGTACTGAAAAGCGCTGCAAAAATTTTAGTGTAAAAACTGTTTCTCACACTCTGCCCTGCTTGTGGGTCCACAGTGGCCTGAAGGGCAGTCTGGATACTGTCAGCTTGACCTTTGCATTGATTTCAACTTCACGTCACACAAGGTCAAAAGCATCACACTGATGGCTCGGGTGCTTTTCAAATATACACTCGAAATGATGCATTTACATCGACATGTGTGCACGTCTCAGTAGCCTATGCAACTGCATGCAATTTATTTATCTATGTAATTATGGATTAATAATAATGTATTCTATAATGCATAATTATTAATCAATCAGTATTATTAATCATACAGATCCTCTCAGATACTAATCTAAGAATGTAGAAGAGTTTACATATATTTATGTCTGTGCCAACAGACATAAAGCACCCAGGAATTATTTTGGAAAATAAGAAATGTCGTCCATGTCTGTGTTAGCCGTGCAGTCACACGTGAGAGAGCCAGACTGCTGCTGCTGTTGTTAGATGATATATAATTTACAGTGTTTAGGTAATATTCTGAAGTAGTGTAATAAAAAAAAAACAGTGCAAACAGCCTGAAAATGGCTGAGAGTGTTTAATCTCAGCCAAACTGATTATATGTTTTTGCTGCTAAGATGTGACAAAATTGGTTTTCCCTATAAATCGTTGAGCAGAACCCAAAGACAAAGCATGAGCTTTAACTCCCCCCCCCCCATTAATCTTGAATACATGCACAAATTCCATTTTAGAGTCATATTAATTATTACTTTTCATAAATGTGCATCATTGCTGTTGCCAAGATGCTGCCTATCAGTGACATCTGTGCCGCTAATCAGAAAGAAACCTGTTAAGATATTAGAGAAAACTTTTGCGTGACTAAAAGTAGAAAAAAAAGCTTTTTCTTGTTGTATTTCTGTATTGTTTGTGTTTACTTTGTTTTGAAAGATAAAAACTCATTTGAACATATTTTCAGATCGCTCATATGAAAGTTTTCACATAACTTAGTGTTTTACTCCTTGAAGTATTTGAAATGTAACAGGGTGCCTCGCTTAAGGCTTCGGAAACCATCTTATCTCACTTAATCACACGAGAAACCTTCCTTTTGTGAACTGGGAAATGTTTTGATTTCCTAGGCTTGTAGAACCTGGACTCACAACTAATCTGTAACACCGGCACCCAACAATGGGAGAGTGACCCTGCCGTAGAGTTAAGTCTGAATTTCTCTCAGGGGCTGGCAGGAAGGTGTGTAGTTCCCACTGCAGTCTTTTCATGTTTTTTTTTCAACAGCTATCCCAGTACCCCTGCAGTTTTTACTTCTTCCTGAAAAACCCTTTCCTATTGACACTGATAATGTGTTAATCAATATGGTAGTTTTGTGCTTATTCTAAACAACATTATATCCGCACCCACAGTATGAATCAAGGCTCTGCGAGGGCCCACTCCAAGAGAGTTCCCCTCCATTGATTAAGTATTAGCTTCAGCACCTCCAACGCCCAGCCACTTGTTTGCAAACGGTGCTCTATTTCCGAGGTAATTCAAACGATCACTAAGCATGGGAGCCAATATTTATAGAGGCTTTAACAGGTTCATTATAGTCAGAGGAGCCAGTTCCACCGGGGGATGAAGCACTCATAAAGGGCCCAGCAGAGTTAGTCCCTATCCACTGAGCATTTGACAGTACAGTCAATGGCTCCAATCATTCCTCATCTGCTTTATGGCTGCATCAATGTTTATAGCTGTTATGGGGTTAAAATAAAGCATTAATGGATGCAGAGGGTAGGGTGGTGCATTTAATCAAAGGTCACTCAGTGTGAAGTCTATAATCCACTTGGTGACAGCTAGAGCCATCCAGAGTTTTGACTGTATGCACACTTTGTTTTGTTGACAATTGTTGAAATGCATTTTACTGTTGGGGGGGGGGGGTGTCCTGAACACTGTTGATCACTTATACTCAGTCTAGTTTTGATGCTGAAAGCTTCACCAGCTAAAATACAGACAAAAGTATAAGTATCCGTAATTTTGCATCAATTTCATCTATTGATAAGCTTTTTCGGGAATACTGTTTACATTTAACAATGTATGAATGCCCCAAGTCAACTTTTACTCCTTTATACTATTTATATGTATTCTGATATGCAAGTGCTGCTGAAATGTAGTTTCTGTCTTAACACACACTTTTATTTCCTTTCATGTGTTCAGACGTAAACTTAAACTTGCAGCTTGTGTATACTAATTCCTCTCTCACATCATTATTATTCTCTTACACTTCCTGCTTTACCTTCTTCAGCCCTTCTGAATGTTACTAAAACTATCCATTTGTGTTCCTGCTTCATTTTCTATCATCGCCATCTTCTTCTGTTCCTAAAGCAGCATTTCTTTTAGACAATTTGAACCCTGTTTTGGAGTCACTGACCCCACTACTCGGCTTCTCTTCTCCATACCCCGTCTCCCACTTAACCCCATATTTCACAGCTGAACTACGGTTAATTTCCCCCCAGTCCTTCGAACAACGCTCTCTATACTGCTGGAGCACGCTTAATTACCCACAATTAAAGCCAAACGCTAACAAGAAAATTGCCCTGTTATGAAATGACTTCAAAAGGACTAGAGTAAGTAGAATAGATTGAAGGAAAAGTTGGGTGGTAGCCTCGGGTGGAAGGGAAGAGATTCTCTGCTGTGTTTTCCCCTCAAGCTGTCTCAGTGGAAGTCAGTAAGCAAAGTCTCTGTTGGCAATACCCAAAGCTGTAGACTCCAGTTTTTAACAGCTAAATTAAAGCACTGGTACTGATAAAGCACAAGTAAGGCTGTTCATTTTACTAATGGAAGAAGGACTCTGTGAAAGCTTTGTTTTGAAAAGGGAAACTTTGGCTTCATCTTTGGTTTCTTTTATAACATCAGTTCAAAAATATACTCACCTGGACAGCTTAACTTGCGTCTTATGTGTCTCACTTAAAAAAATATACTGTGGATCATTTTTCATGACTGCACAGGAATAATCATGGTCACCGGAACAAGTGTGGCCAAATGAATTCCAACAGTTTGCCATAAATAACTCTCAAAGATATACATGATGTGTAACCCTGTTACAAATGTAAAATGTAAATCACAGAATTCAGTGTTTTTATAATAATTAAAAACCTTCATCCATGTGTATTTGAAAACAGTACCAAAACAACATATCAAGTGGCAACAATTAAAGTTTTACAGTAAAAGATCAAGTGAATATATCTTCAGCGTATCCAGTTCAGGTACAATGTGGAGCTAATACACCCTGAACAGGCTGCCAGTTTTTTGCAGGGCTAATACAGACAGATGGGCCGTCCGTAATGCTCATATTCATTTTGGAATTTTAGAATCGCCAGTAAACCTGATCCATGCATAGCTTTGGACTGTGAGAAAACACCAGGGAAAACCTCCTGCAGATCCTGGAGGAACATGTAAACTCCACACAGAAAGGTCTCTGCCTGGTTTCAAACCCAGGGCCTTCTTGCTGCAAAGCAACAGTGCTAACCACCACAGCTCCTCATGTGGCACCGGCCAGAAAAGACAATTCAGTAATATAAGATCAATACATGAGCTCTGAAACACTCTATCCATGAGTGCAAGTTTAATCTTCCATACAGTGACAAAAACGTATTTACATAAGGTCCTGAAATTCCATTAAATGCTCTTGGTACACCAAATAGAGGTGAAGTGGAAAGTGCACCTCTGGGTTGAAGAGGAGACGGATCATCCAGCTTGTTAACAACACACTTTTTAAATGTGTATCAACTCCTCGTGTTCCTCTAGGCTTGATATGGTAACTTTGCCACCACTGCTGTGTGAGCCTGTGTCTCAGTGGGTGAAACACATTATAAAGCTCTTTATAGACTCAAGCTAAAGTTAAAAGATATAAGTGCAATCCTTTTTCTGCTTGGTTATTTGCGTATCTATGAAGGCTGCATTAGGAGAACTTGTGCTGCCATACAAACATCTAATATATCGTAGACCTAGCTTATTTCAACAAGACAACGCCAAAGCAGACTAACCTCATATCACAACAGCATGGCTCCATGCTGTTGTGATATGTTAGAAAACAGTCACATTCTCTGTTAAAATGTTTCCTGTCATGTCCCTATGCCCTATTTAGCAGTTAGGTACATTGTTCAAATTATTGCAATTTTTGTGTATTTGGTTTTTTTTTAAGCTACCCTCACAGTATCTGACTTTTGGGAGACCGGCGATCTATATCAGTCGCAGGTGCATCTTTGAAGAAACAGCTGCAAAGGATTTTAGTCACGTATTTGGACACAGGGCTGCAGAGTTTTGCACCCTATAGGTGAGGGTTCACAAAAACATGTTTTTTTCCCCAACTACAACAAAATATAATGCTGCACAGTCAAGAATTTGACATGATCAGCTCACTCAGATGTTAAAACTGAAACATTTGGAATCTGCAACTAGTCTAGCGATAAAAAAAAAAGGCAAATATACTCTTTTAAAACATTTGTCTAGAAAACATCTGCTTTCTTTACCTAACGCCATGCTGAACAAAAGCTATTGTCAGTATTTTGATGTATACAAACTAAAAATGTTCAAAAGGTTTAACTAAATTTAAAGTTAAGGGACTGCCAAGTTATTTGAGTTTGGAAGACATGGATTTTACTATGGTGTTTGAGGAAAATTCAGGGAATAACCAGTGCGAAGGGGCTTCTTCCCGTGGTATTATTGGATGGTAAATGTACTAATTGTTGAAAAACATTTATTCTGTAAAAAAGTAATCAACCAACCACAAAGGGATACATTTTTCTAGAGAAAGGGTTGTGTCACTCTGGAAAATTCACCAGTTTTATTAAGAAAAGCATAGAAAATAATGAAATTCTTCACATGTTGTGTGTGGGCTGAGAAACTTATTGTTGGGAAGAGATACTGATCTAAAATGTTATTTCTCCTATTTCTCATCGCTGTCAGCACACAGCTGTGATTCCATTCAAGTCCATTTTTTTGGGGGGTTGGGATTTGAGACCCATGTAGTTCAATATGAGGCCACAAAAACTGAAGGTATACACATAGTCAACAGACGTAAGACAGAAAATAGAGTACTGTGAAACAGTTCCTAAAACCAAAAACTAAAGCACAAACTCAAAATAATTTATGCAAATAATATTGCATAATGGGTAAGTAGTCTTCAAAGTGGATGAGTGGTTAGCATGGTTGCCTCACAGGATGGGTTCCTGGGTTCAAACCTGGGTAGAACCTCCTGTATGGACCCTGTATGTCCTCATCATGCTTAAGTGGGTTTTCTCCAGGAGCTCCCACTATTGAAAAACATTGTAGGTCTTGCAAAAAATGTTCTTAATCTCAAGAGTTTCAGTTTCTTGTTAAAGAGAGAGGTTATAAAAGTGCCTCCTTTTCTTCCACAACACTTTATCCAGAGTATTTTCTGTTGTGTTTAGGTGCGCCCCCACCATTAAAGCCGAGGATCTGAGATGCCTGACAGAATTAAAAAAAAATAATGGTGCAATATAAGATCCAGAACACAACCACCAATAAGAAGATCGTGAACACATTCTTGTAACAAAACAGTACCTATTGAAGCCCTGCTGGTACAACCTCACAGCAGCTGAGAGGAATTGAGACACCCAGATGTTGGAGTGTGTCTAGGACAATATAACTGACCACAGATCCCATTCTCTGTCACTGAGGAATGGGCCGAGCCTTCAATGCCATCAACAACCCTCCCTGCACGCTTCCCCTCCATCCTCCCAAAGCAATCCAATCTACAGCTGGCAAAATGAAACAAATAAACACTAATTTGGATTATTTACGTCCAGTTTACACCACAGGAGGCAAGGTATGAGACGGAGGAAAGAAGAGCTATATGGTCGGAGGATAATTGTAACAGTGGTAGTAATAAGTGCAGCAGCTACAGTGATAACAATTAGATTTGATTTCATTTGAGAATGCCTCCACAGCTGCTCCTCACTCACCCCCTTAACCCCCTTCTTTCCCTTCCCCCTCCTCTCCCTCCCCTCACTCCTCTCCCCCTAGATTAAAGTGGGTGTGTTAATTCCGTGGTGTAGCGATCGAACAGCTCTGGCAACAATGGGAAATGGGCTATTGATCAGAACAGCTCAGATTAAGACTAGGCAGTGGAGCTCTTTCTTGCTCTCTTTCCCCTCCTTTTCTCTCCATTTCCTACCTTCTACTGCCTGTCTTCCTGTCTGTCCTGCTTGTGTCACCCCTTCCTATACACACACACACACATGGACACGCACACTTCTCTCTCTTGTCTTTCAACCTCAAAGAGGAAGAGAGTGTTTGCATGCATAAGAGTCTATGAGGATTTCCTGTCCTTTCCTCCTTGTCCCTTCTCTCTATCTCGGCTCCTCCCGCTTCTAATTCCTCTGCTGACAACGCCTCTCCTAACTCAATGTCCCAAAAACATAATATTTTAGCTTCATCAAAAGCAAAGAATGCACGGAATCCAATAACTACGGTAGTCTCAGAAGGCATAGAGCTCGAGCCTTTTAACGGTTCACTCTGCAGCAATTTGACATCCATTCACATGAGATTTTATATCAGTCAGTCACAGGGAGGCCTTGTGTTGTGCCACCACAATTAAAATCTGCCCTATCAAAATGCCTCGCATACCAAAATTAGCTGTCATGATTGTGCTGCAGGACGGAACACATTGAGTTTGCATTGAATAGACATAGAACATGCCAAATGTGAGGAGACAGCAAATCCATACAGTGAAAAGTGAGCTAAGAATCCCCAGCTCTACTTATATTAATTAACTCAGTCAATGGGGATGTGATAGGTCAGTTATTCATCCTCTTCCAGCGCCTCCCCACTCTGTCACATATACCTCCCAGGTGTCAGAGGCTCAGACGCTCCAGCTGCTGAGCAGATATCATTGGGAGGAAAAAAAACATGGATGAATGGGCTGGTCTGAGATCAGTGGCTGGAGGTTACTAGCATGTTTCAGTGTTTCTCTATGTGCTTTTGCCCTTTTGGATTTTAGAGGTGACATGGAGAAATGCCGCAGACACCGTATACATGTACATGCACCAGCAATATTTACGCACACACACACACCAGTGGTCACATCAATATTGCTGTGACCCTCAGGGGACTCAGAGTACTGGCGAAGCTTTTATCTGCAGAGTGTGTGAGTGTCCTTGCTCCTGACATGGCCATCCGTACAAAGCTGATGTACATTAAAGACAAAAGCTATGCGCCCAAGCAAATACACTCATACACTGGTGTTGCAGCATGGCGTTATGTCCAATGTGAGCCGAAAATCCGGGCAAAAAAGTTGAGAAGCACTGGTGTCTGCTGGAAACCTTAACAAGCTGTGATGGAAGGCTGAGATCAAAAGTGGACACCAGAGGGCGATAAAGAGGTCCGTGTGTCGTTGTCTGAATTTATTGTATGGACTCCGTGTGTGTGCGTGGCTGTGGCCATAGCCATGTTGTGCAACTGATGCTCATTCAGTAGTTTTGGCCCTTCCAAATATTTTTTGGAAAGATCTTTCTGTTTGTGTGTTTTCGCGGGAATTAGAGCCAATTTGCATTTTTCTAATTGTTGATTAGGACAGAAACTAATAATATTTTGCTTCACGGCTGATTTTTTTAATCAATCAACAAGCCTTTGAAAGCTTCTGAAAACACTGAAACGTACTCACCGTGTTTTTGTAGAGTCCAACGTGTGGCTTTCAGCTTCTTTCGCATGCTTCCATCTCCAACCCCTTCCCTTGATACCCTTGTCATAGGCTTTGGCTCTCTGCACTCAAGTGAGTTTCATTGGTTTACCTAATTGATTATTAACTTGCTTATTGAGGATCAATTAAATAATTAAAGTTTGTTAAGGGCAGAGTTGATTCAGTCGCACAAGAGCTGGGGCATTCTTTCCGCTGCGCTGCGTGCTTGTGCGGGTGTGTGATTTTCATTTATGCAGACACTTGATGGAAGTCACGAGTTGAAGGAAGACGATTTGTTTCACTGTAGTGTGGATTTTGCTACAGGGACAGCAAACAAACAACAGTTTACTTAAGCCAGACTGACAGGTGGGGCTCGACCTTTAGTGAGTGTCGTTTAAGGTTTCCTTTATATTCATTGAAAACAAAGAAAATATTGCTTTGGCTAGGTAGCATTTTATTTAGCACATAGGAAATCACAGTGATTCCTCTAGTCTCAGACTTCAATCCGACTTCAGCTGTAGGTGGAAGGTTTTTGTGTCATAGAAAACACTGTCAGGCACATCAGTCCCCAGTCGCATTGGCACTGGAAACGCATTGAAGTGGCCACTTTCATTGCTTGTTTGGGGAATTGGTGCCCAATTCAATGTGAGTAACTTTTAGGGTCAGGTCAACAGGGTGGTGAGTACTGTGACTCTTCAAAGCCGGCGGGGGGAGACGCGATGGAGGGGCTCCTCTTGTGGCAGCAAAGAGAGCCCTGAATAAGAGAGAGGGAGAAAGAAAAACACACCCAGTCACAAACACACACAATTACACTACACACATACATACACACACACTCTCTCACACACAGAGACCTCATATATGAGACACGGGAGCGGAAACGGGTCGAATCCTACTTCAAATTCTCTTTCCTCTCGGCTTGTCGACCGGGGAAAACAAACCGACCCGAGGCACAGCGAATAGGGATTTACTAATTAACTGCTTACACACACACACACACACACACACACACACACACACACACACACACACACACACACACACACACACACACACAGGGAGAAAGAGAAGAGAGAGAGAAGAGAGAGAGAAAGATACACACCTTCTCTCCTCCCTCCTCCCCCCTCCCTCTGCTCTCCTTCCCGGGTTCAGGCTGGTAGTAGTGCTGCCTCTCCGGTCTCTGGCTCGGTGCGCCGTCAGAGTGAATGCGTGTGGATAGACTGGTCGCCGGTGAGAAAACAATTTACTAAAAAAAATCATACTGGAGGTATGTTTTCCTCTTTGTGCATTTTATTTATTACGTGTAATATTTATAGACATTGAATTTGATATTTTTATTGTTTGTTTTGGGGTTTTTTCCCCTCGAGGAAAAAAGTTGGGGTTCTAGTGAGTTAGTACGTGTTTTTAAAAAAGCATTTCACGATACGTCTGCGCTGGGCGATATTATTCTTCACGGCTGTCATTTTTGCTATAAATAAGATGTTTATGTTTTCCTGTATGGCATTCCCTCCGCAGTGTAATCTTGTAACAAAAAAGTTGGACTGCACGTAATTCACACAGGCTCTTTTAGCCACCATTACTGGGATTTTGTGTTGTTGTTGTTGTTGTTTTTTGTTTTTAAATATTTGTCTTTTTTGAAATATTGCAAACGTTTAAGTGCTCTTTGCATCCTTTGCAAGTAGACACTCACACAAACACACCAGAAAGGTGGTTAAATAGTCGACTTCTTCAGTGCATGTGTGAAGCCTCGGCTGTTCGGGCGCACTTGGATGCGTTCAGCTGTCTGCGTTGGCCCGGATTAGCCTTTAAATGTCTCTATTTGTTAAGGCGTCCAGATCTCACCTCCACACCGCCTTATCAATCAGTCAATTAAACAGCCACTCACACGCGGCGAGCTGCACAAGTCCTCAGCCGGTGTATCTCTCTCTCTCTGTCTCTCTCTCGCTCTGCTCCATTTGTTTGTGTGTGTGCGAGTGGCCTCATGCAATTTATAAATATTGTATAATAAAGTGTGCCTGTGACGTTTGGATCTTGTTTTTTGTGGGGGGTTTTCATTGTGCGAGTGCGTCTTGTTGCCTGCATGCTTGTGCCATGTCCTCAACTTTGGAACGTGCACGTGTTGCACGTGGTCATATTTTGATTTGGTTTTAGTTTATTTCATTATTTGACTTTTTGTTTTCTTTAATTTCTCGTCTTTAAGTTAGAGTCAGCTTTCACGGTTGTCGACAGTTTTCCAATTTCTCAGTACAAGCTACCAACGTTTAGGTTGTTCAAGTTTATTCCAAGTTTTGGCCCAACACACACACACACACACACACACACACACACACACACACACACACACACACACACA
>NW_005187468.1:3012371-3030187 GCF_000239375.1 Pundamilia nyererei | reverse complement strand
CACACACACACACACACACACACACACACACACACACACACACACACACAAGAGAAAATAAATAAATAAATCAACAACCAAGCAGCAAAGAAGTGGTTTGCTCTCTGTGACCATCCTTCAGTGTGCTCACCACAGAAGAATATTGAAGTTTACTCCAGCAGGAGTGAAGCGTGTATCTGCCTGTATATGTGTTTTCAGACTCACATGGGAGTTTGTTTCAGAAGTGGGCGCATCGATACATTTCGGAGTCTAGCTTAAAAAAAAATATATTTGGAATAATCTTTATTTGATTTCGCTGGTCTCTCCCTCATATGGTGTTTTCTTTTTAGGTGTTTGCCCCTTTGCAACTTTGATGCATATTTATGCGCGCCGTGGGTGTACTCCATCAATTATTTGTGCCAGTATAATTCCAGATAAACAGTGTTTGTAAATCAATACATGCATGTAACTATTGCAGATTAAGAGATCGATCAATGGATCCACCGTAACCCCAACCAGTGCTGTTTTTTCCTCCCTCTCTCTCTTTTTTCGAGTCAGTTACAACTCACATCTAACTTTTCACATCTGTCTAAAAAGAAGTTTTAATGCGTGTGAAAGTGCTTGTTTGTGTCTGTGAAAAACATTTTTGACACTTGAGGAAACTTTAGAGTTTTCTATTTTATAATAACCAGAAATTACTTAAATATGCCCAGATTGTGCGTAATAATGTTAATAATAATAATAATAATAATAATAATAATAATAATAATAATAATAATAATAATAATGTCTTGTTCTTATAATTAATTTTGTTTTTGTATTTATTTTTCGTCACCCTCGTGGTCTCCGTCAGTTTTCCCCTCTCTGTGTTTCCTGTGTGTGAACTTTCAGACCAACGTGTTGAACCTCTCCTCGGTAATTGGATAATATTCCTGCTTTTTGCGCCGCTCCTTGCCAGTCGCCTCATCCGTCTCACTGCTGTCAATACAATAACATAATAATGTTGGAAATGTTTCCGACATTAAATGCCATTCGGGGAAATTTCTCTCCACGTCACTCACCCTCCCCTCCTTAATCGTTCACCTCTGCACGGCTTGAACTTGTTAACGTGTCCAATTTATCATAATACCAGCACTTTAACGCAAATGTTTATTTACACACACGGTTCACGCAGTAATTAAGAGTATGTCTCCGTTCCTTCCTGCCTAATAATAATAATAATAATAATAATAATAATAATAATAATAATAACTAGTGTATTTTCGTTTTAAAATAATGGACATTTTCGATTATTATTATTATTATTATTATTATTATTATTATTATTATTATTATTATTATTACATCAAATAACATGCCCTGCCTAAATGCCTAAAACTTCAAATTTCTCTTTCCGATTTTTTTACTTCGTTGTTAGGACAATTGTTTATTAATTTAATTTGCTCGGATTCATATTTTAGTTTTTCTTTTATGTCTACAGAAAAAAATACATTTACTCTTGCTTTTTTTTCTGCAATTCATTTGTATTTTACCTGCCGTCACTTTTAAAAGGTAAATATAAATATCGTTTCTTCCTTTTATGTCCGTGTTTTTATTCGTTTCTCGCTTTGTTATTATTATATTTTATTATTATTACGTTAGTTTTTTTTTAAGCCGTCCCAGCTTTTTAATGTCAGTTACATCAAATCAAACTTACTTTTCAGGCTTATGATCATAATTATTTGATAAGGAATTTGGATATTGGATGCGCCCTCGCTTCCTCATTTTCTCCTTTGTTTTTCGCCTTTTTCCTTTCCTCGTTTCTGAAATAGACTATTGACTTCATTTTATTCATCAAGACAATCCACCTATGGGGTCTCGCACCTCTCCTCATCTCCATCTCGTCTAGAGGAGAAACTTCTGACAGGTGCGAGAAGCGGGTTTGATTTTTAAAAAATGCTCTCATCCTTAATGTGTTGTCATCTGGAAAGCAATTTCGTATGATCAAAGTGCGGCTAGTTAGTGCGGTCAATATTCTTTCCAGCAAGCTTCTCATATATCGATAACAAGACAGCAAAGCCTCTCGCCGAACTGCATTCAGGCCCTGTATCCGTTATGTGCCGATAATTCCGGGTACATCCTGTGCGTAAAATGCGTTATAGCCTCATATACATTTCAGGAAGCTTTAATATAAATATAGGAAAGAATATACCTCAGTTATAAGGATTTTATAGGAATACTGCAAAGGGAAAAACTCGAGGAAATGCTTTCTAGTGCGATAAGGTCGTCCACAAATGAGTGGCAAATACGCACGAAGTCATTATGTGAGTATTATAAGCTCTAACTGGCTCTTCCTCTCTCTTGCTGTCACAGTTACTGTATGACAGTAAGGAGTAAATAAGGTGATTGATCTGTGGTCTATGAAGCAGCAGTGGTCCTGCGGGAAAACATCAGAACACAAGCCAAAGGATCGACTCCAGTCAGCTGGGCCAAAGCGCCACCTCCCCTGTTTTCTGTTATTTCATTTATTTTCATTAATTATTTGAATTGAGGGCAACCCCGCGTACGTACTTGTCCTTTTAACGGAGGATCTTCCAGTCGTACTAATATATATATATATATATAATTTTTTTTTTCAGTGACGCCTTCGTGCAACAGCGACACTTTCCTCCTTGTTTCCTCCTTTCCGGTCGGATCAAGCGAAGCAGCGAAGAAATTTCAAGTCCAGTCCGTGAGACCGTGATCGGGCTTCGGCCTCAGGTGCATCTCTGAGGCGGAGCGACGCGGAGGTCCAGGTGGGTGAATTCAACCCCCCCCCCCCCCTCCTTTTTTATTTCTTTCTAATTTTTTTTAACCGTGTTCCTTTAGTGTCTATTTTCTTCCATTGCTTCTCTTCTGCGGTTGCATTTTCTAATTACAGTCGAACCTTTTTCTATAATAATTAAAATAGTTTAAAATGTTTTTAAGGTAATCTGAGGTCACTTAAGTCAAGATGCTTTCCAGTGGGTGGAGTCATTTGTTGCTGATTTTAAAAAGAAAAGAAAACGGAACTGTATTTTACAAAGAGAGTCCGTGTAGAGATGCAACGTTAAACCAACGTAACCATTCAAAGTGGTAATTTAAACTTTATAAGACAGCTTTCTGCACTCTATGAAATCTTTCAGACTCACCTATTTCTTAAAGATTCACAGAAGAACAACTTCTAAAAATTCTGAAAAGAAAATATTTTTTTTAACGTGTGGAAATGCTTTTCAAAATTTCAAGATTGTCCTGTTTTTCTATTTTAAAAAACACTGCAATTAAAAAATAAATAAATAAATCCAAACACCTCTTTTTGGATTTTGAAAATGTGTCAGTGACAAAGTGGCACAGAACTATCTACAAATAATCAAAGGTGTCCAGTCTACTATCCAGTGACCCTTGGCCATGTGCAAGATTGCTCTCCATCAAGGTAATGAATGCTTCCTTCGTTTCTTCTGCACCCGTCTAATTCTTCCCGTTTGATATTACACTCTTAAAATTTGTATTTTAGTATTTATGATTCAATATTCATTGGTGTATGCTGGAAGAGAAAATTCTACCTCTTACTCTCGTAGCCTTATAGGGGAACTGAAGGACTTCTCCATATCTTTTCCATCATCTGCAAACACTCCCTCTTTCTCCACCCCCCAACCCCCTCCTGTCGTCTTTCCCTGCCACACCTGGTAACTACAAACTTGTACACAATAATAACAGCCAGATGTATCCATCTATCTCTCTATCTAGCCTGTCGACAGTTAGTGGAGTGGCTGAGAGACTTGCAGGCGTGAAAGGTCAGTTAATCAATGGCGCACAATTTGACAAATCCCAGTGACTCTTATCATCCTCACGGGTGTTTAGGGCCGAAAGGAGGACCACCGAGATAAATGCTTAATCCTGAGTGCTCAGTGAAAGAGAGAGAGCGAGAAAGAGAAAGGACAAGGACGGGAGCGCTCTGAAGCAGATGGGCATGCAGAGAGGTTGAACGCCAGGGTTGGTAGTGGAGGGCAGTGGACTTTGGAAGAGTTGACAAGTAGAGATAGAAATTGAAGAAAGTAAGAGATTCGGAAGTGACTCAGTGCAACAACTGGAAGGTGAACAAATGTGCCTGCGTTTGGAAATGACAGATTATACTTTTGTCTGTCGCAATCAAAGGACATGTGCAACTTTGTGGCTCTCAGATCACAGAACATTGCCTCAGGCTGGACAGGCCGAACACATGCCTTCTGGTCTGACAAAGAAATCCTGGTTCACTCTCGGTTATGGCTCTGCTTCTGTGTGTAAAGTTGAGAAAAACCTGAGGAAAACAAAGGTGTATGAGTGGTTGAATTCTCCTGTGGCATGTTAGCCCGCCTGCAGCAGTGTGCAACCAAGAGGAAAATGAGCTTTTGTCCACAAGGCTGGCCTCTTTTTTCCTTCAGTTTTTTTTAAACTGCAGGGGTTTTGGAAGAGGGAACAATTTCTCTGCCCTTATACCCTTAACAAACATCACCTCAGTAGGACATGTCGTCACTTGTTTTCTATACTGAACTGCTAGGACCTTGTTATTTCCTGTTTTTATATTGGCATACATCACATTTAGTTAAAGAATCCAAATAGCATTACTGTCACCAAAAGTGATGGCTTGAATCTGAGGGCATGAATGGAATTTCCTTGCCGTGTGTGTTTTATCTTTTTTTCACATGGGTACAAGAGAACTGGAGCTCTTTGAGCAATCACACAGACAGACCCTCATGTCCTTTATCTCCATCTCAATACAAGTTCAATGTAATTCAATTGAGATTAGTTGAACTGGCATGACAGCAGATCCGTAGTATTGCCAAAGCACTTAGGAGGCAATGACAGAACCACATCGATGTGGACTAACACATACACAACGCTGCACGACCGGCCAACCTTGTAGTGAGACTAAGACACACACATGCACACACAAAGTATAGGATCGAGCGAGAGAGTGACAGTCGAGTCAAAGAGGTTTTGGCAAATCTCGGGATGATGAAGTTAAAGGCTGATAGAAACTTGTCGAAAAAATGCAAAAAGAAGGAGAGAGGAATGATAAAGGGACCCGGACGACGAGTAGAGCTCATGTATGACAGAGTTCGTCCAAAAAAGATGAAAGAATGATCGACTCTCGGGGAGCACGATGGAGAGAGAAGAAGAAGGAAGGACAGGAAAAGGGGAAGAGGAGGATGTGACAAAGTGAAAGAGGTGAGCAATGCTGAGGAGAGCGAGAGAAGAGAAGGAGCGAGTGAGGAGAAAGTGCTGAAGGCGAAAAAAAGGAGAGGACAAGAGATAAAGAGAGCAAAGGGGGGGGGGGCAAGAAAGGATAAAATGTATAAGAGTGATGTACGAGAAGAGGGGAGAGGAAGAGATTTACTAGAAGAGAGATTAAGTCAAGTTGTCCCCGGTCAGTCATTAATCCGATTTAAGAGCAATTAAGGTGAGACTGATTCCTTCCTAGAGAGAAAGAAATAGATGGAGAGGGTGAAGAGAAGGGGGGAAGAAAAGAGGAGACAGGGAGGGAGACAAGGAAGGAGTGATTGAAAGAGGAAAGTGGGAAAATAGAACAGGTGTCTGAACTCTGGATGTCGGTTAGTGGACAAATTACAAGCAATGTACTGAAAAACTAACAGGAACACTGGCAGAATACTCTAATCTGTTTATTTGACTGTCATGTAACATTGGACAAATCTAAAACTTGCTAAAAGTCACAGGTTAGGGAGCGAGGTGAAATAAATTTTTCAAAAGGCACTCCAGAAGTTTGGTCGTGGCTTTTCGTGTATTCTCGCATTCGTTGACTAACACACATTCCCTTTTGATCAAACCATGGATTTTCCGTGACATTGGGATCATAGAAGGGTACCTCTACACTCTGTTAACAGAAACTAACATCTAAAGTCTGCGTGTTATAGCTCAGTTATCTGTGAGATTTGTTTTGTGAGAGTGGACAGGAGACGTGAAGTTGAATTTCAGGTGAAAGTGCAGCGGCTGCTTCCCTCCAGTCAACATTAGACAGCGAAGGGCAAAGAGGAGAAAGAGACAGTGTTAGAGAGAAGGAGAGTGAAAGACAAAGTGGATGACTCTCCTCTGAATGAAAATGAAAAGCACGGGAGCAATGAAGAGTTTCCCTCCTCCTCCTCTTCCTCTTCCTCCTACTGCAACAAACCCCTCCAATCCCCACTCGGTGTGCTCTGTTGTTCCAGATATGTATCAGGGGTCTCGGGGTCAGCAGAGGGGTCCCTCCACTTGCTGTAGTGTTTCTATGTCTATTGGGAGATGGTGGTCCTGATAGCTTGGCCGTCTGACACGTACACAACAGTACATAAATCAAAGGCGCACATACACACCCTCACTCCGTTTATCTCCCACTCAAACAGTGCGGTGATAGCAGCCAACTCTGCATAGAGTCAGACAGAGGGAGAGGTTGTGGTCTGTCTTGTTAAGTGGGAAAGTAATAGGTAGCTGTAAAAGGTTTACTTCTGTTGCTGCCATCTCTATTGTTCAGGCTTTTCCAGTGTTTGTGCCTCTTTTGTTTGATGTGCTTCAATAGTATATAGCACACTCAACTACATACATAATTGCTGTTCCACATAACTGCAGGACAGCAGCATGTTATTATGAAGTCTTTTAAGGCAAAGAATGTAGCAAATTGAAAGTGAGGTTATAGATTTTGTTTGTAACATTTTAGGTATCTGAATGGAAATGGTTTTACATGATTTCATTGACTTACATCAGTCACAAATGCACGTTTTTCAAAAGAACTCGGCCATTACTGGGAAAATGCACTTATACACATCTCTTTATTTCATTTTCTGTTTTGTCCTGGCTTTTCTCCTATTAAGATTCTCTCTATATTTCTGTGGCGCATCTATTGCAGTTTCTGTGGACCAATCTGTAGACCATCGCAAGTCACAGATTGAGAGGCCATTTGGCTGCTGTTGACAGGAGACAGCAGCTATTGACAGGGCCCTGCCGGGGAGGCGTGTCTCAGGCCCCACGTCCAAAGCGTTTGTGGCATTTAATACACTGTAGCAGTGGTCCTCACAGCCCTCACCCTGCGTGCTACTGCCATAGGGATCAATATGCACTGGGTTAGAGAGAAATGGACCATCTGATGCACACTCAGAGAGGGGGATGAGAGGAAAAAAGAGTGTAAGAGATGGAATCAGCGGGGAGGGGTGGGGTAGCGAGGGATTTAAGGGAAGAGAGGCAAAAGACTTGAAAAGGGGGAAATGGTGAGACCTAAAAGTGAAGAAAAGAAGAGAGGAAATGATTAGAGGCATGGTTTAAAAAGACATGGAGGCAGAGTGTTGCCCAGCACAGAGATAGATAGCAAGGGAGAGAAAGTGGTCAGTGGTTGAAAGAGACATTCAGCTGGGAAAGAAAACAGATTGGAGGGAACGGGGATAGACACTGAAAAAGAGGAAGGCTCTAGACACCAGGGAGGATACACACAGGAAAGGAAAAAAGACATAAGGGAAGAGACGAGTGGGAGATAGGAAGGGAGAGGGGGAGTAGAAGGAAGAAAGGAGAGGGGAGAAAAACAGAGGTGGTGGTGGTGGTGGGGGGTGCTGGGAAGGATGAGGAGGAAAGGAGGGGAGTGGGGGGGGGGACTAAAATTTCCATCAGGTTTTCAATTGGGGCGGATCAATAGTGTATTAGAGCTCACCTTGACCCCATCCCTCCCCCCTCTCCCTGGCCCAGCACACAGGCCAAGCTACTCTCCCTCACAGCAGGGGACAGAGAGGGGGAGAGATTGCATTACGGCCCCCCTTTCTTGGACCAAAGTGGCAGAAAATGGCACAATAAAAGCAAGAGCGGACAGAAAGAAAGAGGAAAACTAAGTCGCGGCAGGTAGAAACAGAGAAAGTGGGAGACGAGGAGTAAGAGACCACGGAATGAGCTGGAGGAGAACCCAGCAGGTGCTGCCGTGCTTGTTCGGATGGAGCTTTCTAGGAGAGGAAACTTGTTGGGCAGGGTGGTGTGTGCATGACTTGTGTGCATTTGTATCACTATAACACTCAAAAGGACAGATTGGAACTGAAATGTGTGATCCACATAAAACACAAGCATGTTTTTTGAACATGTATAGAATTTGGTTAAGTAACTGTGCTAAGTGTTGACGCAGTCACGGGGCTGCTGAACCTTGAAAGACGGAGAGTTTTGTTCATCAGTGTAAACAAAATGCACTCATATGGACTCGAACAAGTCCGTGCATTAGTATTTTTATTTTATTAATATGCCACTACTTTAAAAATTTTAATATTCTGCATAGAATACCTTAAATATATAACTATTGGCATTGGTTAGGCTACAAAGCCTACCAATGCTTTTAAGGTGTGGTGTACAAATCGGTGATCTGCTGCACGGTTACACACAAATGCTCAGATAAATAAGTTGGTAGATGTGCACGAGACTGGTAGGACACCCTCCATCACTGGAGGACAGCGGGACTTGAAGCTGTTGCAGAAGGACAGAGGCAGGGGCCAGAGTGAGGGTGATGATGGGGGGAGAGGTTGAATAAAAAAATTGATCTAGGAATTTAGCATTTAGACACAGTTTGCAAAGTGATATAGAGGGGAGGCAGAGGAGCAGAGGGGACAGTGCGGGGGAGGACACTTAACTTTACAATAGGTCAGCTCTGCTGCTAAGTCTCTTACTAACTGGAATCTTGACATCCTGCCTCATATGCCGCTCTGTGCATATTCCCCAGAAAATAAACACAAAATGCGATTCCGAGATTCTTTCAATGATCCATCTTGAGTGTGTGATTTAGCTGTTTAGACAGGAGCTTGTTTGTAAAAGCACAGACCTACTAGCAGCACCATCCTCATCTCTTCTCCACATTTCCTAATGCTGTTCCTATTGTCACCCATCCACACTCCAGTGCACATACACATGCCAAGATGCCCGGCAAAACAACACGCAAATGCACACGCGCACCCTGTGTCAGGCGTACGCACACACGGTAACACACAAACTCGTCCCACTCACTGAGGGGGAGAAAAGGAAAGAAAAAAGGAGAGAAAAAAGAAATCGATCGCCGGGGATAGCGGTGCGCGTCGGAGGATCGTATCTTGTCAAAATAATATATTACCCTCATCCCCGCCTGATCGATGCGGTGGATTAGGGACGGAGGGCTCCCTCTCTCCCCTCCTCTCTCTCCCTCTCTTCCTCCTCGGTGCTTGGTGCAGTTTAATATTTACCTCCGTGAAAGAACGGCCGCGACGGCTCTCAGCCCTAATTGATTCCGACACATGGGGCTCTGTGCTCAGGCTGCGGATGAGAGAGGGAGGGCCGGCTGGAATGCAGAGGTAGAGAGGCGAAAGAAAGAAAAAGAAAAGAGGAGGGAGAGAAGGAACCTCAGGACAGCAGCATCAAAAAACAAAATAGCAGGAATATGTGAAAAGGAAGGCTAGGAAAAGAAAAGATTTCCATAAGGAAGAAAAAAGAAGCTGTGGGAAGAAATGGAAAACTGAAAAGGGTGAGATAAAGTATGGAGTTTGAAAAAATGGATGGATAAAGGTTAGGGTGGTGGAAGAGAGACGAATGAACTTAAAACCTTGGAGGAAAACCTGGGAGGTCAGAGGAAATACAGTTAGAAAGGTATAAGATGGAGACAGCTGAGCCAGAGGGTGGAGAGGAATGGCAATGTATGTGGCACAAATAGAGGAGAGAGGGATGAATGGAACGGATAGCAGATAGGAAATGAATCAGGAAGAATGAGGGAAACGGGGAGAGTAGGTGGAAATGGGACTGCACGCGAAAGTGGCTTCAGGAGAGCAGGAAGAGAAACGGGAGGGATGAGGGCAGAGGAGAGCAAATGAGAGGGGATTAAGAGAGCGACAGGAAGATGGATAGAAATGGAGGAGTGAAACATGACGGGTGGAATGTAGAGCACCAATAAAAAGGCAAGAACGGGGAGCAAAGAAATAGGGGGATGATGGAAAAAAGAGCCCGGCGCAGAGGTGACAGAATGATATCAGGTGGGATAGACAGAAAACAGGAGTGATAGCGGAGCGAGAGGCGGGAGGGTAGAGAGGGACCATATTTTCCGCTGAAGGAACTGGCCTGTCATGCTGTTCCGCCAGCGCAGAGCGGCTCTATAAAATACAGGGAGCAGGCGGGTCGTGTCGGGTGACTTATGTGTATATCTAGGCTTTGTCAATATTTCTTTCTGTCTTCCTTCCTCTGTGCTCTCCCTATTGCTCCCTGACTTTCTTTTTCCAATTGTGCTTCCACTGTCTCCCCATTTCTTACTACGAGTGTGTGTTCGTCCCAGTTAAGTGCTCACTCCATCTCCAGCACTGTTTGTCCGCCTTCCTGTTCTTTCTGGGAAGTGAGAGCACATACAAGAGATATAAGCCGTAGAAGTCACCTGCACCTTTTGAGCTTGCAAGCCAAACACGACTGTGGTGCAACAACTTGAGGACTTATTGAGGTTTTATTCTTCAGTCATTCTCCATTATGAGGCGATAGAGGCAGGATGATGAGGCTTGCGGTTAAATTTACATCAACAGAGCACCAACACAAATACTCTCATTGGGGTTCATATTTTAAAGTCTATCTCCAGATTAAGAACATAGAGACACACACGGCTGGTTCCCTCTCTCAAACAGAAGCCGTCTTACCTGTTAAGACGTCTTCTCTTTTGCATAAGTGCGGGGATAAATGAATTCATCGGGTTGTGTACATCTTTCTGTAAATCCACTTTTCTAGTTTGTGTTTCTCCAAGTACAGAAGCACCGGGTGGTAGGCTGATTTATTCATGCGATCCCACGTTGGGTTACACCTCCTCTTCCTCATTTGGCATGGTTTAGTATCCTGCA
Source organism: Pundamilia nyererei (assembly GCF_000239375.1). Classification (NCBI taxonomy): domain Eukaryota; kingdom Metazoa; phylum Chordata; class Actinopteri; order Cichliformes; family Cichlidae; genus Pundamilia; species Pundamilia nyererei. Next base: position 3,019,382 of record NW_005187468.1, on the reverse strand, counting down.
CACAGGTCTGTGGAGACCTGGATCCACGGGGGGGCCAGGCATCCTGCAGATACACTACCCCAGTGCACAACTAGTGGACACTCACAAATTACCCTGCTCTACATTTCATGTATATTTATTATGAAAATACATTAAAACTTCTCCGAACTGTTTCTGTCTTGCCACGTAAGTGAGAGTACTACAATGTTGCCCTCATTTTTGACTTCACCAAAGTCCTGGTGGGACTTGGCGATGAGAAAAACATTCAGTTCTATTTCTACCTACCTGTGTCGCCACAGAAAAAGTGAGGAGGGGAGGGGGAACATAGAGGACACAGAAGTTGAAATGGAATGAAACAGAACTTATTTATTTTTTAAAAATAAGCCCCAAATTTCCAATCTATCCCCATGACTTCCTCTGCCTCGGTGCTATGGTTTCTTTTTCCTTCCCCTTTCTCTCTCTCTCTCTCTCTCTCTGTGTCTGTTCTTTATTTACACCTCTCTCCTGCTCTCTGCAGTGGCTCAGGGAGCGGTAACAGAAGTGTCACTTGTCATTATTGGTCTAATTCAGTAATCCGTCATCGTGCACTCACTGTATGCAGCGCATTATACGCCAGCACAGCAGGTGTACTACGCACCGAGGTGGAGATTCGATTTGACACGCACACACAGGCGAGAGAGCCAACGGGGGCCGGAGCAGACGGGCACCGAATGTGTGTGTTTGTGTGCGTACATTTTGTTTTCTGTGTGTCGGAGAAAGTGGAAGGGGAACAGATGGAAAGATGGAGAAATTGAATTTTTGTGTGCATGTCTGTGGATATATTGTAGTTTCAATAGAAATACAGCGGTCTAAGATGTCTCTGTAGTGGGACGAGACATCAGCGACGGGACAGAGACAGCAGAACGAGTCAGAGCAGAGACTGTGAGCGGTAGCACGTGTGGGAACAGATGCGAAAGAAGATATTTGCAGTAAAGAAAAATGAACAAAATCCAACAATATATTATTACAGCGTGCTTTCCATTCATTTACAATCTGCAATTATCAAATCAAAGTTTACGTCTTCATCTGAGGGCTGAATATGTTTTATAACCCAGCCTGGAAGCAAAGCTGTAACACAATCTACTGTTCAAAACACGGTATTGAGTTTCCATGATTCTGTTGTTCAACACTTTTACTTGGCTATAAAAGTTTTGCTTTATCCTCATAGCATTTTCTAAAGCAGTTCATTAGAAAGTAATATTTTTATTTCTTAAGCGAATATGATGGCTGACCAGCCAAGAAAGTCAATTCAGTCTGATTTATAAATTAGTTGTCTGACTTTTAAGTTTGGTGAAACTTATAGTTTATTATGTTTTTCCCAATTGAACTGCTTGGCTATTTAAACCACATTAATGCCAATTTTTCTCCAGTATTTTCATTTAGCTGCTACACTACACAAATAGGACCACATGCCTCTACCTACCAGTGGAGAAAGAAAAAGAATAGACACAATGACATGCAAGACAAGGAACATCCAGCTTATGTGGTCAGCGTCTTGGACTTCACCTGGACTCTCTAGATTTAATTATGAGAGTATATGGACTCATTGTCATTGTACAAAAACATAATGTGTTGTGCTTTTCACCTACCTCATCCTGCTATAGTGGGAAAAAATCCATTAAGCGATATGATCGCTAAGTCTCCCAGATCTCTGTTCAGCTTGCGGCATTGCTAACTTCTGCACTACAGTGTGAAATTATGGATTCTCCTGAGATTATGCTTAGAAGAACCTAGATAGATCTCCAAACCCAATGTTTGTTTTATATAACGGTCAAGTCTAGATTCAAGTTAGACATGGTGAGGTGAACCCTGCTGCAGTCAGGGTTGTGGTCTGTAAGACTGATCCATTAACCATGAAGTCAAACACCGATTTTATCTGCTTTAGTCTCGCCCATGTTTATGTTTGTTTTTGACTAATCAATCAGTCAATCAATCAATAATCAATATTGGTACAGATTTTTTTTTTAATTTAACCTGTTAGTGCTTTATCAGTTTAAATGATTTTAAGTGTAGTTTAGCGTTTTTAGTGCCGCTTTCCTCAGCTTACACATAGATATCATTTTAGATGCAAGAATGTCAGACACTTTATCAACTTGACTTATGCTTGGTATTGGTAGCTGTTATTCAAGTTCATTTTATTAATTTCTTTTTTAGTTTGTTTATTCTGCATGTAGTATATACAGCTGGATGCTTTCATATCAAGGAAATAAACACAAAGACAAAGTCCGATAAAAACAAAGGAAAGTGGAAGTACCATCCCTGAAAATCCTTTCACTTCATGTATGATATGTAAATATGATATGAATGGATCTTAAAACAGGAGTAGGTAGAAGCTTAACACTGCACTGCACACAAAAATGTGCGTACAGTCCAAACTTGGCACACTTCTAAGTCAAAGCTATCTACAACTTGGTGCTCCGGTGGGTCCAATCGAAAGAAAGGCAAAGCCAAGCTTTGTATGCAGCATTGACAGTCCCACCTCCCTTGGGGTTGGAGATGGTGCCCCCTACATTCTGGGTACTAGAGTTTTATTCTATGTGAACAAGTGTAAGGGTGATAGGGTTTAAGATGTGATGGAGCTTCACCTCTTCTCTTTATCAATGGCAATTTGTATGTGAGCACACACCTCTGGAGTCCCAGCGGACACAGTGGATTTCATCAAGTTCTTAACCCCACAAGGCTACAAATCCGGTTACCACTGTAAGTGTTTTAAACTGTTTAAACTATCACAGCACTCCATGCTGAGTCCCAGCCCGTGTGCAAGTCACGCCCAGATCACACCGAACCATATGAGTGTAACTGCATTTACTCTACTTTTTTCTCTTATTTTATTTTTGCTTTATATAACACCTGCCATTTCCACCAGCACATCAAACCCCGGCTGTAAGCTGACTCCGAGGGGATTCACTTCTATTGTTTTGTGAAACCTTTTTACAGCTGCTTTTATTGATTCATTTTTATCATTCCTTTTTTCATTAAGAACATATGGAAGACATTTTTTATGTGATTTGACTACACCCCAAATTTCTGCTGCTGATTTTACTGTAAGATTGTGGGATCCTCTCGGTGATACTGATGATGCAGAGTAGGGCAATGCAGTTTATACACTGAATACTAATAGCCACGGTTGCTAATTGTTAATTGCAAGATTTTTCTAATTACTACTCATTAGTGTCATTTGCATAACTCTAAATGTATGGTGAACTATGATGAGCCCAGTTCAGAATCAACAGCTCAACCAATGAAAACAATGAAAAAACATCACAGTATGTCTTTATTTGCCATTTCTTGGAAATTATTTTGTCATTGGTCATCAGTAAAATTTCAGACATGTGATTGAGCTAAATCACCAATCCTCTTTTACATCAGGAGCAAACCAAAACACTTTTTCAAACAGACATCGACTGCACAATTTAAAGCTGTCGCTGCATCTGATTGTTTACTAATCGCTAATTTATCCGAGAAAGTATTCAGTTCAAGAAAGTGAGGTGAGAAATTACAATTGAACTAAGAGAGAGAGAGAGAAAAATAGATTTTTATGTTAAAGATGTTAGACTTTTACTTTTTTTTTCTCCAGAGGCCTTCTTCCCCTTCACCCACCCAAAAGACAAGAGTAAAGCCTTTCAGTCCCATATAGCCAGAGAATTAGAGATAGGTATATGGGGCTAATCCTTTAATGTGGTATAAACAGTAACAGGTAGTTTCTCATTGTTGTTGGTTTAAAAATTATAGCTCTTGAATTTAAATTACAAAAAAAAACTTTTACTGTACAATATTATTAGGTTAACATGAACTGTAAACAAAACATGCTTAAAAGTTGAAAGAATGAAATGGCAGGAGCTGTTTGTTTTGGATTTCACAGAGCAGACAAAAAATGTTATGTCAAAACATCTTAATTTTATAATGAACTAGTTATTTTGACTTAAAGGCTACACTGAAAGGTCATTAATATCTGAAGGTTTGCTTATTTGCTTATATCTCCAATGGATTATTTAACCTATTGACAAAGAGCCCTTTGATTTTATCGATTGCCTGCCTGATGGTGATCATCGACTGGGGAGTTATTTTGTATTAAATAATCAGAGGTGATCAATACCGCTCAATAACTGTCTTCCTCCTCCTTCTTATCAGCCCCACAATGTCTCCATGTTGAAAGACCCATAGGCGCACACTGCTGACATGGTTATAAGATGGTCGGAATATATATATATGTGTAATCTGTTGATCCTCTGGCGTTTTACAGTTACTTTGTCTTTGTTTAGGAGCTGAATTGCACAATAGCATCCACCAAATGATGGCCAGCGCACAATGAGCTACTTCTCCTCCTCTGCATCAGTTGATCAAAACCGCCTGGAGTTATGCAGTTAATGGCATCATTATTGTAAAAGAGAGAGAGAGAGAGAAAAAAGGAGATAGGAGAGCGAGAAAAAAAGGGGTGGGAAGAACAAAGTTGGAAAAGGAGAAGGAGGAGGAGGGAAGGAAGGAAAGTGTTTGAATTATTATCCTGTATATGCTCGAGTGGACACGAGACAGAGAGCAGGGGGCGATTTGGCGAGTTGTTGAAGAAAAGATGAGAGGTGAGGCCTACGGTGGGGAGGAGAGAGCAGGAGGGAGGGCCGGTGATGAATGGAAGGAGAACAGGGATGAGAGACGGAGCAGCATGAAAGAGTATATACGGTGCGCGGTCCCGCTCCGAGGATGATGAAACGTTAATTAAAGTAAACGAGCTACCTGAGCTCCCCGGCTAACCCCCTGTCACACTCTGTCAGGAGACAGAAAGAGGGAGGTGGGGGGCAAGGGGGGAAAGAGGGGGGCGGGGGGGGGGCGGTGGAAATTTGACTGGAGAGGAGAGAAGTTGGATAATCCAGCTGTGGCTTTAGTTCAAGGTTGATTGCTGTCACAGTTTCTAGCACAGATATGCATGTGCACACCAGCGAATGTGAATAAATATGACTTCAATATGATCATTTAATCATTTAAGTTATTTTTTGTGCATTATTTTTAAAGTATTTCCCATTAATTCCTCGCAGGCTCCATCCAAGATTTCGTGTGAGACCCGCCGAGCTCTCCGCAATGACATCTCACATGCGGGAACAGAACATTTTGAATGAATCGATCAGCCGTGCGAATGTGCCTGAAATGTTGCTGCGTGGATCAGTAATTACAAACTACTTTTTGGGCAAAAGTGTGCCCTAATTTTCAAAAGAAAGCCCCACCCATCCTCTCCCCCTCGAATATGTTTCAGCCTGTGCTCCTCTGTGTATATAATCCTTATTTCCCGTTCAATCCACGCAAGGTTTCATCCGCCAAGATCACCTTTGTTTCTTTTTAATGCTCATATTCATTCAATTAATCTGGGCTCTAATTCGTTTATATATTTATTTACTCGGTCTCGCCATCACTCTCTTCTTTTTTTCATCTCTCTCCAACGATTATCCTGGCGTCTAATTAGAAATCGATGCCGCTTGGCCGCCGGGTATTTGCAATGTGTTTGTGGACGTTGAGAACAATTCCCCGGACAGAAAAGACTGAGAGAAGAAAGAGAGAGGAAGAGGAAACGCTACACTACACCGCACTGCACTATATGCACACACACACGCACACACGCGAGCGCGCAGATTCTGACAACCGACTTAACTGCTTGCAGCGATTCTTCTTTCTAAAAAAGCAGTAGGCTAAGTTTAAAAAAACAGAAAAGAAAGAATGCAAGGAAAGGAAAAATGAAAGAAAATGATTTTTTTAACGACTGACGCGAGGGATTTGTGCAGAATTGTTGAGGACTGTTTCCCCGTCTTTTAGGAAAACAAACAAACCTCGAAGTGGAAAAGCACTTTAAATGTGATGGCCTGCATCTAACCCTAGCCAAAAGTCGAAGGAGCCAATTCATCACAAGGTTATAACAATCCAGTGCGCCGAGCCTCTATTGCAATGGTATTCTTATTTTAGCATCGGGCTTCTATTTTTGAGCGTTTGGGGCCTGCGTATGTAATTAATGCATTAGTCCGAAATGCAAACTTCAATGAAAAAAAGTGTAAGAGCCTCTACGTGCGTTTAATAGCAGCCAAACTTTGTTGAAATTAGCCTTCAGTAATTGAGCAATCGTTCATTTGCCTTTCTCCCTTTAAGGCGAATATTTCGGGCAGTTGGAAACTCAAAGTCTAAATTACTTCAAACTTTGTGTGAACTATGGTACCCGTTCTCTTTTCCCTTTTTTGTGCCATAAGCGGTGTCTTCTCTGATGCTCATTCCGAGCCGGCGTCGCCTCCTCTCTGTCGCGTCCCGCGGAGAGGAGTCGGTATGGAGACGACGGGTTAGCGCCATTACCGGGGCCAATCGAACCAAACCGGATTAGCAGCTGCCAGATGAAAAACGAAATCGTTCCAACCAAGTGAAAAAAAATGTAGGGAACCAGAGCCTCGCACTTTTATTAGTTCAGCTTTACACCACAGTGTGTTTACCATCTGTGCGCAACCTTTTATTGGCTCTCCCCATAATCTGTTTTTCAGACGCCGTTTCTCTCTGTTTACTGTGTTCATCATCCCAAACGAGATGCATCACTTTCTCTCCCCCCCTTCTCTCCCCTCCCCGTGTGTGTGTGTTTCTCCAATAACTCCGTGGGTTCACCAGTCAGGAAGTGTCATATCGGGAAATGCAGTGTTGGAGTGTCACCCCCCTCTGCATGATAAGGAAAACTGAATAACTTGCTTCTTCTCCTTGTTGCTTCACATTTCATCAACCCCTGTGATGCTTTACTTGTGCCAAAACCATCAGCCTGGGCTCCCTGGTGTCTGTGTGTGTGTGTTGTGTGGTTCCACATGTGTGCATGTGTATGCATGTGAGTGTCTGTGTGTCTTTGTTGCTCTGTGCAGTAAGTCATATTTGAGGCTTCATCCTTGCATTTTCTGTCAGTCTATCTTTCCATCTTGCACGCTCATTAAACGTCCCTCCCTCACACAGACACACACACACCATCTCTCTCTCTCTCTCTCTCTC
>NW_005187468.1:3000014-3012329 GCF_000239375.1 Pundamilia nyererei | reverse complement strand
GAGTCTCTCCCTCTCCTTCTTCTTCCTCCGCGCCTCACGCTCCCCTTGCCCGTGGCTATATGATCGTGAAAAATGTGTTTACAAAACTCGCTCTCTTGCAGATCAAACCGTACGGACGAATCAAAGACTTTGGAGAGAGAGGCAGAAAAGAAGCGAGGGAAGATAGAGAAAGAGAGATAGAAGGGGTATGAGCAGAGGGTGTGTAGAGGCCTTATAATTTTAAAATTCTCTGTGTGTTATTCTCTCTCTCTCCCTCTCACTTTTTTTCCTCCTCATGTAGTTGTGTGTGCGTCTGCATCTCCTTTGGTAATACAATATCTTTAAGGCCCCCAAAACAACTATCTGTGTCTCACAGTTAAACATGAGATAATGCAATATTGATGTCTCCTTGTCTTTGCTATAACGCAATACTAGACCCATTCAGGCTGGACACGCTAACATAGGCCGATAGTGCCCTTGCACTTAAAAGAATTACTCTGCTCCTGTAATAAATTTTAGAGGGATGCTACACAAATATGAAGTCCCACAAGGAATATAGAAGCCTGTGAGAGCATAGAAGTAAAAAAAACAACAACAAAACACTCCCAAAGAAGCATCAGGTCACCTTTCATATTATGTATTCAGTACAAGGCACACAGTAATATTGGGCTGTATTAGCTTTCAGCTGGTTCTTTGTGCATTTGGGTTTCAAGGATGTGATTTGAGACATGTTTACTGGTCCAAGTTTTGAGCGACTTTGTGTTAGCTGAGGCCTCTGGAAGTCCTCAGAGTTATGAAGGCTATTTGCGCTTCATTTTGTGCATCACTTGTTCACGTAATTAAAATTTCAGACTTTTTAGTTCATTAACAAACAAGGACATTATTCTGAAGTCCAACGCTGGGTGCTTGTCACTGCTGTCTTAGTAAAAGTTGTTGAACTGTTTAAAGACCAGGAACACTATTCAATCAGCGCTGGTGGTATACAATTTGGGTGCATTATTTTACTAAGATTTTATTAAGTAGCCGAACCAAATAGAACCAAAACTGCGTCATTTTAGAATCCATAAACGCACAAAATCTGACATAGTGTTGTACATAAAACGTGTGATGACCTTTTTAAAACTTATGGTTTATACTCTTGTGGTTGGAAATATGTTTCTCAAGTGCCCATATGATACATTACTTCTATGACAAGACTTCTTTTTTTTTATCACAATGTCAAATTGCCTGATGAGGGTGCAAAGGCAGGAAAGGTGTGAGGAGTTATTTTTAAATAGAAATATCAGAATTGCTGCTCTTAATGTTTATGACAGGTTTGATAATTATGAGAAGAGAGCATCTAAAATCCACAGACAAGGACAGGAAGAAGACACAAAAAGATGAAGGAAGGGGAGGAAAGGGATTGTGAGTGGATGATGGTGAATGTGGTGAAGGAGGAGAGGGGAATGAGGGGGGTGGGGGGCAGACAGACAGGCAGGGGGAGCGATTATAGCAGGGTTTATGTATGAGCTATTGATTGAGTCGGTGGTGACTTCTTGAGTGGTTAATTCGGGAAGTGAGAGCGATAGAGAGAGTAACTCACTGACCAGAGAGGGGAGGGAGAGTGAATGGGGGGGATAAAGAGAGAGATAGAGTAGGACAGCGTGATGAGGAGGAGGAGAGATACAGAGGAAGAAAAAAGTGGACTTCCCCAAGTTAAAAGTGTGGAACATAAGATTCTATTTGGCAAGGAATTAATTTGTGGTTCATGATTACTAACAGGAGCAATTTATGAAAGAATGAAGCAGGGTTGTTTTGTTTTTTTGTCTTTTGACCCTTTTCAAAACTGCTGAACTTTTCTCCAAGTGCTTGACACAAACACTTGGATATAAAATTCAGCCAATATTTAAAGGATTTCTATTACAGAAAAAAAGTCTTAAGATTTGTTTATTATGTGGATTATGCATATATGCTCCTTCTGTTTGGCACAAAACAGCAACTAAAAGGGAAAATAAATGAAATCCACATTTACCTGTGTAGGGTTTTAGAGAGGGCACGGTACCTCGGAGCAGGAAGGGTTCAAATCCAGTCTGAGGCTTTTTGTGTGATGTGTGCATGTTCTCCCCATGAATGTGTGGGTTCTATCCAAGTACTCCGACTTCCTCCAAAAGTCCAACAACATGCACTGGTTTAGGTGAACTTCTGATTCCAAAGGGGCCGTAGGTGTGAATGTGAGCATGAATGGTTGTCTTTCTCTACGTGTTAGCCCTGCAACCCATCCTGGGTGTTCCTTGTCTCTTGCCCTATGACAGCTGGGATGGGCTCCAGCCCCCTTTCAGCAACCCTGAATTAGATAAGGGGAAGGAGATGGATGGCTGGATGGATTTTAGAGTAACATATAACCAGGCTTTGAGCTGGAGTCTCTACCTCAAATCTAAATTCTCAATCATACTGGTTCCAAAGCAGTTATCACTAATTTAGAGGGGAAGTGTCATTAAGCATGAAGGTGATTAAACACCATTATGAGCTGCTAAAGGGTCTCTATGACCCCAAACACACAGAAAACAGTGCAGTCACATTCAAACACTGTGTAAGTTATAATGATCACACAGCTTCTGATCTGCCTTAGTATTGCTTCAGTCCCAACACGGTTTTCTTTGGGAAATTAACTGAAGATCTGAGCAACCTGCGTTCATGTCCTGAACATACTCAACTCAATTAAAGCCTTCCGCTCTCCATCACACATAAACACTGAGCGAGATCAGACAGTGTATTTTCTTCTCTGGACTTAAGCCTATAGGACACTCGTGCGATCGCTGGAAACCACAGAAGGATCTGTTGGTCTCACTGCATCACCTTGTCTGAGGAAAAAATAGTCAAGAGCAACAACTCTGAGTGGGAAACAGGGTGGTGTGTGCGTTTGTTGGACGTGTTTGTAGTGTAGTGAGCGTGAAGGTTCTCAGTAATAGCCTATAGACAGATTGGTTAATATTCCAAATGTGTCCGATGCATATTCGCCCGCAGTTTGATTTGCAATGCATCTCTCAGTTTGTTCGCTGGTAGGATATCCTGGATAGGATATCAAATTCCGAAAAGCTGCGCGCGCGAGTGACGCTACGTGGGTTTTGCGTGCATCGGTGTGTGTGTGTGCGTGCGTGCGTGCGCATGTGTGTGTGAAGGTCAGCTCGCCGGCGCAGTTTCTTTTCCTATTTCTCTTCCCTCTCGCGCAGGTTTTGATCTCTCAGCCGCGAGATCAAAGGCGCTCTCTGGCTATTAGTCAGCGCGAGCCATTGATCCCTCATCGATCCACGCGAGACACAGCCGCCCCGTGAACACCGCGCGAGGCTCCCAAAAGCTCCTCCCGCGCGTCAGGAGAGAGAGGGAGAGAGAAAGCAGAGGAGGGAGATGGAGCGGTGTCTGTGTGTGCGCGCGCGCGCGTGTGTATTTTTCTACTGGCGCGGGCAGAGCCAAACTCGAGCTTTTTCTTTGCCGCGGGACATGAAACAATGAGGCTCGAGCCGGTTTTAATAAAGCGCGCTTTCCCTCCTTTCAACTCTGGCGCGAGGCGGACGAGCCGGCAGCGGAGAGCGATCGATAATTAATGACGATGAATAATTTAACCCTATCGATTGATACTTTTTTCTTCATCCTTTTTCCCCTTCTTTTCCTTATTTTCTTAAGGCCAGCGTTCTATATCATACTAATGCCGTTTTCACGCGCTCAACATCCTCATCTTCACTCACCTCTTCTTAAACTTGTTGGAGTTCACCACGGATCGTGAAAGTCTGGAGAAAAAAAATCAGGTTTCCTTATTTATCAAAGTACTCTGTTTATGACCCGAGCTGGAGTCTAAACTTCTCTCCGTGAATTGAGCTGGCCTTTTCTTCTTCTTCTTTTTAAAACCGCAAGGTGTTGCGTTTGTCATAAAAGCCAAATATGCACATCATACCCCATTACAATTAGCCCAAGAAACGAGCCATGATATTCGACCTTTTAACATATTTTTTCTGCCAACACTTCATTTATTACAGTCAATCCCTCTCACACACTCCTGGTGTTACTCTGTGACTTAAAGTAGTGATATAATGTAGTAAAATCTCCAAAGCTCAACTCATGAAAGAACACATAAAGTTCTTACTCATTTTAAAGCACTCATATTTTCAGCAGGGGTATCTGTGCTCAGCGTTGACTTTAAGCTATGTATTCATAGATTTAGGAACTTGATGCAAATTCTAAACCCAGCCTTATTCCTTAAGCCGTGAACCAAACAGTTCAGTGTGAAATTATGTTTCTTAAGTTTTCAGATATGGACTTTAATATTTCTCTGCCCTATTACTCCCTGCCTCTGTTGTCACATCTTGTACCGCTGCTCTACTGTATCTTTCAAAGTACATTTCACTGGATGATATTCTGGCCGGGCAGTCCTGTCAGATGATAGCCTGTCTCAGTGTGAAGGACTCAGTATTAGCTTTGCCCCTGCAGTGTGGAGTAATGGGTGCTCTGTGGGAGAACAACTAGATTCAGCCAGTACTCCTGTAACGATATGTCTTGGTTAAATACACTGATGCTGCTGCACCGCTGCCTGCTCCTATTATAGTGACTGCACTGATTTCTCACTCTTTCACATTGCAGTGTGATGGGTGTGTAAGGTACAAAGGAGGGATTGTGGGGAAATCTAGCGGCTATAAGTTGCAACATGATCAGTATTGCTGTGATTATCTGTGCAGTTTCAGTGATTAAAATGTAATCTTTTTTTCATTTTTTATGGATTTTCACAGATTCAAAGCTTAAATGGTAAAAGTGAAAACCTTAATGTACAACATGAAATGCAGAACAAAAAAATAAATATCAATAATTAAAAAAAACAAACAACCAGTGATGGTTTTAATGTTTTATGATTCATCGAGTGTGTAATATCCTGTGAACAGGTCAAATTGTCTGAAAAACCTAGTAATTGAGACCAAATTTTTAACTTGTGAAGTTTTGAGAGTCTTTGGGATGCTGAAGTTGACTCTTTTTTTCGTTATGTAAAGGGGAAGTTAATTTTGTTGATGGCAAGGTTTCAGTCATTGTTTGTCTTAGTTTGAAAAAGCACGTAGAACTTTTTGTTTGTCACATACAAAATCCAAAGAACCTTTTTAATTGGATGCTCAAACAAGATGTAGATGAGATGCATATTTGGGCTTCAAAACAAAATTTGTAGCTTGATATTTTAAGATGTAACTAAATATTATTTTTAAAAATCATATAAAGAATGTTTTTTGGTAATTAAGATGGAACTTAAGCTAAATAAGAAGGTTTATAGGCCAGTGTATGGATAGAATTTAATTCTGTGTTGACTTTTCTCTTCAACATTTGGATAGATAGGTTCTTTTCCCTCTTCCTGACCAACCCCCTTTCCTCCTCTCCTCCTCCTTCCTCTCTCTTCTGTCTCTCTCCTCATTTCTCCTCTCTCCTTCTTTCCATCTCCTCTAACAAACCCATAGCAGAGTCCCTCTGTTCTTCCACCCTGAGGCTGACCAGTGTGTCAGAGCTAACCAGGGAGAGGAACAGAGAGAGAAAGACAGAGATAGCAGGAGAGAGGCAAGCAGAGTGAAAGGAAGAGAGAGAGAGAGTTTTCAGTCGGGCCTTTTTCAGGGGCAACCAAAAAAAGGAAGATGAGACAGATGTACAGAGTCCTTTTCATCTAGTGGAAAAAGAAAGCGGGAGAGGCCAGACTTTTCATGCCTCTCACATTTTTCTATCTTTTTATATCGTGACCCATCACTCTTTCCTTCTTTAGACAGCACTGGAGACATAATGTTGCCTGAATGTCAGGCTGCCCTCCTTCCTCGCTCTACCCCAGTCACTCTGCAGAATTTCAAAACGTAGTTTGTACTACAGTATATCCCTCACACTGGTTTCTTTTCACTCCCGTCAGTGTCCTACTAACCTTGGCGTCACAAGTATGCCAGTTCTGCCTTTACTTTAGCAACATTGTTACAGAGTTGATGTTTGGGAGATACATGCAAAAGTTACAAATACAAATCTGTGACCTTTGTGGCGAGACTGACCTCTTAAAACTCAGTGGGACTGGTCCAATCCTGACTCTTGGATATGCTTTTTCAGTCCTTTTCTTACTCTTAGTCCCCACTTGGGCAAGAAAGTCGAGAGGTCACAGGAAGTTCATCAGTTGAGAAAATACAAGTTTCAGTTTACTGCTGAAAGAAGGATGGTTCACGCACACGTTTACCTGAACATGATGCAAACATACCAATTTGGTCATTGCAACACTGTAGTAATTTTCATCTTTCTTTCTTTGGACTTTGTCCCTCGTCATTTACAATAGATGGAAACGATTGCTCTCGTTGATGTAGGAGTTTGTCTTTAGAAGACCCATCTGCTTGTCCTATTGTCCTTTTTTTCCAAAGCAGTTTTCCAATGATCAAAACAGGTTTGGCATTACATGACTGAAAGGTTATTTATAGGAAGCGACTGAACTTTATTTGCACTGTGTGAAATTCAAGAAGAAGAGAAATAAACTGAGTGAAAAATGCATTTTATCTCCTCTCCAATCATTAGTAAATCTGCAGTGAGCAGTATAACAGTATAGTACCTTGCACTGTGGGTTTGCTAGCAGACAGCTTAATTTCTTATATTGTATGAATTTTGAGGGCGTTGCACTGTGCATAATTTTCACTCTCTAAGGCTTTGAAAATGGCTAAAAGTAAGTACAGAGAGCAAATGTGGAGGGATTTCTGAGGTTTACATGTTGAGCAGTGACAACAGCAGAAACCTTTAACCTTTCAGCCATGACACAGGAAGTTTGTGTATCCCTGCAATGTTGTTGTGTCCTAAAGTCACAAAAAACAAAGTGCACTGTTTCAAGCGTTAAACTATAGAAAAGCCTCTGAATCATCAATACACCAGAGATTTTCCAGCAGTAATGATCCATTTGCTAGATCTAGTGCAGGCCTACACTTCAGATTATGTGTAGGAACACAGCTGAGGTGTTTTTGTGAAGATGTGATTGTGTGAAGTAACTTAGTGAATCTATTGAGTGTGCTTACTATTGTCACCGGTAGCCGTGTGATCCATCATCCACGCTGGGTTTCACAGGTGACCTTTTGTGGGAGAGGGGTCCTTTGTTTGGACTCTGTGTCTCTTTGTCCAAATAAAGCAGTGTTTTTTCTGCCCACATCTCTCTATCAGTAAACCAGAATCTTTAGTAAACAAAGTGCATTCTCTTTTTCAGCTCGGTGAGATCTGTGTTAGTGTGCCGATATTGATTCAGTCAATATCTATGGGCTCCATGTCTTACTTTGTGTGCTGCGTCGTACAGTGTGTGTGTGACGGCTACCTGAATGCCTGCGTATTTGTGCCATATCTGCTTGAGACTGTGTTTACTGTGCATGCACAATCCCTTACAATCTGTGAGTGTCTGTATCTGACAGTCTGTGCATGCATGTGTGTGTTCGAGTGTGTGTGTATGAGGAGCAGTATTCCCTGGGCTGCTAGTTATAATGTTTCTGGGGGTGATGGGGGGAACTTGAAAGCCCTGTGCTGCCCAAATCAAAACTAACAAGGAAATGATGGGGGCTCCTTTATCTCCTCTCTGGCCTGGGGGGCCGAGGGGGGGGCGAGAACGGGAGACTGGGCAGGGAGGGAAAGAAGAAGAGGTGGGAGGGAGGGAGAGAGAGAGAAAGGGAGAGAGTGAGGGGAGGAGGAGGAGGAGGAGGAGAAGGGGGGGGGGTAGCCTGGCTTCCTCTTTGATTTGTAAAAAATGCATTACCTCCGAAATCAAACGGAAAATTACTGCGCCGAAGCAAAACACACAGAGCAGAAGAGAGGGAGAAGGGTGGAGTGGAAGGGAGGGCGGGGGAGAAGACAGTGGATAGGTGTGTGAATAGAAAGGAGGTGGGAAAGAGGAAAGGAGGAGTCACCTGTATAGATATGCTGTTGGATATGAAAAGGGAAGGAAGAGTATAGATTTGAGGTAATGCGTAGGTGGTATGAGAGGAAGTTGGAAAGACTGTGAAAGACAGGAGCTCACATATATGTTTCCCGCAGAGGAGATGAGCTTATACATGCCGTGGACCATGAGAATACGGCAAATGAAAGAGATGATGCAGTATTGATGACCTGTAGCCCACGGGGAAGAGGAAAGTTATGGATTGCTACCTCCAACACAACGTATATCTCATTTTGTAAAGACCAATCTTCGCAACGGCCTTCCTGTCAGATGAGGTCAACATTTTCATGGAAAGATGACAGTTTTAAATGTTTTCAAAAATCTCCAAACATGTGAACAGCGGGGTGTATTTTGATATCCTACTGGTAAATGGTCTAATCAAAATATTTGATCCTTTTCTAAAAATGAGTCGCACGGGATGAGTGCAGACAGAGTCTCCAGATAGTTTAATGACCAAAAAAAAAAGAGAGAAAAGGAACAATAAGAGTAAAAATAATAATGATTATTATAATAAATAGAATTAATGTCAGCTCTGCACTCATAGACAGAGAGAGCAGACTGAAAACAAGGAAGATGAAGAGCGGGAGGGGAGGGGAGAGAGGAGACAGCGAGCGGGGCCACAATCCAAAGGCTTGAAGCGGGGTGAGAGCGAACGTGAGACAGAAAGAGTCAGAGAGTGAGAGAGTGAGAAATGCCTGGAGTTAGCAATAATAATTTATACAAACACACCTTAATAATTCACGTTTCATTTCAATGCTGGAGGGAAAATCCAAAATTCACAGAGCATAATTAAATAGAGGCAGAGAGTGAAGGGAGAGATAGAGAGGCCAGCATTAAAGATACCAGTGTAGCAGCAGGCTATCTCTTCCATCTGAGCTTTGTAAAACAACCCTGATGAAACTGTGATATCCAAACTAGATTCCATCTCAGAGTTCCCCTCTTCATCACAGAAACACCAAGATCTCCTCATCTTCTCGCATCAGCAGATGTCTATATGAATATATTTAGGAGGCCTTATGATCATAAGCTCTTGTATTATAAAAAGGCCTACCCTACCTCACTGACACGTGCACGTATCATTCAACATTCAATGCAGAGCATGAAGCGATGTGATGGGGTGAAAAAATAAAAGTTTGGGGGTGTTTTTTGTAAATCTTCAGATTTCAAAATGCACAGAAGTAAAAACAAAATCAGGTTTTTAAATAGTTTGGACAGTTTATTTTCTTGTGATGTTAAACATGGATGTGTTCACTGGACTCACTGCATCATTTCTGACTTTTATTCCAACAATTTTGTGTGTTTTAAAAAAAACGTGTAGTTTTTTATAACCATATACTATAATTATAGGGGGTATAATTTAATATTACAAGTACAGATGTGAAGTGTTTTCTCGCTTTTGCTTGTTCACACTCAGCTATGCAGTGACTACTAAACAGTACATCCGACAATTAAAATAGCTCTAACTCAATCAACTAATAAAACGACACTCTTGTATGTTCAAATCTTTATGCAATTTGGCACTATTTGTAGTACTTACCTGACTTACCTAGGATACCTAAGGTGATATGAAAGACATTTTACCAAAAACTATAGCCCTTTAAATCCTTTTGAAACTTTCCTCATCTGGCAGACAATTAAACCTAACCTCTAATAGCCCCGAACATAACTTTGTACATGAGATTTTTTTGATACTTTTAAAACTTCACTAAGAAATAACCAAGTCCTATTATATATTTAAAAACCCAAGTTTTAATGTATAATGTGGCTCAGTTTTCAAGTTGGTTTTCAAAAGTCTATTTAATTCCTCCTGTTCATAAATGCACTATAGGGATGTCCACCACGTTGCATCAGACACAGCCTCAGGTGGCCACATCCATCAAACACCTGATCTCTACCAAAGACATATGAAACATAACCTTGCTATATTTCACATCGATTTAAAGTATCATTTTGAACTCATGTTGCGCCTTTAGACCCTTATGCAATACCTTCAGTTTCAACAAAATGTACTCTCTTCTACTCTGACTTGGTGTAATAAATGCAATAAACATGCTGGGTAGTTGAAACTGGCTTAAGCAAATACATCTCTGCAAAATTCTCTGTTTTTTATTTGTAAAAGTTAATGCCTTCTCTCTCTTTTGTTTTGTTCCAGGTTTTGTGGAGGCATGGACTGTAACTGCGTCAGTGATCTGCTGCTCCCCCCGGTGCCCGCCCTCTGGACGCCAGGTCGGTACTCTCATCAAAGTTAGTGACATGAAGGCAGGAGACTATTACATCCTTGCTTTTCTGCATCAAATCTCCTTAAAGTTCTTATTTGTAACATTTAAAATCTTTCAACTTATCTTTAAATCTAGTCCTAAGCCACATGTGTAAATTGGGTGAACCCAGACAGCCAAAACAAGCAAATACTTAAGAAGCAGCTACTTCATTATTAAAATTGCATGTTGAAATTCATCCCCAATATTCATCTATTTAAAAAGATTAACCATACACATTCATGTTTGCCAAACAAGTTCAGACTCTGGTAGTAATTGGTTCAATGTGTAATGTATTTACAAGGCTAGTTAGTGCCAGATTCACTTTGGCCTGAGTCGAAAAGCTACTTAACTTCATCTCTGATGGTCATAGAGTTGGCTTTTAAAATTCAGACCTGAGCAGCATCAGTCAGCTCTCTCCCAGTGAGCTGTCATCATCCCACTGACCAATCTGTTGAGGCTAGAGGGCATTAGCTCAGACTAACATTGCTCAAGGCACGTGCTGTGATATTAAACACATCATCCCTCACCTCCATCACTCATCAGTCATTCAGACAGCGAACTCCCCCCCCCAGACACACACACACATGCACACACTCCCTGTGAGCAACTGGACAAACAGGCATGAACCTCACCCTGCTTCTTCCTCCTCCCCTTTGCCCAGGGATCGCCTTCCCAGAGTGGGCCTACAAGCCCGAGTCGAGCCCCGGCTCCAGACAGATCCAGCTGTGGCACTTCATCCTAGAGCTCCTGCAGAAGGAAGAGTACCAAGGGGTGATAGCCTGGCAGGGAGACTATGGGGAGTTTGTCATCAAGGACCCAGACGAGGTGGCCCGACTGTGGGGGATAAGGAAATGCAAACCTCACATGAACTATGACAAACTGAGCAGGGCTCTGAGGTATGTGTTCATACGAGATGTGTTGAATGTCAGGCAACCGCACTGTTTGCATCAGATAAATCAGGCTACAACCCTGCGGTTTCCATAAATTGTTTACTCTTGTTGGATTTAATCCCCACTTAACATCTCTCTTTTCCATGTTGGCAAAAATGGAAAGATAAAGGTGGGATTTTTCCTGGGGAACGTCAATACCCTCAATTTCTCCTTATCTCTGGACATCCTAATGGAAAGTTCACCATTAAGCTGCCAAATAAAAAATTCAATAGGGATTTCAAAATTAAGCCCCAGTGTGAAATTGGACTTTTTCAGAACAGCAAAACTACTCGACACTGAACTTGCTGAAGGTGATTAAAACAATGCCACACTCCATACCTTCAGCAGTTTACACCCCCAGCCAGTCACACACAATCTTCTTATGCAAATACCCACTACCCAACTTGTTCCCCTACCCCACCCCCTCCCTCTGCTTTCCTTCGGCCTCTCGTTAATGGGGACTGTCGTCAGAGTTTAATTGTTATAAATTGGCTGGGGCCACAATTAGCCTTCTTAATTAGCCTTACTTAATTGCTCAATTAAGGGCCATGGCACAATTGCCACGCAAAGCAAAACATGTACACATCATTGCACTGGGCTCAGCCAGTGTGGATACATGCAGATATGTACACGCTGCTGTGTTTGTTGATATAGTGTGCCTGCATAATGAGCTCACCACTATTTAATGCTGAGGTTGTCTCATGAATTCTGTGTTTAGCACGCTCACTGTGGCTGCACTCACACAAAGGAGTCCAAAAAGTCCACAAGGAAACCAGATTTAAACTTGTATTTCACAACAAGACATCTGCAGGTTTTTTTAATTTGTCGCATCCCACTTCGCCCCCACCCCCTACGCTCCTCCACCTGAGCACTCAGCTTTTACCTGGGCCAGATGGCTCCATGTTTTTCCTTTGCTGCCGATCAACGTGGCATCCTGGCAGATTGTACATTGTGACACCTCTGTGGGTGGCAAAGGAAACTGGTACGATGACGACCTGACATGCCCAGCGGGAGACACTGGGGGTCGTTACCATGGAGACCTCTCTTGCTGTCCCACCTCTTTGTGAATGTGCTTTGCTATTGGAAACGGTGATGTCTTTTGGTGTCATGTCAAATGGTGTCATTCCGACAAATTTCTAATTTTCTGGAAACAAAAAAGTCTCGAGCTCATCTGATAGTGTAACGTGATGCTCACATTATTTCTTCAATTGATAAATAG
>NW_005187468.1:2957991-2999920 GCF_000239375.1 Pundamilia nyererei | reverse complement strand
TGAATATAAAATTCACTTTACAAAACCATATTGTATTGAATAGAGGCAGCCAGACATGAATTGATTTGAGAAAGGAGGAGATGAATAAAAACACTGGGAAATCAGCACAGCTCTTGCCTCACAGCGCTGAAGTTGTTTATACTTTACTTATAGTGATGAAACACAAAACCTTGATGTGTATTATATTAATCCTTCCCACCTCTTTTCCTTTTCCTCTTCCTTTTTCGTTTATCACTTCACTCCATCCCTCCATCAATATTCTCTCCCGCTCCTTTGCAGGTATTACTACAACAAGCGTATTTTGCACAAAACCAAAGGGAAGCGTTTCACCTACAAGTTTAACTTCAGTAAGGTTGTGCTGGTGAACTACCCCATCCTGGACATGGCCAGCTCGCCCTTCTTCCTTGCCCAGAACCATTTCAACGGGGGCTCCACCACACCAGACTGCAGCCCAGAGGTACACAGGGTAGGATGGAGGGTTTGTGAGAGGGGGTGGATGGGTAAAAGGATATATGCTGTATGCAAGTAGTAGATTTAGTAGCATATAAATAGAAAATTGTGTGAATAATTTGAGAAATCATACCTATGTATGTTCAAATTGTGTCTCTATAGCAGGTAATAAAAAGAACTAGCATTTTAAAACAGAGGGAATTTAAAAAAGCCAAACTTTAAACAAAGAAAAAGGATGAAATATAGCAGGACACCGCACTCTGCTTCCTTAAATTTTTATCAACAAAAATTTAATTCAGGTAACTGAAAACCATTCAACTCGAGCTGTTATATTTCTCAGGCACCTGCTGTGCATTCCCCCTTTTTTGCAAAAGAATGGTGGTATTCATCGTAGCTATCTTTTATTCACTGTGTCTAATGGGGGTCATAATAGACTACAGTTTGATTATTATTTGCCCTAAGAGATTGTAAAATTTTTACAGAGATAAAATGTGTCAGAACACAAAAAAAGATGGAGGCGTGAACAAAAATGTCCTAATTTGGTTAAAAAAAAATAATGTTATGACTTTACTTGTGTTTATAAGATATTTAGAGATTTTTCTTTCTTTCTTTCTTTTTAATGGAAAAAAAAATCAATTTCTGCGTTTCAGATTCTACACTAAATTATAGATGTGGCTGCACAAATTGATGAAGAAGGCTATTTTTTTGACTTGGGTATAAGTGCTGGTGTGCAGATAATTTTATTTTAGATGACTAATGTCCTAGAAAGTACAAGTAACTTGAAAGTACAGTAAGAGAGAATCATTCATCAATTGTCTGTGCCGTCCTTAAGATGGGGATAAGGAGACGCGAGCTCTGAAGGAGACCGTGGAGGGGGGGCGGTTTTAACTTGCCCTTAAAACAAAAGAAGACGTTATCCCCTCTTTCTCTCATCCCTGTCTCCTATGGCGTATCCATCTGTCATCGATTGAAAATGAAAGAAATAGAAAGCAAAGGGGTCGCGTCAGATCAGATCAATGGCGGGTCATTAATGCGGTTTGTTAAGCAACGCAGATCTCGCAGCTTGGGAGTACAGTCTCGCCTTTCAAACTTGGGGCTGCAGGGTGACAGATACTACTGATCCGCAATCACGCTAGGGGGGAAAAGAAATCCCCCCGTGTCCCCTTGATTCCTAAGATTAAACTGTTCCACTTATTTTACCTCTTCTTTGCAAATTTTAGACAGAAAAAAATCTACGCACTCACTGACACGCACACAGCTGCCCTACTTCTAAATGGATGTCATTCTCTCACATCTCACTGCTATTCGTCCTGTGTCCCTTTACACAAGCTGGCCCACAATCCCTCTTTCTTCTTTTCATTTATCCTTTGTGCCCACAATCTTAATCATTGGTCTCCATTTGACTCTGTACTTTTCCTCCCTTTGAGTCTCTGAGCCCGTGCGTCCTCCTGCCTCCCGTTTTTTTTTACCCCAAGTCCCATGGCTTCCCTTTTTATCCTGTCCTTGCTGCGACTGTGTCACTGTTTGCATCACACTCTGCAGGGTGCTGCTGTCAACATATGACTTTACCCAGCAAAGTGCAGCAGCATCATAAAGGCAGATTTGTAGGAATATGTACGCAAGCTTTTTTTATTATTATTATTTCATGGTACAAACTCATCTCTAACCTCCTTTTCTACTCTTTGCTTGTGTCTCTTTCTGCCGCTCAGGCCATACAGTCCTTGTTTCCTCGTTTGCCAGACACCAACAGAGGAACTTCCCTTTTCGATCGGGGGACCACAGCACCAGGACCTGAAGGGGACAAACTGAGACTGGACTCATTTCCTTTCCTAAGTTCAGGTGAGCAGAGAGAATGACAAAGTTGGTCAGATACATGCCGGTCTTCCTCTATTGCATGAAGAAAAATACACTTATATATATATATATATAAAGTGTATGATTGGCAGTGTACAAACAAAGGGAGGAGGAGAAGGTAGCAATGTAAGGAGAGCAGAGAGAGAAATGAGGATACAGTGAGGCATGAACATTTATTGTTAAAGGAAATAAGAGAGATGGCTGTCCCATAGCAGTCTACAGTGAGACTGTGCTCCAGGTGAGAAAGCCCAGGTTAGCTGGTGAATTATGCATGTCAGCTGTAGTGAGACACAAGTCGAGGGCTGGAGAAATCATCCACTTTTTCAGCGCAACTGTTCACATTTGTCCCCTTCTATCTCAGAAAGTGAGTTCAACCAAACACAGCACGGAAGTGTCATTGTTTGCTTGACTGATGGCACGCATGCACAAATGCATTTCATTTGCAATCTCTGCACACGCATAAGAAGGTATACGAATCTGCAGAGCTCGAGAGGTAGTGTGTAAACAGACTCACTCACACACAGATGCAATTCTCATCCCAGAACCGGCACCCTCTCCCTCCTCCCTATTCTGTTTGTCCTCAGGTCCTATTCCCCCCTTCTTCCCTTCTCACCCTCCTCTCCCTCCCATGTGTCCCCGCTGTCCTAATCCCTTCCCAGGCAGGAAGGCCCTAATTGAGGGTGCAGGCTTCAGTTTGTGGCCTGTGGGCGCCCATTACTGTGTTTTCATAAGCAAGTGAGGCCTGCCTGACTGATTCAATATTCATGTGTCTGCCAGCTACTCCTGGCCCAGCACGCAGAGACTTCACCACTGTCAAATTAGCCCTGCATAGTAAATAACAGAGTGAAAGAGAAAAAGAGAGTGAGAACGGCTGGGAGAGAGGTGGAGGGTGCAGCAGAGAGAGAATCTTTGAGTCGGTTGTCATTTGGAAGGAAGTAGACTAGGTTGAGAGGCAATGCGTTTGTTTGTTCATTAAAATTGCATTCCTGCATCACCTCAAATTTGCCCCCTCGCTCTGTTTTCAAGTGATTGAATTCAAATATGCAACGCAATTTGCTGCACCATAAGTGTTTTTTGCTTAATTTGAAATGATATCATGACATGTCAGAGCATTGTGGGGACAAATGTCGACATTATTTCTCAGTGAGAATTTTCAACAGTGTGACTGGTTTCACCGCAATGATGCGCAATCAAAACAGAAGCAGAGTCACTTCACATATTTCTTTTCTTTTAAATATACAAGGAAATGATAAGCCGTTTGGAAGACGGGAACTCTTCTTAATTGTTTTTCACTGCAGTGGAGAATCTTTGTGTTCACATCTGGTTTGCAGCGGTGTGAAGTGGGTGTACTACACAGTACCGGCATGCATAAATGAACCATCAGGTTTTGTGTTGAAAGCAGCCGTGCCAGAATTAGCCCCTGTGGCTCCTGATTAGAATTGCTAATACCACTGACTATAATTAGTGAACATTCTTGGATGTTGTATGTCAGGAAACCTTTGCCCCTTCTGAGAGCTAACCTCCATCTCTGGATTTTCTCTGTCCTAGGTGCACCGTGCTATTCAAAACCCCCGTCCCTGCTGGGCCCGTACCCTCGCAACCCACCCTTTGACTACCCCTGGGGCTTCAACCCCTACCTCCCAGGGGCCTTCTCTCTCAACAACTGCCCCAAACTGCCCCCTGGCTCCCTCTACCCCTCCCAGTTTTACCCCAACCCCTTGCAGAGCAGCCTTTCACAGCTGCCTCACCCCTTCTCCTCCCTGCTCCCGCCTGGAGAGGCAGGTGGGGGTGAGAGGGGAGCAGCGGGGCAAACTGGCGGGACCAATGGCACAGCGGGTGGTCAGCCGGCCAGACTCTGCCTGCCGCCGTACCAGGGCAGCCTGTCGATGGGTCGGACAGACATTGGCAGCGGGGCGACACTGGGAGAAAGGGTGGAGCCCAATCCTCCGGGTCTCGGCTTGACCTTGGGCCTGGGAGCGGTCAGCTTAGGAGCTGGGACTGGGACAGGCCAGCAGAGCCCCACAGAGAGAAGAGGAGGGGTGAAGCAGGACCCAGAGTCAGACTCAGACCTGGAGATAACAGATCTGAGCGACTGCAGCTCGGACAATGAAAACGAGCATGAATTTGGCATTCGGAAGGAATCCAGCCATGCGAACCGATCACAGCTTGTGTTAGATGGGAAGAAAGGAAGCGTGTTGCCTCCCATCTCCTCTCTTCCTCCACCAGTGTCCCCACATCCACTCAAGAGCCTGATGCCCATTACTCCTCCTCCCCCATCCCTGCCTAGGTCACTCTCACCTTCCATGGCTCTGCATGAAAGACACAGGGAGACAGAGACTCTCAAACTGATACACAGCTAAGACATTTTCTGATGTGTCCACCATCTTGCCAGTCTATGGTCTGATAACTCTCTTTTTCTCTCCTTTTGTTTCTCTGAGATGAATTTTCCACTTTAAATCATCAGATCTTTTCCAGCCCTTTTCCAGGAATGGCAGTTAACTTCTTTTACTTCTAAAACTGCAGTTTTCCTGTTTGCTGTGCAAGTTTTGAGCTTGCCAGCAGTCCATTACACTACTGAGTCATTCATCTTAGAATATATGGGGTGTACAGTTTTTAGAGTGTCGGCTGTCTCGTCCTTTTTATTTTGATCTCTCGCACCAAATGGTTTGTAGATTTGCTTTATGCATTGCCAGCACTAGTCTACAATTTGCTGTCTGCAGCTGAGCTACGAAAGAAGGCATCGAGGTGGGAAATTACAACACAGCAATTCCTGCCTTGACAAACATTAACAAACAACATCCCTAAACTAACAGAACAACAAATGATGCTCAGATCGATCCAATTTTACAGATTTGTCCTGTAATTCTACAGATTTAGACTATAAATAATTACTGTGGCTCTTAAGACATGGTCAAATACTGCCACCTAGTGGTTCTTTCACTCAACGTCGTTTTCAAAGAACTGCAAGTGTGTGAGTGAAGCTACTGCCCTGAGTTCATTTTGCACTGTTATTTAAAATATATATATTGTTTATTGTGGGTTAATTTAAATGTTAACAATCCATCTGTTCAATAGTGCTAACTGTGACAGTCTGTGCGTATTTACTTTGTCTTGGTGCACATTTTCTAACAGGAAAGAAAAAGAGAGCAGGAAGGAGCTGGACCAATCTAGAATTTGTATGAATATTTCTGTATATATTTTAATATGGTGTACATGACATTTAATTATAATTCACTATGATAAGATTTAGCTGTATTGTTGTGATTTTATTCAGTATTTAAACATGTTGGAAAATTATAAGCTTAGGTGTATCAAAATTGAAATTATTAATGGCAGAAGATCTGCACTCTGAAGACTTTTTTTTAATGTTGAGGACAGAGCTCACGTTGGGATTTGTCTCTGATTTCCTCAACCCCAGTTAATTGTGCCCTTTGGTCATTTTGTTCTTGCCAGATGCCCAGTGTACAAACCCTTTGGGTTCAAAAACATGCCGGCAGACTTATTTTTCTAGTTAGCATTCACCCAATGTTCCTGTACTGTAATTAATCTAATGTGAATAATATTGGTCTTTGCATTTTCTTCTTTAAATCCTCCCCCCAAAATCTGTTTTGATTATTTTTCAATCGATTCTTTTTGTCCATGCCAGCAGCAGAGCAATTTGTTTTGCTTGAGGACACTAAACAGTGGTGGGAGGGAATACTTACAAAAAAAACTGTACCTTTCCTCTCCCCAGATCTTATGACCAACATCCTTTCTACAGCCCTGTTTCTCAGCGTGGAGTGAACAGTGAATCATATTGTACAGTTTCATAGCCTTTATGCCGATGGTTTGTCAAACAGTGGCAGTATACCAATTATTTGTGAAAGCTCTATTGTAAAGTTAATGTAAAACTCTATGTTTGTTGAGTTGCTCCAGGAAAGGCCTCCAGTCACCTCCACAGGAAGAACACTAACAGCTGTAAATACTATTTCCTCGTGTGTGTGTGTGTATGTGTGTACACATCCAGAAATGACAGTGCAGTGGTTTTACCTGTCATCTTTCTTTGTTTTACTGTAAAGAGGAAAAATGGAAAGTGCAAAAAGAAGAAAAAGAGTAATATCTTCAAAAGCAATAAATATTATTCTGGATAGCGGACTGTTGACTGTGTTGTTGAAAAGATTTAAAAAATACGGTTCTTCATACATCACAATTCTGACACAATCTGTGGAATTCAGGTAGTCAGTGAAAAGAAATATTATATTATATTATATTGACACCAATAATGATTTGGTTTTTTTTATGCATTGGTGAAAAGTCCATGAAAAGTGTCTCTTAAACTGAAAAAGCACAGTAATTGCACACCATGCCAATTTAATCTGAACTTTTCTTTTCCTATAAATAATTAAATCTTGTTTACATTTAGAGATCTCTGCCCAAACTTTCTGTTACTTTCTGTTGTGTTTAACTAATTGTTTACCTGCTTTTCTTTTAGATTGGCTTTTACAAGCTGGCAAAATGCAGACAAATGAGACATTACAATTACACATGCAGAAGTTGTTATCACCATTTTGATGTATATTTTAATGTTTTAAGATGATTGTTAGGATGTTTTATATATGCCACTTAATGATAGGAAACATATTCCATTCAGGGAATGTAAAAATTAAAAACTGTTTGTTTGCCATCTACAAAAAAAGGGGGAATTTATAAAGCATTGCGTAATAGCACAAATCATACTGAGGCACTTTCAATGAACCTCTTAGTATTACAGAGAGGAATTTATTACTCGCACTTAAGCTCAGTCAGCATGTGAAAAATATTTTAAAGAAAAAACACCTCACTATCAAACAAGAAACGTCACTGTGCTTGTGATGATCACTGGTACTCACTAGACAAAACATTTGTAATGGTCATTATCAAATGTAACTAAATTTGTTTGACAAATACACAAGGAGTGGGGCTGCAGACATAGAGGGTGAGTCTTTTAGAAAGGTGTGTAACAGAAAATAGTAACATCATCATTAAAGTTCAGATCATTTAATGTATATGTGGCATCCACGTCATGTGTACATCATTTGTCACCAAGCGCTTAGGCCTCACTACTTTTCTACGTTAATCCAGGGAGAGATTAAATTAATTTTCAAAGAAGTTTGTCAACCTGGAAAAAGATTTAAAGGTCAAAGAGAATTTATAAGCTGACACAGTACAGGTAAAGACATGTATTAATGATTTAGCGGTCAATTTGGAGACATTATTTGCATCTACAATGTGTTCTTTCAGACTAGTGACACAAAAAATTCCCAAATACACATTTAAGGGTTTATTTTGCTACATTTTTTTAATTTATGTAACACAGTGCATATTAATCAGAAATTATATTTGTATATGTAAACACTTTACTCATGTTACAAGAAACCGTTGCCTTAATGTAAGAAAAAAAACAAATCTTCTAAATCTTTATTGTTAGATGTATTTGGAACGTTTGCCCTTTTTATCTCAGGGTCAAAAAATCTCAATGTAGAGCAAAAATAAATACTTAAATATTCATTCAGTCAGTCAATACACACACACACACACACACACACACACACACACACACACACACACATATCGTTAGGTGTAGATTTGTTGCCTGGTCGTTATCATATTTCTCCACAGTGCGGCGCCAGAAGGCTGGAAAATAAGTGAAGCATCGAGAAAACCAGGGAGAAAAGTTTTTTGAGAGTTCAAGTCTGTAAAATATAAATAATTCATATTAATACTTAATTTCCCGCAGACATAGTTCCTTCAGACATTTCTGATTTCTTAGCTTCGCAGTAGTGAAGATAATTTTTTCCTAAGCAGATACAGAGATTGACACCATCCTACATATCAATAATTTATGCTTTACACTGTCGGTCTTTGTTCAGAACATAATACACATTTTTAGAAAGAAAAAACTGTTTTGTTTTTGCTGCAACATTAATTATAAAAGAAAACTGAAGACGAATGGGTTTCACAGGTTTCATGTAAGTAGCGGACTGGCTAAGTAAACAATAGACAGAGGAAGGTTTTCATTTTGTATTGTGTTAATAACACTTTTTGGGTATCTCGTCTAGATATTTCTAAATGGTAGTAAGCGAATTCGTGTTTACACAAATATAAAGGGTCCATAAACACCGTGCTAATAAAATTCTCTTGTGTTGCAGAGAGTAGGCTCTTAATGGGGACAGGTTACTGTGTAACACAGT
This sequence comes from Pundamilia nyererei, assembly GCF_000239375.1. Taxonomy (NCBI): domain Eukaryota; kingdom Metazoa; phylum Chordata; class Actinopteri; order Cichliformes; family Cichlidae; genus Pundamilia; species Pundamilia nyererei. The sequence goes on along the minus strand of NW_005187468.1, from coordinate 2,991,407 downwards.
GCGGAAACAAGCCGTTTGTAGGGGTTACTGTTACGTTTTTATATAACATTCAAACCTTAAAACACACGTAAATTGACAAAAAGTTATAATATTGCCACTTTTATTTATTGCGTACTCGATAATTTCGAAGCGGTACACTGTAACTTCCCCCCCTCGCGGTTAATCACTCAGTTTTTTTTATGTGTACTTCCGCGTACAATGTTATTTTTTTTCTTCCCACTGACACACGGCAACTTCGAACAGGAAACCTCTTAGACGTCTCGCCTGTCGGTTTCTCTGTATTTACGGGTAAGTACACCATTCATAATGTTCACATGCTTGTGAACATTATCACGCTTTTGGACTTTTACGGGTTTCAGTGCTATAGTTTAAGTGGTTTTTGGCTATTTGTTGGCGCTGGCTTCCCCCCCTATACAGCCAGAGCGGCAGACGATAGCGTCCGCATACAGGAATGCTGTGCTCGGTTCACTGCACGACATCTCGTCCTGTGCGATCAAAGCCCATCTGCAGACAATTTTATTCAACATTTTGGCCATTTTCATTAGCACTGGGATAGCCACAGGTTTATTTTGTGAACTTGTTTAACAAAGGCATGGGAGTAACAGGGGAAAGAAAAAAGAAAAGAAAAAAAACTTAAGGTAGCAAACTTGTCTTTGTGTATTTTTTGGCAAAGCCATCGAAATTTTATACGACTGTCCTCAGTTTCGGTTTAGCCCAAACTACAAATCACTTTAATATTGTCAAATGGAGTTATGTTTTGTATTGAGCTAGTCAGTGGGAAGTTTATAGCTTGTGACCTTGAGAATGTTTATGTATTTTTTTTCTTATCTTCTTTGAAATGGTATCTTTATGAAATGTATCATATGGGTAATTTGGTTGTTACAGCTATACAGTGTGAACCTGTGTGTATTTTACCTCATAAATGGTTTTATTATATCCAGCCTGTGATGCAAGGATACACACACATACAAAAAAGACTCTCAGCACATTACAGAGGCTTAGGAAACCACTACCAGATCAATTCCTCTGTTTTCCTCTCATTTATTTGTCGACACTTTTTTCCCACAACATGAAAAGTAGCATCTGTCTTATCCCTCCCAGTTTTTCCCCCCTCCCCCTTTGCTTCCTGTTTCTATATAACTCACTTATCAGATTGGCCTATAGACTGGGGGTCTCAATGCAGACAAAGTTCAATAATTAGTGTCTGTATGTAATTGATTGCCAGTGGTGATGTTTTTTCTCTCACCAAGTGCATTGCCTGTGCAAAACAGGCAACAGTTTCCTGTGCTCACAGGAAACTATAATTACTGTACATCTAGTGGTGCATCTAGTGCAGCTTCAGTATCTCATGCTACCCTAGACAGAGGATGCTAGGGTAGTGTGGGCTGTGTATGCCAGTAAGCTGTAAGTTAGTAATTAGTCCTCAAAGAAAAACGGTTGCTTTTAAACAAGTTGTCAGGGCAGTTTATCCAGGCTTTTTTTTTTTAAGTCACCAATCATGAGCTCAGTCAAAGCCACCTTAGAATCACCCTAAATTTTGATGATGCTTATTGCCCATTATTTGACTCTGCCTGTGTGGTAAGGGCGTTGGAGCTGGTGGTTTTAGAGACTGTGACTTGTTCCCAGTCAGCCGCTGCACCCCAGAGGCCCCATGTGAAGCAGGCTCTGCCACTTCCTGTTACGCTCTGTTAGACTAGAGGTGCACTGCACTTGTCATCTTTCTCTCGCTACATTTTACAAGTGCAGGCTTGTCTGGAGCCCAAAGGCTACCTTCTCTTCCTTTTAAAGGAGTGTTGGCTATTTAATTTGAGTTGCTGCACTGCTCTCTCCCTCTCTTTCTTCCACTCTCTATTGTTTTAGACCTACATAAACTCAGCCATATCCCCTCTTTCTTAGTGAGGAGGAAGATAAACTCAGGATATCGCTACAGTGAGCCATTTTCAGTTGTTGTTTAGCCTATGTGAACGATACCAAACAACTGGAATGACGGGTAATGCACTTTCAGTGGAACAGCCAGCAGCTGTCCTAAGGGCCTGGTGGTGTATTGCTAGCACAATGATAATTTACTGTACTTGGGCTCTGACTTCAAAGGGAGCACAGGTATTCTTCTCTGGCTGAAGATAGTCTGACAAACAGTCAGCAGATAATGAGAGATGGAGTGGACTCCCTGCTATTCTCTCTGTGAGTCAGAAATCTCCTGATTCCTCCTGAATGAGCTCACTAGGTGAGGTGGGGTGAAGTTCCAAACAACTGTGTGAAATGGTGAACAGGAAGGTGCTCATGCTCTTCGGCGCGTGTGACGTGAGTTTTTGTGAAACCGCAACATATGACCTCTGATCAAGGCACAACACTATTGTGTCATTGTAACTACTTCTGCATTGGTTTGCATGGATCTCTCATACAGCAATGACAGCACAGATTTGTTGGCTGCATAGATATAATGTTGTAGCTTCTTTGCATAGTTTTTGTTGTTGTTGTTTTTGCACGGTTGTGAAATTGTACCTGTACCTTTTTGTTGCATTTGCATAAAGAGAAAAAGGAGGCACTTTGCAACATCATATTTTTATTCTTGGACTTTGCTTGTGTAGCTTTGCGTGATTCACAGTTCAGACTAAAGTCGTGTCGTCTTGTACTGGGCTTCAGTGCAGTCTCTCTCTCTACATCCACCCCTGAGCAACACATTTCAGGACCTATCTATTTCTGACTGTCTTCTGATTGGCAGTCTCTTGCAAACAAAGGATTTGAACAGTAGGTGGGTTGGGCTGCAGTGCTTACAGGTTGACCATATTATTAGGAGTTATCAGTGCTCACTGAAAGGAAATGTTTAGACCAGTCTCACGTTGTGAGCTTTTGCCTCCGCTGAATCATTTGCATATATGCTCATGATTAATATGAGCATCCATCATTGTAATGGCGCATATGTGTCAGAAAATAAGAAAGAGCGTAATAGAGAGCGAGCAGTATGTTTCTATGAGTATTTATGGTGCCTATGTGGCCTACATGTGGGAGTTCCCCTTTAATTGAGTAATACATTATTCATGTGTCATTATGGCTTTCCAGCATAGACCAGAATGCATCTGTTCTGGGCTTCTTCTGTGTTTTTACTTGGCTTGTCTGGGTTTTTTTTCACCTGTTAAGTTCCGTCTTCCCTCTGCTGTCATTTATGTTCTGCTCAAACTGCATGTGCTCGAAGTGGATTTGCAACTTATGAGTCATATGTGTGCAGCAGTGATGTCCCGCTGCAAATGAAGCAGCCCTTTTGATTTCAAAATGAATGCAGCACGAATCCTTATGAGCTTTCTGACCGGTGATAGGAGTTTTTTGTGCAAATTCAGCCTTGTCTCCAGGAGCTTAAGCGTCTCGTATGAAAAAGGGAGAAAATGGAAAGGCTTGCATCTATCTGTCCAAATGTGAGTCAGACGGGCTGGCTGGAAGGCCGATGTGACAGGGGGTGAGGGAGTGAAGAAGCAGAGAATGAGCTCTTTCATTTGAGGGTCAGAGTGGAAAAAGCGAGACCAGACTCCACTCTTATGTTTACTCTCGAGGAGTGAAAGATGGTGGGGGCTTGGTGGGGTGAAAGGTCCTCCAGTCAAGTGTGTGGAGACAGTGTGTTGACTGTGTGTTAGCACACAGCTCTTTACAAACAATCGCTCATCCTGTGTTATACAATAAGTCATCATTTCCATTGTCATTTTAAATAATGGCAACTTCTATATTTATATTTTGATTACACTGTTCCACTGCTAGTCTACCCTACATAATGTATTACTTTTAACTGTGATGTTTGGTGCACATTTAGCCTTACAGCTTCATACATGTTCAAGGGAAAAATTAAAAAGAGAAACCCCAGAAAAAGCAAGAGGAGAGGATGAGGGATTCGTCTTTTATGCTGGCTAGGTAGTTGGAATAGTTTTCACACACAGAAATGTGGCTCTGAACTTGAAGCATTCCTTGTGAAGTACCGGTACACTGGAAGATTATTATTGTGACATACCGAAAATAATTCAGATACCTCTCCTAATACATGGAGCTTATTCTTAGAGCTTTATCTATCGACCTTAAAAATAGACCCCTGATAAAAGTAGTAGCATTGCAACTAAGTGTTCCTATTATTAGGAGTGTTATAGTATAGCATTGTTTGTTAATTGGAAATTTTTAAAAAATTAAATATTAATTTGTTGTTTTGTTAATGACAGAGCCCAACTGATACAGGAGACTGACACCGATATTTAGAGATTTAAAGAATGAGATATTATTTTATATCAGCCGATGTTTTTATTTTTCTTTCATACACATGAAAGATAAACATTTATTTATTCCTTTACACTCTTTCCAACTCTGCCGGGATCAGGTTGTTGTTGTGTTTGTGGTGTTCCAACACTTGTGTTTCCATCAGCGAAGTTGCCCTTTTGAGGACAAACTATGCAACATCAACTCTTATAATATTACTGAAGGGTGTTTCTTCCATCTCTTATTTACTTTTTAAATTTGAATTTATGAGGGTTTTAACATCCACATACCTGTGTTGATTTCATTGACCAATAGTTTTCGTCATTTTTTTTCCTGACAATGCAAGACAAGATAGCTAAATAAAAACTAATGCACAAAGGCAAAAATTATGATGAAATGTGTCAACACTTTCCTCAACTAATAAAAATGCAACTAAACTAATTTGGCTGTATAGAAAGGCGGGACAAGTTTGAAAGTGATCCAATCAGAAGTAATATCTTTGTGCAGTAAAGCTAGATGCACACAGCTGATATGCCGCCGACAAACAAGGTGGAGGTGGGGGCACAGGTGGTGGTTTCTCAAGAAAACACAGCAAAATGTCAACGCTTGGGAGGAAGAGCAGAAATTTCACAGCTGATGTGAAGGGAAAGATGATGCTTTGTAAACTGAGTGGAGCCACTGTCACCAGAAAAAGACAACAAACTTTTACAATTTAAATTTATAAAAGAATTTAGATGCCTAAATTGTGAGTTTTAGTCAAAAGGTTATGACTAAAACTAAATAAAAAAACAACAACAAAAAACTGTCAAAATTAACACTGCTAGATTAGCAAAAGTCATTCTAGCTGAATGACTTGTAACTAATTTGGAGACTGGATTTTGACAAGAAAGAAGCCTGTGGGGATATTTGCAGTCCTGCTGCACTCTTTTCATTTTTTTCTTTTTTCATTTTTTTTTTAAACTGCAGGCACACTTTGAGAAATATTATTTCTCAACATGTGTATTTCATTACTTGGAATGCTACTGGCTATAGCCTCCCAAATGTATTGTCAGTCAGTGTTTGCTTTAAGTTTTTATATTGATAACTGTCAATAATATTGACATATCAATTCACACTTGAATAACTGTGTTCTTAGAAAAATCTTGCATTGCCAACCATGAGAATGATGTTTGAAGCATCCTGAACCAAGGTGCGCCTGTGTGCAAGTACACAAGCATTTTTTGGCAATGTTAACCTCAGAAGCTTTGAATCTGGGCAGGCTAAATTCCTTCCAGAAATATTCATCCTGTTCCCTGGCATTTCTGGCTTTGTTTGGTATAGTCTTAAAATCAGCAGCAAACGAACCTACAGTGGACACACTAATGCACGCAACAGACTTGTGAATTAGTCGGGAGTTGTTTTGGTCCGAAAATGCTAATCAGAGATGTCTGTGTTTGGTTTTTAGCAATTACTGCTACACACACACACACACACACACACACACACACACACACACATGGAAGCAGTTAGGACAAGCTGGAGGTTCACTGTGAGCTGCCAATCCATGCCAGTCGATTTGCCTCAGCCTATCAACTGTTTCCATGAAGCCAGTGACCTCTATATGGGGATAAGGCGAGAGAGAGGGGATGGGGCGTTTTTGGCTTGGAGTTGAGGGTTATGAGAGTAGGAAAGTGAAGTATGCTTTAGCTCTGAGGAGCGACAAGAAAATGAATCAAACGTCTGTTAAGCCTTCATGAATACGTGTGCATGAGGACATGGAGGGGAGGTTATAGCTCTCGTTATATGGGATTCCTTGTTAACCTCTTTAAACTAACAAACACTGAGGAGTATTGCGCTGAGAGTTGGTTGGGGGGTTCTGTCCAGCATCATTAAAAACCTCTGAATCTGCTCAACTAAAACCATATGAAAAGAAGGTCATTGATTCTTTGCAGAGGTTTTGTGCAGATAAAGGTCACTGGACTGTTGCAACAGTCCAGTGGCCAATGTAGGATCTTGTGAAGCAATGAAGAAAAAAATCTGCCTGTGCTTTGCCCGCTCTGTTGGCCATAATCTTATTTTAGCCACTACGTAATGGTTGTTGAATTACATAATTGACCCTCGTCTACCAGCTATGAATGCACTGGCTGTTTTAGAAGTGAGTGTAAAAGGGGCCACTTTGTTTAACGCCAGAGGTAGAGGAGAAGGAGAAGAAAGTAATATATACTTAGAGAGATGAAAGTCACAGAGGGGAAAAAAATGAATGGTAGACGAAGGCTGTGGTAATGCAGAGGAGGAGAAAAGGCAGTCTTACCTCTTCAGTGCTGATGAGCCACTCCCTTATTGCGCATGCACTGATGCACCGACTTCCCCTGTGCATGCACGCTGCTGTGCAACATAATTATGTCACAGGTAGCCTTTTTTTGTTTTTTGCTCATTCCCTGCCTAGTGACAAGGTTTCAAGGATAACTTTGCCCTCATGTAATGCTCAGACTTCTGTTCTGTTGCCCTTTTATCTCACACAACATTCATAATGTGACATTCAGTCACATCAGGACTACTTATCCTGAAATGTCTTATTGCTGAGAATATGACTTTTAATCAGATATGTTTGTTTCCTATGTCTTTGAGCTGATCTCTGCAGGAGTAATGCCCATGAGTCATACAAATTAAATAACATTCTCTTTGTACTGCACTGAGGCATTTTACACCTCACACGTGTTCTGCTCAAACCCTGCTCCTTCCTTCCAGCCCACTAACACACAGCCTTTCAGTGCATGTGCATTTAGGCCTGCACTTTTTCATACTTGTGGATGTTCGATTTATATGCCATCATGTCCATAGGTTTGAACCTGATGTGGTTGGAATGCAAACTTTATGTTTTAATTCAAGGCTTGAGTTGGTTAGATGCTGGGAAAGGATTAGTGATCCTCCATTTCAGTTGTCATCTGTGGTCTTTCATGCTGTTTGGTGTTCCTGAGCTGGCCAGTGCATTCCTTCTATTTAAGAATGTACCAGATTGTTGATATGGCCACTCCTCAAGTTTTTGTTATCTCTCTGATAGGTTTATTTTGTTTATTCAGCCTAATGACAGCCTCCTTCGCTTTCATCAACATCGCTTTGAGAGTTTCGGTAAAAAGATGCCAAATACAAGTTGAATCTTGTCTTTGTTTTGTCAGCTGGCCATGGCTTGTCAGTTAGATGTTCAATTACTTTTGAGCCTATAAAAATAGGGTTTATATATAAAAATGTGTATAATTCCTATACATGCGATACTTTTGTTAAACACCAAAAATTCAAGCTGAAGGTCTGCACTTCAATCAAATCTTAACTGTTTGATTTTTAAATCAACTGTGATGGTGCACAGACACAAAATTACAAAAGAATGTGTCCAAATTCCTATGGATCTTACTGTGACCTTTTTGTGACCACAGGATGCTTATTAAGTATAAAGATGTATAAACACAACATCGGGGCTATATGTGTTGCCACATCAATTTTGTGCTGGCTAAACATTCAAAGATAATGTGATGATGAGCTGAAAGACTTTAAAACTGTTGAGTTATTTTCTTTATAGAGCCAGCTGTCGGCTAAGTTGTTAATCTAAACATCTGTGTGGACTTGACATCCCAACACACAGCACATGCTCTACAGTCAAGAGTTCCCTTTGGTTTTGTTTATCCTGAGGTGCTAGCTTACTGTCAGCTCTGCCAGCTGCAGCTAAAACTATTTGGTCAAGGTTGGAAGAATCTAGTGTGCATGCTTGTTTATACTTGCTGAAGAGCAGATGACTCTGTAGGCCTTCAGGTGCAGGGCCATGCTCTTAACAGTGTTTCTCAGTACTTACATGCTTGCTACTCTTTCCAGGGTGTTTCACATTTATGTTTCCATTGCCTGTTTTCTCTGTTTTTCCATCGTTGCAGTCTTGTTCTTAATTTCCTGTTGAAGTGTGTCCCTTCTTTCTTTCTTTCTTTTTTTTAAATTTCTACTCCACACTCTCTCTCCTCCTCCTCCTCCTCCTCCTCCACCTTCACCTCCTTCCTTACCAGACCACTGGTTTTACTTCTTCTGCCTTCCATAAGGTCAGTATAAACTATATACTGGTGCTTATAGCCACAGTTTGTTTTTTGTTTTGTTTGGTTTCTTGCTTTCTTAGTTATTCAAGAGCTTTAGATTCCAAGATCACTAAAACAGGATATATGTAATACATATAATCATTTTCTGGGAGTTTTTTTTAACATGTGTGTAGTTAACAAAAGAAAAATCCTGATCCACTGAAGCCATGCCTGCTCTTTAAACAGTTAAATGGTTGTGCTGCATAAGTGGGTACATTTGAAGAATGTGCAACTTATTAAATAATTTTTCATATCCGGCCAATTTTACATTTTGATAAGCGAGCCGCTACCTTTGTTATGTGGCCACATTTGCCCTTAAGTGTTAACCACAAGAGATTACTAGACCTAATACAAGAAAGTCAGGTTACCAGTTTTAGATGTCAGGCTTTTGTTGGTTGCAGTGTTGTGATATAACAACTACTGGAAAGTCCAAACTTGACTTTTTGCACAGTAGATTTAACAAAATGCAGCCACACTGCTGTCTTATTTGATGTAGCGTCAGTTTGGAGCCAAGTCTAAGCAAATTTTCAGAAAATGTAATCATGCTAGTTTTCATAATAAGGTTTGAGTAAGTCCACAGTTGTGAAAACTTGGGAGTGTTCTTCAGAAGTAGCTTGTTTCTCCTGCTGCTCAATGAGTTAGTCATGAAAAGCTGTTGTAGCATTGCCTGCTGTTGTCTCGCCAATGGGAATTTAATTGGATGAGAGCATATTGACCAAACAATCAACCAGATTTTGAGATCAGTCTGATATGTCTAAGTGTCTTATTTAGCTTTTATTTTAAATATATATAATGTTGGAAAAGAATATTTTGAATATGTTTTAGCTGTAAGTCAGAGCACAATGTGTAGCCAGGCCCTGTAATTTAAGGCCATTTGCCCCTATTCACACCATTATCATTTGAGTTCTGTTCCTCATTTGTTCAGCACTGGGTTTCATTTATGCACTGCATTAACTTCCTTATCTGGTTCCCATGTGAACTAAGAGATGAGTGGGACCAGAGGTTTGTTTGATTCAGTTTTGACAACCATGTTTCATGCGGAAACACTTGTGGGCACCAACTTTTTTTTTTTTTCTTTTCAAAATGTCTCACTCATTCTCATCTCCTTTCTGTCTCGCTTCCTCTCTCTCTTCGCATCTGATAGGTCATACAGGAAATGGTTCTGATAGCTTCCTGAGGAAATTACACCCACTTCCTGTCTGTGTGCCTCCCCATTTGCCACCTTGTCCATTTCTTTTTTCCAAGTCATTTCTCAGGCTCCTCAAGGATCAACCACTGGGGGAGTGGAGGAGCAGCAATACTGCTAGAAATCCCCCAGTTAGTGCTAATGAGGTTGAGGCCTGATGAGCAAGCCAGATAAACCATACAGCAGTACAAACACAGCAGGCAATGGCCATTAGCTGTTGGGTTATTTTTGGATGCTACCCTCATAGCATATAGAGAACAGGACACAACCTATTGTGACCAAGTATAAGAAGGGAGCAGTGACCTATGCGTATACAATGGATTCTGTAGCCAGGTGCACCAAGTAATTGTAAACAAGTCTACATCTATCTAAATTTAGTGTTTTCAGTACAGGATGTATGTGTCTACATCAACTGGTTCCTCACAAATTTCTCATATTTTCACTTAGAATAATTTCTTACTCTATCAGATATTTACTTATTCCAACTTGAGAGCCACTTGCTCACACTTCCTTTTTCTCTCTCTCACAATCTCTTGGGTGGTTCAGTTTGACTTTTAAAGCACTTTCAAAATATCAGCAAACCCTTGACCTGGTGTGAAAACCTTTTCTAATCTCTCTGATTAAGAACTTCAAATTTGACATCACCAATGGTGCTGACTAGCAGTGTGGTTTGTTGCAGAAATATGAAATCTTTTACTGCAATAGTTCAACATTTTTTTTAAACTAAAACATGAAAAGAAAAGAAGGGATCCTAAAGTTCCCCTCCAGACAAAAGTGTATTTTGTTTATTGTTACATCACATTTGACTTCCATTGTGTTCGAGGAAGCATGCTAAAGTTTTACTCCATTAAGCGGTTTTCATTTTCAATTTCTAAGGAGAGAAAACTACTGTGATCAAATCAAATGTATAGGGATGATTTTGTGATAGCATAACTAGTTTGTAAACTCCTTGTTGTTGTGTTGTGTCAGTGCACAGTGTCAGTGCACAGTTACTAAGAGTGGACCAAAAATCATAGATTTGGGATTTTCGTGTAAGCAAGAAGCAGAGGTAGTTTAGAATTCGGAAATTGAATTGATTTCTGTGTATGTGTGCAAAAATGAAATACATGTCAGACACAAGTTATTATGTAAAGCATGGATTTTAAACATCTCTTCTGAACACATATGTTAATAAAATGTGTCCACAGCAAATGATCAAAATTCATCCAGTGTTGCACTGTTTATCTTTCTGTGCACACTTGGCTGAACGTATACTTCCACAGGTTTATAGCGTTCCTCTTGTTGCTGGCACTAGTTTTTCAAACTGCGGCATGGTTCGGGGTGACCTCTTAAGCTCTGTAAATAAATGTCTGCATAATATTATGTTAACATAATGTTGCAGTGGAGATTGCTCCTGTGGTTCAGTAACCTGAAGTGTGTTTTTTCTTTGGATAATGAACCTTTTAGTTCTTGGTTTTAAAAATGTTGCCATGCCATTTCTCCTCTGCGGTGCATCATTTAAACTTATTTATAACACAGGGGTCTGACAGCCACTGCCATGTGATTGCAGGAGTTTGATTGACAGGTGCAATGCAGATTTTGGGGTGATGTCACAGTTTGACGACTCCACTCTTCTTGGTCATAGGAGTTGTGCTAAAAAGCTCATTGTTTTAATGTCTTGCAAGTGAATGTGGGGTTTACATGAGAGCTGATGCAAGTGTTATCATGCTGCAGCAAAACCTTGGTGACCTGGTGGAAATATAAAATGTTAAACTGTGCAGGCTGGTTGCTGCTTTTTTTTTTTTTCCTCCCATCTTTTTTTCCAATTTGAAGTGTTAGACGTCTGCATGGTCTGAGATGAAGAGGAATGCTTTGTAAAGACCAGCTGTCAGAGAGCACACACACAAACACACAAGTTTACCAGCAGCTCTCTACAATAACATAGGAATGGCCCCCTCCCATATACGTGCTAGGTCCTAATGCACACACATACACACACACACACACAAAGGCACGTACGCTTGATGGCTATCATTAGATTGATGCCACCTGACACTTAGTTAGTACTGGAATGTGATGAAAGGGAGGGGTGGTGGGCAGCTGCCGACTCAGGAGCACCGGACCTGATCTCCTCGCTTCTGGGACGCTCTGTTCAAAAACTCACACCCTTCCTTTTTTTCCCCTTAGCAACGCCTGTATCAGACTGGAAAGACACTTGCAGCCTAGAGCTTATGCCAGTTATCCTGTAATGTATGTGATGGGCAGAGGGTCTGGTTATTGCTCAAGACCAAGACTGTATCCATCTGTTGTCTGAATTGTGCCATATGCTGGAATGCACCACTTGGCTCATTCTGGTCAGAGGAGTCCCTTCATAGTCCTAACCCTGCAATTAGCTTCCCTCTGCCTACCCCAGTTAGTCTTTCAATGTGTGAACTTGTACTGCAGCTCCTCTGAAATCAACCAAGACATAACAATAACAAAGGCTCAGATTTCGCTGTCCTGTAATAAGGAGAATGAAATGCTGAGAACCAGTATTAAAAGCATTTTATGAATGTTTATATTCTTTAAACATTTAGTCAGTAATAATTGGGGAAACTACTATAAATAACTGCTATAACTACTATACCAGTATAGTAAGTTTGTGCACTTTAAGACAGTTGTTGGCTCATTTTTTCAGCTAAAACTCCAGTGCGGTTTGATGGTCAGAGAGTAAGTAAAGAATAAATATAAAATCTAATTCAAACAGTTACTTGGTATATGTGAACTTTAGAACCTCTTACTGTACACTGAGCTCCATGGATCTTACAAGATTGCTGATGCAATTTTCTGGTGAATTGACTGGTTAGTAGACATTTATTTTGTACCTGTAAGTCTGCATAAGTTACCATAGCAATGTACCCCGTTTTAAAAGTTGACCACTTTCATAGCACTGAAAACACAGTATTAGTAATGGAGTTAGCTGGTTAAGCCCAAATCCTACTTCATATTATGACCCTCTGGACATATACATAATACAGTAGCAACTTGTCCATAATAGCCTTTATAATAGGTATTACTACTGATTAAATAAATTAAGCTAATTATTTCTGGTTACTTTTGGTTAAACTCAATAGGAATGGCCAAAATTGTTCAGGAGTTCTGGGCACTTTTTGCCAAACAGAAGTAACCAGAAGTCAATAGGAATGGCTAAGTTTGCCCAGGATTTTCTTTCTCAGTTCAGTTTTTGTTCTCACGCACCTATTGTTAAAACTTGAGTGTGTTAAGAAACGTCCACAGCATTTTATCTTTCCAGTAAATGCGTAGATATGTTTTTCCAGCACTAATCATTGTCGTCATGGTGTCAGAACTTCTTCAGTGGCATGATAAGGTATCTTTGATGGTCTCACTTTAGTATGGCGTTGGCGGTTGGGTCTATGGGTGTGAAAAAGAGGAGACGTTTCCCTCTGTGTCATGTTTGTGTATGTCCGTGCAGATGTGCGTTCATGGCCCTGGCAGGCCTGTGTCTCTCTGTTTGGCTAACCCCTCCTACGCATGTTGCTCCAACACTGGCCTTTCTCAACCTGCAGCCCACTGGAAATGGCCATGAATGAACACATTCTCTCACTTTCTGCCTGTCTCCCAGTTTCACTTTCTGCCTGTTTGCAATCTTACCCACTGTTTCACTCCCTCACTTTACCAGAGCTCACGGTGACTTTCATGTCTTTCTCACCCCACTTATCTTCTATTGAACACATACACTGAAATCAGGCCATAAATCAAATAATGATCATCTACACAGTCACATTTCCTTATAAACTCTAACCACTTAGTGAGTTATTTGTTCCTACTTAACAGACAACATGCAAAACCGCATATGTGAGCAAGTTTACAATGGCACAAAAAGTGTACTTAAAGTATGAAAAGACACTGAGAAACTCTGTGGATTTCATGAATCTTTTTTTTTTTTAGAAGAAGCTAATATAGTGAGTTTATCAAATATCTTACAAATTACAAGTTATGTAACTACATTGATGTAATAATCCTGAGAATTTAATATTGCTATAACAGGACATTCTTGTCTACACTGGTTAAAAAATAGTAAAGGTACAATTACCGCAGTATAAATGGCGATGCAAAGCTAAATAGCTGACACCTTTTCATAGTTTGCACTGTATACAGATTATAATAGGAAACTTGCTGTAAAAAACACAACACTTATCCAAATCTGACTGTCTTTAGTCTTGACTCTGGGCTAGAATAGAATGTGAAGCTCTATATCATTAGTCCCTCCTACACTAAATACATACAGGTACTATGCTACTTAAACAAAATTAAATAGAAAAGAATGAATGTAAATGAGTCCTTATACTAAAGAGGTGCTAGATGAAACGTTCAATATGCTTCTTGCTAACATTTGGTCATGACTTTCTCTTCTTTTTCCCCCTCCTATGTTTTTAAGATGAATCAGTTTTTAACCATTTTGTCTCTGTACTCACTGTGCCTTGTGTTCTCACCTAACACTACAGTGCAGCTTTTTAACGTGTGTTTGTGTGACTGTGTGTATGTAATTGGGTGTTCCCTGGTGGCGGCTCTGGGTCTGCAACCTTCAGAGGACTGAATACAAGGGCTGTGTGTTGTTTGTGTGTTTTGGGGAAGAGGAAATAGTTTGGGCTGTAAAAGGGTGCGGCTAAATTGATGTACTTTTTCCCATTCATCATTTTCTAAAGCAAAAATTAGAATAAACATTTTATTTCCAATTACTTGAGCTGCATTTTTAGACCTGAAGAGCTTGTGTCCCAACTAGAGGAGAGATTTCTGCAGAATGTTTTTACTGAACCCAACACAAGTCTGGAAAAATAAGGGACAAAATCTGGACACACTTCAGAGAATGTGATATTTTCCAATGCATGTTATACCCCAGGGAGAATTGAAGGAAGAAGTAGAATCCAAGGAAATCTCTCTAAAAAATAAAAAAGGAACAAGGTTGAAAACCAATATTTAAAGCCTGTTATCTTCAAGTCATCAGCCAGCACTGCATTGCAAACAGTCGTATAAATCACTGTGTGGACTCCAGAATTCTTCCTAAACCTATCATGAGTGAACACAGTTTGTCACAGGGTCCATAATTGCCTATTAAATAAATTAAAGGTTCACCTAAGAAAAGTGGGAAAACTTGAACCCATACCCTGGGTTTAAGAGTAGATGGCCATATAGTTTCTCAGTAGATGGTTCAAAAGCCTCTATCCATAATGGTACTACATGGGAGATGCAACAAGGCATGGCTGTCTTATTCATCTATAAAGGCCCCATAAATGCTAATGTATACAAGTTTTGTAGCAGCATATGCCACCATCCATATGATGTCTTTCCTATTTCAGCAGGCAACATTCAGTTCATGTTACAACAGCACTGGTCTATGGAGGGAAGAAACCCTGGTGCTAAACTGGACTATGTTTTCTTATTGAGTAAAAATCGTAAAACAATTCCCCTCAATTCCCAAAAGGTTGAGTGTGGTTATAAAGGTACTCACTGTAAACTCATAAGTTCAAAACGATTACAGCCTCACCAAAATGTAATGCATCCCTCACTCATTATGAGCCAACCAGCTGACACACAGATGGATATGTATAAGTAGCTGCTCTCCTCATTTGTGCAAATGGATAGTAAAGGTCAAGTTACTAACTTAGTTCCAAAAATACAACTATATGTGATTAGCTGTCTATCAAATTGTTACCGGGGGCACCTCTAAATGGATTTCCTAAACATTTTGGTGCTTTACTCTAGAGATAAGTTTTTTTTCTCATGTTCATACCTATGGTAAGTTTAGAATCACGTTTAACATCTTGATCCATACTCAATAATCCAGTTAAAGTAAATCCCAGAAAGATGATTGTGTTCATCATTCTATTTTGATTGTTATGCAACTGTACTGTTTATAAGGTTGGAGAAACCTGCAGGGAGCTGAGACTGAAGAAGTCAGTGATGAAACATTCTCCCACGGTGCCTCCAGATGAACAGAATCAACTTTCTGGGAATCACCAGTTAACGAAACTTGTATATTTAAACACAAACTTCACACAGAACAGGAAGTTTTAACCCAGAACTTCTTAGAGTAAGGCAGCAGTACTAACCACACCTATCTTGTCTAATTTACTTTTTTTTTTAAATTTGTGTAACGATGGTGGCTATATTAACACAGTCTCATAAAGCATTGTCTTCTAGTCATTAAAAAAAACAATTTTAAATCAAATTCAGAAATACAGTTAGCAATAGTTCCTTTTAAAAGAAGTAGTAAGGACATTGGTAAGCATACCCCAGCTTTTCATTTAACAGGTATTAAATTTAAAATGAACAGATCTTCCTTAAAAGCATTTATAAATTTTTATTTAATAGCACTCATTGTTAGTGAAAAATAAATAATGCATTGAATTTTTGTGACTTTCTTGGATTGTATGAATGGGATTCTACCTAATACAAGGACCCCACAACTATTATGGCCCATCAGGATTGTCTCGATCTCTCCAGAAGGCTGGTTTAGAAGCTGTGACATTTTTCCCCATCTTTCTGCTTGAACTTGTAGAACACTGGGAAAGTTCACTGTGTGTAAACTGTCATCTGGCTTTATGTCTGGCTCTGCTCAGTGGGAGCCCAGGACGTCAAAGAGATACCCTACCACTTCAAAGTATAGCACATAACTTTTGCTAATTGTTTTGTTTTCTTCCCCTCCCTGCCTCTTTCTCCATAGCAGGGTGTGTCTGGACCTCAGTGCTCTAACCCAGCCATGAGCATCATCGGGGCTGAGGATGAGGATTTTGAAAACGATCTGAATGAGGTGAGTGCAGAAAACAGTGGCACATGAAGGACTGAATGTTACTTGATCATCATATCTCAGATAAGTTATTCCATCTCCTTTTACACCTATTTATTTTTGTCTGTCTCAGTACGTGGAAGACCGGTCCAACACCTTTAACTACATAGAGCAGTTGAAGAGTCGGCCGACCCACTTGCTGGTTTTCCTGCAACATGTCATTCTGCAGTTTGACCCTGCTCCCCTGGTGAGAACTCACATTATGCAAGGTCCACTACAGCCGACAAGCTATATGAAACTGAGATAACACAAGCTTCCACAGAGCAGCTGCTGTTAACAGATATTTTTACAAAGTTAGTGACGATAATGATGAGTAACTCTAAATGCAGAGTTAGTATATCACCTTTTAGATATGATCTAATCATGAAATCCAAATCATAATAGTCATCAGTTTCTGTCTGGCTTGTGTGAAACACATGAAACAGCTATTTTGATGTCCACTGTACCTCAGTGTGGATTAAGACTGTTTTACCTATGAGTCCAATTTTACTTTTCAGAGTTAATATTTGGATTTAGGATAAAGGTTAGAATTAGTTGTTGGTTGGGGTTAAATTGGAGACCATGGAATGCATAATACCGATGAGTAACCCCCATGGGAATAGAGAAAAAGGTTTGTTTGAGTGTGTATGTCAGTGCTGATCAAAGGCATGCCTGTCCTTTTCCCTTTATTCTGCATGCAGAGAACATGACCCACCCAGGTACTGTTACACGTTTCACACCCATGATGTGCTCCATCACCCCCCTGCTTTTCCCTCATGTTTGTCACGACTTGAGTCGTGTAGTCTGTTAACAAAATATTTGTAATTCTGCAGCATTTAAGAAAATGTGGTTTGCATCAGTGGTTGCGTGCTCAATTTGCTTTGGGGTTATAGTGCGTCCACTAGACAAATGCAGGTTGGGCTATGTGCATGATAATCTCTGGAGGGGACAATAACTACTTTATGGGATACTGTCATTAGGATTCAACTATTAAATTGATGTCAGTCATTTTGTGTTAGACATGTAAGCACACTGAGTCAAACTGAAGTTAGGTTTTTATGTCTGGCATGCCTTTATGTGATGTAGGTGTTTGTGATCTTTAGTGGTCATGTCAAATAAAATTGTGACAGCTGTGGTCATAAATTGGCACAAGTAGTTATTTTAAAAGATTTTGGAGCTATTCAGTACTAAATAAAATTGTCTTTTTCCCAATTGTCAGCTCTGTTACCTCCATGCTGAGCTCTTCAAAAACCTCAGTGCCAAAGAGACCAAAAAGCAGTTTGGGGATTTTTACACAACCTTCTTGGACAAGGGTGCAGTAAGTAGCAGACTACTCAACATTTCTGTCTTTTTTTAAAGCCGTCTCGATTATCAAAAATTGGCCCAAATGTTTATACCTTTCATAGCCAAAATAGAGATAAAGATGTAAAGCTTGAAACATTAAATTTATTGCAGACTTCATGCAAAAACAAAAAACAAAAAAAAAACCACAGAACAATTCAGTACAGAGAGGGAATGAAGTCACTCTGATAATTAAATACAAAGTATTTTATACTCTTTATACTCTTTATCTTATCTGTCCTTATTTACCTTTTGCTGTAAATGGAGTTATAATTGCACTGTAAAAAAAAATTGATAACCACTAAAATGATTTCTTCCCTCAGATTCTTTTGGCTCATGGCCTGGATGATCAAACTATCAAAGTTCTGCTTGCATGATTTGAAATATACCCATAATAACAGACTGTAGGGTTGGCTCCCTGTCTATGTATTTTTAGATCATTGATATTCTCTTAATTCTTAGGTTTAAACTTATCTTTGAGCTTCTTAACTTCAAGCTTAGTAAGACAAAAGTAGCCTTTGTATGATCAGTACAATATTGTGTTTTGTTTTTCTAAAATTATGAATTTACTGAGCTGCTCAGCTCAATAAATAAGATGAACTTATGAGAGAGGAATCCATTGTTTTTGTTTGCTTTGTCTGTACAGTATCTGTCTTGCACACCTGGCCCACATTACTGTCCGTTATATTTGCTCCTCAGAGCTCATGCACTGTACATGTCTATCAGTTGAGTCAAACTCCCTGCCAGCCCGTACAGCCTCACAGCTTCCTGTCGAGATCGTGGGAAAGCCCTGTAGTAGGAATCATCTTCGCTCAGTCCCTCCTTTCAGGGTGGAAAAAGGAGGGACTGAAAAAAGGAGGTTAACCCTCTGTTAACCTATTGACGTAAAGTTGGCCCATGTGGTTATTTTCATGTCAATGACAGAGCTGACATGAGCACAGAGCATCCCCCTTTGGAGTATCTGTTTTTTCTCTTATCTATATTTCCTGTGTTAAAATGCCACCCTGTGGTGACATCTAGCTACTGCATCACAGTGTTTTACAAAACAAACTGAGAATCCATACTGTCAGTTAGTCTGAATGTTGTCTGAATCGTATCTCATTTTTCTATTTTTCACTCTGTATCTTTTTGTCATTTGCTTCACATTACAGGTTCTGAAAGTGGCAGTACCAGCTCACGTAAACTCTGAGTTGGGTAAGTTATTTTCCAGTGATGTTTATAGATATAAGTCAGTGCATTGTTGTTTTGTTTCTCTCTAGTTTTTGACTCACTCTTTCCTTTCTCTTTTCCGTCTTCTCCCTAAGATCGATCCCGTCTAGATGTGCTCACAGATGATATCCAAAAGCGCTTTGTTCAGGACATTCAGAGCGTCCAAGTTGCTGAAGTGGCCAAACAGTTGGAGGATTTCAGGTGAGAACTCTACTCAGTCTTTACATACTTTACTAAATTGGCAAGAAGTTTATAAATGCACAACAAGCATCTCACAACATGATTAGAACATCCAGGGTTGGGATTAATGGCTGGTATGTGATCAGGGACATTCTTGAAACTTTGGTTAATTAATTTTTTAAAAATTACTACAATAATAGTTGGTGTTTCTCCTCACTAAAAAAAAAAGAAAGCTTCCGTTTGATGATCTGTCTTGTTATTGTCTTTGATACATTTTCAGTGAGTTACTTCAAAACAAGCTGAAAAATAATTTTCTAATTTTGGTCTCAAAAAGTTTATTTTGTTTGTTGTTGGAAATGAGAGTTAAAAGGTGTAACAACACTTATCTGGACACTGAGCTGCTTTAAATTACCATCTCAGTTCTTTTGCATTGTTAACCCAATAACTACAATTCGGCATTACTCAAGTAACTTGAAACAGTTTTTTAAAGTAATTAATTGGATTCAACTTCTAGGTCTAAAGCTATTTATGAATGTTAGTATTTGACAACATTCAACAGTTATGTGAACTTAACATTACCGTGCATATCCTGATTGTAGGTATGTAATTTATAAAATCTAGCCCTCCTCCATTTAGAATTGCAACAGTGACTAATACACATTAGTCACTAAAGGGAAGATTAATACAAAACTACCAGTGTTTACACATAAAGATTTCAATATGAAATCTTTATGTGTAAACACTACAAAAGGTTGTCTTGTCTTTCTCTATTCTATGTTAAAGAAATGACAAGAAAGTCGGCTAAAGAAGTTTACGCAGTGTTGAAGGATAGATGTGGTCATACTAAATACTTACTTTCAAGTTTCTTTGAATTGTTCAAACTGTGTTTTTACCTTATATTCCGTATTTCAATTTAAGTTTGCACATAAAAAATGAGGGGTGGTTCAAGACTTTTGTGGTTCAAGACTTTTGCAAAGTTCATTATGTTTTTCTAATTCATTAAAACGGTACACATAAATCTAGGACTGAGAAATGGGCAAAAAATGGGCAACCTTTTAAATTATAGAATCACCTACTCATTTTTTCTCCATGACCTTCAACCTTCCTTTGTCATCTTGCTCTCAAATGTCAGATCAGTGTGCTTCATATGGATTTTGGTAAAGAGTGGCCTGCATATTTCTGTTTACCTAAGCACAGGTGTCATTAAGTACTCTTCAGGAATGGTCCAAAGCTCTTCTTTGGATGCTATCTGCCTTTTGTTCACTTTTTCACCAAGATGAACTCACACTGCTGCAATGTTGTTGAGGTCTGACCTCTGGAGAGACCAGTCCATGACTGGTTCTATTGTATGTTTTTCTATCTGGGTGTACTTTTACTGCTTTAGCAGTGTGTTTGGGGATCACTGTGATGCTGACAAATGATGCTATTGCTACTCATACACTTACCAGTCGGTATTACATGGTGGATCAAAAGCTGACTGTGCTTTTCTGTTACTTTTGCACAACACTGTCTTCCTTTTATCCTTTTAGTGTTAAAAGTTTGAGATGTTTTTGCTAAACGTGATTCTCTGCTCTTGCTCTGTGTTGCCTAGGCAAAAGAGGATGATGGGTATGACCCTCAGTGAGGCTGAGCTAAATGACGTGGACAGCCACTATCCCACCGACCGTATCCCAATGGATATGAAGGAGAAGTCTGTTGCTGAGAACCTCCTAGAGAAGATGTCTGAGACACAGTGAGTTTTACTCCACTTTTCAACAAATATTTCAGGTATCCAGCCTCCACAAAGTGAAGTTCAAGTCATTTTCTGCATAGAGATTCTGCTGGGTGTGCTTAAAATGCCAACGATTACTAATAATGGGTAACCACTTTACATATTACAATAATTTTTTGTTAGATGTTCTTGGGAGCTATTTTCTCTGCTATCACTTTCTGCTGTGCACATGAAGATGACTGATCTGTTGGCTAAAGCTGGTAGTTTTGTATTAATTTTCCCTTATCTTGCTTCTAAACTTCCTTAAAAGGAAAGCGTTAGCATTAGTTGTGCACAAATCCATTTCCAAACAGCTTATAAAGCAGGTAATTGATGAAATTAAGCTGACAAGGGACTTGTGATTGAAACACAGAGCCAGAAAGACATGAGGAAGCGGAGAAGAAAAATGGAGTCAGTAGTGCCACGCTGGCAGGAAGGCTCTCCCCTGGCATTTTGCCAACTGAAGGAGGGCTGGTAGTGGGAGGTGGAGGGGGTAAGACAGCAGAAGAGACAAAGGAAAAGAAAGGGCCAGAGGGTTATCGATGCTGGATAGCTCCTGCCCTGAACACAGTTAAAGAAAGAAAGTAAGAGATCTAGGGGAAAGTTAATCTATCCTTGACCCCGTGGCAAACCACAATGTGTTATCCTCTACAAGAAATGAGTCAGACAGAGAGGGAGAGGAGGCCAGGGAAAGGGGCAGAAGACTGTCTAACTTCATCTTGTCAAAGAGAGAAAAAAAAGATCAGCAGAAATGAAAAGAGGTGCACTGTGCACAAGCAGCATTCATCCTGTGAATATAACCACGATGAGAGTGGAGGAGACACAAAAAGCCTGCAAAGGAGTCTCTATCAAAGACGTGATAATTCAGTTTTGACTCACTCAATTACTATCACACAGTTGGATCTTTATCTCCAGTGCACAAACGATTCATTCAGCCTCACTCCATTCATTCCTGCTCGCTATTCCTCTCCGGCACTCCCGCACTCAGTCACCCCTCTGCACTCACACGCACACACCTCCCTCCATTCTTGACCACAACACAGTGACCTCACCCCATCTGTTTCTTATTGGTCTCTTTGGTGAAGCGAACAAGGCAACCAGTCGATGTGATTGGATTATGCAAGGAAATCCCGAGGAAACCCCTCCCATCCTTTATGTTCATCTCAAAACATCAGTATCCAATTTCCACAGTCTTGCCTGCATGTTGCATCAGACAAAAACATGGTTAAATAGACATTTCCGCTGCGCTGGAGCACTTCTGATTTTGCTTTGCAGGCGGCTGACTGAAGAGACAAAGCAGGGCAGAGAATTTTTGATACTGAGGACAGCAGTTTGGTTTTTCTTTTGCAAATCGCCAAGTGTGCAGATTGAGTTTAAAATTTCTGGAACAGGCAGAAGAGTAGCTTTTGAAGCATCTTTTGCACTTTTAATCTTTTTTTTTTGTTTTCGATTTTTAGTTTTTCTTTCCTTTTTTGGTGGATTCTTAGAATATGATCAATAGCTGCAGCTCTGACCCCAACAGCATAACAATCAGTTTTGAGTTGTATCAAGAAAAGCTTAATCACTTCAGATTCCACAGGCCTAAAACAGAGTTCATAGTTAGTCGAGCAAGAGAAAGAAAAAATGTTACTTAAAAGGAAGAGGTGAGTTAGATGCAGCATCAGAATTACTTTTGTTGTTTGTTTCTTTGTTTAGTTTTTTCTGTCTACAATAGTGACATCGCTGACACTTGTCTCTGTTCTTTCAGATCAACAGGTGCCTTTGATGAGGATAAATGGTGAGTCAATGGTGTTGTGTGTATATATATTTTTTCTTCTTTGTGTAGCAGCTTTGACCTCTGCAAGCCTGGGTGTGGTCCAGCCAAACATTTGGCATACTGTTTCAAAATGTATGTTGCTGTAGAAGTATGTTAGAAAATACAATCCAAAAATATATATTTTTTCTGTATTGTCACTGCACTCGTTTTTATTCTATTTGCATTAAATTTTTCTTTTAATGTCCTTATTATACAATATATTCTCTTAGTGCATATATTTGACTAACCTTGTCATGCATGCCTTAGTGTCTTTAGGCTACTCTCTGAGGGCTCCTCGTCCTCTTCAGTTCAAATTCTTTATTGTACGCCTTGTACTCAGGCGGCAGACTCTGAGAAACTGTGCAGTGTCTGGTAATGTGATGCACTTTTGTTCTATGCACATCCCCAGTGTCTCCTCCCTTTCCTAGCTCCTTTAATATCTCCTCAGCTCTTTGTGTCTCTTTTTTTCCCTTCCCACTCTTCTGAGCTCCTCCTCTCATGCTCCTCCTCTGGACATCTGCAATTGTCCAACTCCCTCTTTCCTTCTAGTCTTTCATGAAGTTCGTCCTTTTTTTTTTCTTCTTTTTTTTTAAACCAAGTGTCTCAACTGTATTACTTGGAGATAGAATAAGCACACTGGTATTTTTGCTGCCATTAATGTGAGGACACATGCGTCTGTAGGGACTTTAAATATACAATATATATATATAGATATATATTCTGGGAATTTAAGCAAGTTCATTTGTTTAAAAACTATATATTATTATTAACACAAGTTTGTTTCTCCACTAGCCAAACCATCTTTAATGCTGTGGTCTTGTACATGAAACACCTCGGGGTTAAAAACAAGGCAGCTGACAGTAAGAAGTCCAAAGGAGGTTTCTTCACTAGAAAGACTAAGGTAAGGTAAACTGACAGCATTGGTATCCTATTAGAAAGCTAAATAAATGCATCAACAATCAGAACAGTGCAAGGCAATTATTGGCCTGCAGTGTTCTTCTTAAACCATTTTGTAGTTGAATTTGTATTTTTTCAGCCTTTTGATCTTATTTTAATTTTACCTTATTTTTTAATTTCCTACCTGGTGATATTGCAGCCCAAGAGTAAGGATGATATCCCAAAGACCAAAAGCTCAAGAGTGTTTCCTGTTTTACCAAACTGGATGGGTGTGTATAAATGTTTTTATTTTTCCTGTGTTATAATTAATATACTAAACTATATAATATACTGACTTTTAAAATTTGCTAAGTGATGTTGATGAATAATGTGGATATGAAAATATTTTGTCCTACCCTTCTTTCCAGTTACAGTTGAGTCCAAAATTAAAGTGGATGAAGGTAGTCACTGTTCAGAATCCTCCCCTTCTGCTTTTTAACTTGTAGATTGAGAATGGTACTAATTAACCCGCAAGCATGTGTGCATGTCCTGAATCAGTACAGCAAAGCATGTGGGTGGAGCATTGTTTAATTGATGTTGTGCATTGGAGTGGTTCTTTACAAATATTATACTAGCACTGAGTCTTTAAACACTGAAAATGTCATAAGTTTTCATAAATATTTCCTAATCTAAATGGTTGTTCCTCAACTCTTAGACCTTGTTGGCTAAAATCACTTGTGTGGCCCCCTAACCCATACCCATCCAAATCTCGTAGTTGATGACTTTGCACTTTAACTCAGGATTCCCCATTTGTTTTGTGCCTTGCAGAGACTTGCATTAATCTAAAAAACATTGTTGATATACTTTTTGTTTCAAACCAGTCCTTTTGTTAGCTGCAGAAGTCCTGTCTGTCTGACTTACAAAATCTGCTGTGTGCTGTTTTTTGTTTGTTTGTTTGTTGTTAAGTGAATGAGGTTCTTTGTGGTCATGGTTTTTTGTTTGTTTGGGGTTTTTTTTCTTCGTCCTCTCAAGCAGACAGGGATAGAGGGTCAGTCGATCGCAAAGGTCCTGGTGCTAAAACCACCCCGAATGACGCTGGAGTTCCCACTATATCGTTGAACAAGAAGCAGAGTCTAGTCCCTCCTGTGCAACCTGCGGTAGATGTTGATTCCCCAAGCAACAACGCCACCAGCACGACTACCATAGAGGCACACAGTGATGGTAAGGTTGCTCATTGATACTGATGAATGAGATACACCACAGTTGTTTTGGTGTCCCTGTTTAGTATTTTATTGCACTGCCGCTGTCATGGTGTCATGACATGCTTTTTCAGGAGATTATTTGAAATGATGGTGAAACATTTATCTGGCCAGAAATAGTTTTAAGTTTAAAACTCTTTTCTAAAATGAAAACATGTTGTGATTTGGGCTAAATTCTAACATTCTCCTAAAAGTCGCACCCTGACAGTACTAATGTACACAAGATATAACACACAGGCATTTTATGGGCACATAAAAATTGTATCACTATTATATTATACCAGCCTTCAGAGTGATTTGATGTGTTCTTGTAAAATGATTTCCATTATTTCTTTTGCTTAAAACAGAAGGTCAATTTTATTTAACAGAAAAATGCTAAATTTAATTTTCAATTCTTCTAGCTGTCCCAAGCAATCGTTTAGAGCTTCCAACTCTGCAAGATGACTTGCCCTCTGGGCCTGCAGGTGGGCCGATCGAGCCCATCTCGCCCATCTCACCCAGTGACATCCCGCCTGAGGAGCCTGTGGAGAAAGAAAGGTGAGAAGGACGGAGATAGTAATAACAAGTATTGTCTAGGGAGTAAGGTAATATCTGCAGTGTAATGAGTAAGAGATTATAAGCATTTCACAGATTTAGAGATTGTAATCAGATTATAATTAGACTTTATGGGAGACGAATGACCAGGGTAAAGTGGGGGAACAAAATGTGTTTGAATTGCTGAGGCTGGGGCGAGCGTGGTAAAACTCCCCCAGCAGTCTGTCCCTGCTGTGTGCTAGCTTTTGTCATGCTGCCCATTGCTCGCTAGCTAACAGAGTCTTCAGTCTTGAGATGGACCCCGATCAGGTGAACCCAAATCCAGCCTTCTACTTCCAGCCCTCTGCCTTTCCTTTCCTCATTCCCTCTCTCCTTTTTCTTCTCCATAATGGCACGTGTGCTCTTTCAAATATCTTCTGTGTTTTTTGTGTCTGCGTCCTTTGCATCTCTTGTTGATGTTTACAGCAGAGCTTTATTGCAGGTTTTGTCGCATATAGACATCCGCTGTGCAATTCTATCTTTTTTGGGGGGGATTGAGGTACATGTTGGCAATAAAAAGGCATATTTATCCATGCTTGCATATTTGTGATCATAATAGTGCCATTGCATCAATATTTACTCTTTCTAAGTCACAGCCATTAGCCTTGTTAAGCCAAAGTAAAAGCTTTATAAGAATTTGAATATTGGCAAGTTGTTCTACTGCCAGGCTTGAGACAAAACTTAACACTATGTAATTACATTAATAGTCAAATATAGACACTACATTTAGTTCAGCGTTTTTAGTTCATTAGAGCTTTTTATTTTATGTGCTTTTCAAGGTGTCTCCGTCTGTTGCCATGGTCAGGGCCCGTCCTTTGTCCTGCTTGTCTCCACCGTATGTGGTGTTAAATGTTGTGCCAGGGGCTTTGGCATCGTTTTTGGCATGCTATTCTGACAGAGGTTTTAAAATTAGTTTAGGATAGTATGGAGGGATGTGCTTTTTGAACGTTATGGTTGTCACTGTGGCTTACAATAGTTGTGTAAAGGCGAGTGTGTAACAATGTGGTGTCCCGTGTTTTTGCAGACGGAAGACAAGGTGGGTGTCAGCGCCTTGACAGAGTCATGGACATGCTTCAGGCCTTATACTGATCGCATATCACACAAACACAGAACACAACACTCACATGCACATGCTCACATTGAGCTTCACAGTGCTTTGCAGATACGTAACATAAACATGGTGAAACATTTTTAACCTGCTTGTGAAAGAATTAGCTGATTGTTGAGATTAGCTGGATTTTTTGTTGTTGCTGTTATGCATGTTGTGTGAAACTGGAGAACTGCTGAGATAGCTTAAAGTTGCAAAACTGAAAACTTGTACAGTATAGTCCACAAAGTACAAGCAATGCCTGGCTAGTTTAACATACCTTTTGTAGATTGGCAGTTTAATGCAGTGTATGAAATATACTTTTACTATCTAAACATATGCATGTCATATCATGCATATTTGCTTGTTATCCATTTTCTTTTTCTCTACCTTTTGCTGATGTGATTTATATTTTTGTGTAAATTCTCTATTGATTTATCTCATCCTCTTTATCATCCTAATTACCTATCTTCATATGTACATCTGCTACGTACATCTGCTGTCTTTTCCTTCTACTATGTTTTCTGTTTTTTCTTTTTATTCTCTGGCCTCCCTTTTCCTCTTAAAATCCACACATTTTCCTCTTTTCTTCCTGCTGCTTTCTTTTGTTTCCACCTGTCATTTCTCTTTATTCTGTCTCAAACTGACTCCTTCCTCCCACATCCTTTCCCAACTTCAACCCCTTCAGTAGGAAAGTGGCACGCAGTGAAAGTGCCCGAGTGGACCGACAGTCATCACGGCGGCGTGGCTCTTCTCGGGCCAAACAGTCTCGCTCCCGTAGCGATGTGGACCTGCAGCCACCCTCTTCCACGACAACAACACCTGCCCCGCTCACCCCCCAACACCTCCATCCGTAAGATGGGCAAACCTTCTCTTAATGCCTCTCTTCCTCGTGAGGTGCACAGCAGGGACAGACAGGATGTCAAGTTGAAGTAGGAACAGTGCTGCAGTCCTGAAATAATCAGGAAGCACTTTAAAAATAAAAAAATAATTTTGAAGGCTTAAAGCCACCTGGCTCACCACTGTAAAGATCACTTAGGAGGCATATCTGTTAATATCTGTTAAATATTCATGGAAAATAGTGCTAATTGTGTGGATGAGTGGAAATTATTTTAAAAGGCACATTTCTGTTTTCTCCTGTTGAAATTGATCACTCTGGCACTGTTACTGACTAACAGTTGCCTGACACATTGGCTGCTTTCTAATAGTTGACCTGTGCTGTGAGCATCAGGGAGTGAAGCATTTAAACAGCACTCTCATTTACAATGATAACGAGGTTCTTTAGGGGAACGAGGTCGGTCAATATTGACCGTTTGATAAACATTAAGTGCCCTTTTATTAGCTTAACTTGCTGTTTTCGAATGTAAAGAATTTTGCAGTTTCTTCTTTGATTATATTTTTATACAGTAATAGGAAATGGTGCGTTTTTCAAAGTTTAGATTTAATCTCAATTATTCTTGAATCACTTTAAAGCCAAAAAAATCTCAGTTTTATCTGAGCCATTGCCTGTTATTTATTGGTGAATTATCACAAGCTACTGAAATCGTGTTATTCTCAGTGAACATTTACTACCTAGATTATCTAATTTTAACATGTCCCTGATATGCATTTAGAAAGACCAGCTGTTTCACAACTACTTTTGTTCCACAGCCAACAGCCTCCAGCTGTGCTGCCAGAAAGAGTCACATAATTTGATAACTGACTGGTCGCATTTCGTCTAAGTTGTAGTTCTTGTTCTGAAGTAATCCCTCTCGCCCCACATTCATTCTTCAGCCCAGAAGGACTAAGTTTCGCTCCAGAGCCTGGCCATTCCCCCACCAGCCCTTTCCCGCAGGTGGAGGAGGTGGATCCGCGGCTGCAGGAGTTTGAGTCTGATCCACCCAACTGGAGGGAGCTGGCCTCTCCTGAGGCTCTGTCCAAACTGACCAAGAAGGAGACCAAAATGCAGGAAGTCATAAATGGTAATTAGGGAGAGACAAACAGTTGATGAGACGATAGAGGAGTTTGTTGTATAGACTATATTTAAATTTCCTATTAATCACTCATACTTTTACTACTGTCTTTCCTCTCAGAGTTGTTTACAACAGAGCACGCACATGTGCGAATGCTGAGTGTCCTTCAGGTGATCTTTGTCAGACCATTGGAGAGAGAGGAGCTTCTGACCTCAACTGAGCTGGCCGCCGTCTTCCCCAACCTTGATGAGATCACTGAAATGCACAGTAAGGGCTGCTGCAAAGAAGCATTTGTAAACACAGCCAGACAGCTGAATATAGCACCCTTCCTTCAACGAATATGCCATTATGCAAATAACACTCTTCCTTACTCATTAGTGAAATCACTAACTGCATGTACTACCTGCAATTGAGGGCACTGTCGTTAAAAAAGCATGATGCTAAATTTGTTCTGGCCAATAGTACCAAGTGTAGATACAAAACGAATGCATAGTGCTGCCTGAATTGCCAACACAGTGTTAGGAAAGAGAATATGCTCAGTATCTACTTATAAGTCAGTTGTCTTTTTCTAACTTTCAATTTCAGGTAACTTCTATGAGAGCCTTAAGAAACAGCGTTTGGATAACAACTTCATAGTTAAATCCATCAGCACCACAGTGCTCAACAGAGTGAGTCGTCACAGTCTTTCACTTCATTTCATCATACAATATTTCTCTTTTCTCTCTGTGCATATTGTACAAAGTCAGTATGTGCCAACAAGTTCATTTTACACAATATTACTGTAAAAATGCAACAAGGATTTTGGCCTTTTCTGCACTTCTCAAGTTTGACTCACTTCATTATTATGATTTTTTTTTTTTCCAACTAGCCACAACACAATCTTTAATTGTAATGTTTGTGTGTGCACGTGTGTTTCAGTTTGGTGGTACAGAGGGGGAGTGGTTCCAGAAACTGACAGCAAGGTTCTGCAGCCACCAGTCATGGGCCCTGGACCAGATCAAGACCAGGCAGAAGCGAGATCCACGCTTCAACATTTTCATACAGGTACCACATACACACAAACATATCCCCCAAGATTGAACAGAGACATACATGGACGCACTTTGCAGATGCAAAGTAATGCAAAATGTGACAAAGGTGTTCTAGTCTGACTGTGTGTGTGTGTGTGTGTGTCTCTCTCAGGAGGCGGAGAGTAAGCCCCAGTGCCGTAGGCTGCAGCTCAAGGACATCATTCCCATAGAGATGCAGAGGCTGACCAAGTACCCACTGCTGCTGGAGAATATCGCAAAGAACACAGGTGTGTGTCTGTATGTGTCCCTGGCCTGTTTGTTGCTCACTTTCATGTGTCAGTATATGTGCATCGATATTGTAAAACTTATTGCATTCTTACTTTCTTTACATTCTTACTTTTTACATTTATTCTTTCCTGATATATAAGATAGTCAAATGCATTTTTATTACACTGTGTATCATCATATTACTCAGCTATATAATGCTGTATATCTGGGTTTGAAAATGTAATCGGAAGTACCACCATCACCAATGATTATGATAGATGTTTGTGGTGTGATACATGAACGTGCACGTGCATCATCCATAAGAATTTCCCTCCTGCTCAGAATCTCTTTCTCTCTCACTTGCTTTATATAATGCTCTGTTTGTTATATACATAACAAGCCAAGGAAGAGAATGGTGAAGGATGGTGGTTTAAATGACTTTGAATCTGGCATGATTTTTGGTGCCAGATGAGGTTGTCTGAGCATTTCAGAAACTGCTGCTCTACTGTGATTTTCCTGCCCAGCCATCTCTTGGGTTTACAGACTGGTCCAAAAAAGAGAGAAATATTCATTGACTGGTTGTTCTCTAAGCAAAAATGCCTGGTTGACGCCAGATAGGGCTGTTCGATATAACGATATATATCGGATGACGATGTAAAAACGTCTATTGTTTCATTTTACGCTATCGTTTGTTTCGTGGTGTCGCAAAATAAACTGTTTACGACAATATTTCAGGTTCCCAGACCATCATGAAAATGTTGTACCAGGATCAACATTGCAAGTGACCAATCAGAATGATGGTCTGGGAACAACACCAACATGAGGATATCAGATCATCCCTCTCTTTCATCGTTTTGATGGTCACTGTAGTGGCTATATAAATTTCTTGAAGTTCTCTCTTTCTCTTATATTTAATATAACCACACTACGGACGGGCAAGCGCCTGTTTTTATGCGTTGTGGTTAGCAACAACAACGGTAACACCATGTTTCACATAAACCTTTCACAATAAAGCTCAAGATCCTGTTGAGACTTTTCAAAATAAACCGAATCACGTGAAAGACCAGATTATTTACGGATGAGAAATAAAAAAGAGCCGCCAGGTGCTAAAAAATAAACCTTAGACTCAAATGTTAGAACAGGCTTTTCCCCGCAGCACGCTGTGTATTAAATACTCACAAAGGAAACGGCAGTCGTTACAACTTATGACTAAAAATGTATAGTTTCATGCATCGGTTAAAACACTCGACTCCAGCTACATGACGCGCAGCTGGAAACACTTCCCGCAAGTCGAGCTGCCCGAGATTCACAGAATTTACAGTTTACATTTTTGTAATTTATATCGTTATCGGGACGATAGAATTCCTATATCGGGATATGAGATTTTGGTCATATCGCACAGCCCTAACACCCAGAGGTCATTGGAGAACGGCCAGACTGCTGTAAGCTGATAGAAAAGTAAAAGTAGCCAAAATAATCATTTTACGATCAAGATATGCAAAAGAGCATCTCTGAATGCACAACTCAAGAGTATTTACAGCAACTTGTTAAATCTGTGACACAGAGAATTAAAAATGCATAGAACTGTGATGTTCTTTAAGGGACATTAAAGTAAAATAAACATATCTTGAGAATTTACAGCCTAAAGAGGTTTCAGCAGGATTCCTGTCTTCCTTCGTTTGAAGGATCAGCACAGAGTTCTATTGCAGTAAATCTTTTATATTCTTCAATGCCTCCATCAAAACAACTCACTGAAATAGGCAGCACCCTGATTGGGTGCCCCCAAGAGTATCGTAGAGTATCCCCAAAAGCTAAGGAAGAAAGCCAGAGTTAACAAAGAAAGTTACTAATTGCCCTTATGATAGCTGTCATCTCTTGCTTCAAAGTATATCCCCCTTCTGCAGGTGTTGATGTATGAACTATAACATAACACTTCTTGAGTACTTTGACTCTGTGACCAGAAAGTTGGTACCACGAGGAGGACCAATGGAAAGTTTTGGTGTGGGGTTTATTTTTTTGTTTGTTTGTTTTTTGTTAGTGTTTTGTTACACTCTTGATTTATGGCTTTTGTCTGGGCTTTGCTGTTAAAGACATATTTTTCTCATCTCTGTATTTCTCTCTCACTGCAGAGGATCTAACGGAGAAGGCAGCAATTGAGAAGAGTGCAGAGTGTTGCAGAAAGATCCTCAACCACGTCAATGAGGAAGTCAAAGTGATGGAAAACCTGTTGGTAAGAAATGCTCAATTCACCACTCAGCCAACAGCTGCGTGGTAACTTGGCACCAATTGAAGTTTTGTAAATGAATTTTGAGACTTCTTTAGCTCACTGCTTATAAGAGTACATCTTTTTCTGTGCTATGTTATCAAACAGACCACAGTCTGACTCACAATCATTCTCTCTGCTCCCAGACTCTGAGGGAATACCAGCGCAAATTAGACACATCAGGACTAAAACCCAGTAATGAGCTCTATAGTGAATATAGGGTGGGTTTCTTTCAACTAAACTTGTCTTTTGCACACAGTGTTGCAATATTCCTTTTTTTTTTCCTCCAAGATTTTGTTGAAACATATTCATGTTATTCTCCTCCTGTCTGTACTAGAACATTGACTTGACTCAGAAGAAGATGCTTTATGAAGGCCCACTGATATGGAAAGTCACCAAAGAAAAGGCCGTTGGTAAATATGTGCTATATTACAGGCCTTTCTTTCACAGCAACAAGGTCAAACATTTCAATATATTGCGAAGTAATACTTTTCACACTTAAACTAAAAAAGATTTTTAAAAGGAAGAAAAGATTTTGTAGAACGTCATACAGATTTTATGTCTTTCACTTCTCTTTTATGAACATCAAAATCGGCAAAAAAACCCCCAAAGAAACAGACTGACAGAAACAGAGTGATTTATTTACTTCCCCTTTAGCATTATTTCAGTTGAATTACTGAAATTTGGCAAGTTAATGAGAATCAAATAGGCAGCATAATGGTTGGCCTGTTGCCTCGCAGCAAGAAGGTCCCACTCTTTCTGTTCCCTGTCCTTCAGAGGTGCAATGTGTGTTGCTTGCGGACTTACTGGTGCTCCTCCAGAAGCAGGATGACAAGATGGTCGTCAAATGCCACAGTAAGAGTAACATCGCTGCACAGGACGGCAAGCTGATGCTGAGCCCAATTATTAAGCTGGACTCAGTCTTTCTCCGTGATGTGGCCACAGGTTAGCAGTGCACCACAGTACAGTAGTTTGCAAGTCACTCTAATCGTAAGATAAGTCTTTGAATTGCTGTTTTCTCCTGTTGTGTCAGATCGAAAGGCTTTCTACGTGATATTTACCTGGGAAAGCGGCGCTCAGATTTATGAACTAGTGGCTCAGTCTGTTGGAGAAGTAAAAATGTAAATACCAAAGAGAATTGTATTCATAAATCATGTTTCCTTTTGATTTCAAAGCGCAGGATAATTTTCCCCCCGTATTTCCATATTTTTAGTTGGACTCAAGTGATAAAGAAAGCAGTGGATGACCTGAAGAAGAGTGGCAGCACAACCAAGAAGCTGACGGTGGCTCCTGGAGTTGGAGTTGTAGGACCTCCCTTCAGTCCCATCAGGTAAGTGTGTGTGTGTGTGTGTGTGTGTTCCTGTCTAACTATCTTTGTGAAGACTGAAATGTGCATTCTACTTATACTTGTGAGAACCAACAGTCACTTGTGAGGACACACGCACCGGTCCGCACAAATTTGAAGGCCTTTTTGAGCCTCAAAATGCGGTTTTAGAGTCAGGGTTACAATTAGGTTATGGTTAGGTTTAGGGTCAGGGTTAG
>NW_005187468.1:2937570-2957696 GCF_000239375.1 Pundamilia nyererei | reverse complement strand
TTTCCTCCTTTCTTTTAGTCTGAATCCCCCTATGAGCCCGATTGAGAATGGAGCTTTGAAAAGCAGCAGTGGTGAGACCGTTGTGACTGCACACCTACAAATTTGCCATTGTTACACACTCATAAAGACATAAGCAAAATTTAAGACTTATCTCTGTCTGTAGATCAAGATAAGGACAACTTGAAAGATAAAAAGTCGACCGATCCCAGGCACAGGCTGATTGATTTCCTGTCTGACAAAGGGTTTGACTTGATAGGCCACACCAAAAATGATCAGGAGAAAGTGGCTAACAGTGCATTAGATGAAGGTGAATAGGGGTCTTCCTTGTACTTATATTCATGAACTATAAATGACTATATTTTTGGCTTTACTTTCTTTCAAAGTAGCTTGCCTATCCTAATAAAGCCAATGAATCTGTCTCTTCTGTTAGTCATGTCCCTGAAAAGGCTCCTGGTCGGCAGCATCAGTCTATCAGAGGACTCACAACCTGATGAAGAACATGAAGTAGGGCAATCAAAAGGCCCTGGGCAAGATGTGGAACAGCATCAGTTAACAGGTTTGGCCTATTTTTTTGTCTTTCTTTTTTCTTTTCTTTTTTCTTATTTTTTTAAAGGAATAGTTTCATAGCGATAGATGAAGAGAAGCTTAATACCACTCGTATCTGTAAGCTAAATAGAGCCATCTTAGCTTAGTCTTGGTAGTTTTATCTGTACAACTTCCCAGAATATTTTTTTTCTTAAGCAGTGACTTTCCAGAGTTGTTAACATTAGCGGATGCAGCAAGGCTAGCTGCTTCCTATCTCCTCTTGATGAATTGTTATTAAGCATTTAATGTTGAAACCTCTGGCATGTAGTTTCTTGTCCTTATTTTTCACCCTCAAAACCCCAGTGTTACCTGATTCATTTGTTTTTTTTTAATTAGCGACTTTACACATGATTCTACACATTAATCAAAAGTATTAAAGTATTTCTAATATCACAATTTGATATCAGTATATCCATTTTAAAAGCAGGATTGCAAATCCCCTCGCGTTAAAGCAGGATTTCGTGTATGTGTGTACTATTCTATTTAATGCAGTATTACAAGGAACTTACAATGTCAAAGGATTTTTGCAGTGCTAATTATTAATGGCCAGAATTTATTATTATTTAAAGACTGCTGACTCTTGACACTTTCAAACTAAATATTTCTATCCACAGATGAAAGTCAGACCACGAACGAAGTAGCTGAGGAGACGAACCCCACGAGTACAGACAAAGAAGGTCAAAACCCAAAAGGAGACGATGAGAGCATCAGCGCGCCCCTGGTGCTGTCCCAGGAGAGGAAGGAGGAAGTGTGCAGGAGGCTACGCAGCCTGGAGGAACAACTAAAGAGACTACAGGTGAACAGAGGGGGAGATGGAGGGGAATATTGAGAGAAAACTGTAAGCAGGGAGCAGGACGTATGACAGGGGCAGATAGAAATGTCAGCTCTAACAAAAGATTGGAACTGACTAGAAAGAGACTCAAAGCTGGGCATCAAGATTTCAGTGGGGATAACTTGAGTAAGGAGTGAGCTGTGGACAAATGGGGCCAAATGGCACAAAAGAGAAACCAGAGAATAGAAAACCATTTAACTGCTGCTGTTATTGCTTTGCTGAAAATTGCCTTGTGAAATTGGACTTCTCTAAAAATGGCTATTATGTCCAGCACTTGCAATGGGATGTGTCAGAGAAGCAGCGAGGGAGACGAAGAGAGGATGTTAAGAGGAGAAGGTTGAATTGTGTGTGTGTTTGTGTGTTCTCAGTTCCTAAGGTTATATTGATTTTGTGTGTTGCAGACTGTAGAAGAGGAACACCACAAGCTGCAGGAGGCCCTTTCCAAGTTCTCACTGGAGGGGGGCAGCTTCTAGTGACCCACCTTAATGCCTCCTGCTGGCCATTAGGTGAGAACACTAAACTAGATAGTCATGTTAAGTATTGAATTGTCATTATGATTAATGGTATAGAGCCATTTCCACTCATGAATGGACAAGGTTAAAAGAA
Source organism: Pundamilia nyererei (assembly GCF_000239375.1). Classification (NCBI taxonomy): domain Eukaryota; kingdom Metazoa; phylum Chordata; class Actinopteri; order Cichliformes; family Cichlidae; genus Pundamilia; species Pundamilia nyererei. The sequence goes on along the minus strand of NW_005187468.1, from coordinate 2,955,673 downwards.
TCAGGTTTAGCTTTTGGACAGCTTTTTTTTTCACCCTGAAAAATATGTGCAGTGTTATAGTTAAGCTGTGTATATCTCAAGAAAAGTCCATAAACAGGTTGGGGCAGCTTGTACGTGGCCTGAGAGGTGAAGCCCAAGGCAAAAACAAAAACCACTTACTGCTGGTAGTTGCAACTATTGGCCGTGAGCTAATGGCAACATTTGAAGGTGACTGATGACAGCAGCTGCATTTTTATGAGCTCTTCTCAAGCTGCATTTGCATTTTTGTGACTGTAAAGTCTGAAGAATCAAAATGAGTCTACAAAAATACTAGATTTTAAAAAAACAAAAAACAAAAACAGGATTTATATAAAAAAAAAATGTTTGTTTTTTTGTTTGTTTTGTTTTCTGTGCAGGTTTTGACTGGTTCTGGTTTGGACTGAGTGACTTTCAGAGGCTTTCCTGGAAATTCCTATACCATCACACGTCTATGACCGGACCATCGATACATTTCTTTTTCTTCCCCTCTTGCGTGTGTGTGGGTGTATATGTCAGCTGTTTGCAGCCAATCAGAAGTTGTTTTTTTTTTCTCCTTTTACCAATTGGCCATTTAGGGAAGGGCTTTGTGCACAGTGCAGTGGTTCAGTAATGGAACATGTGTATGTGCGCGTGCATGCTGGATAGAGGGCTATACAAAAAAGAAAAAAACAATCCTAAATTGGGGTTTGAGGATGCTGTTAGTGAGAGGTGCCAAAGGAAATGAAGCAATATTTTGCTGTTAGTGAGTTGCTGCCTAAGAAAATATAGTGATTTGAGTCTGCTGTAACACACATACGCAAACCAGAAACATGCATGATGGAAAATAATTTACAGTAATGCCAAATTCTAATGTACAGTAACAGAGAGAGCCTTAAATGGCCAATATAGCATTAGGTCTATTGAAATACTACTACTGATATATAGTGTTATTTCTAGTCTATGCCAAAGTAAAACAGAGATGCACTTTTAATCAAAACAAGATGAACGCACACAGTTATTGCTAAATTTGTTACTTTTAGCTCTGTATTCTGTATGGTTATTAAGGCACCCCTCATTATTGAAACGATGCATGCAAGAAAGTGTGTGTGTATGTGCGTTACAAATTTTTTAATTAAGGATATATTTCTTCAGATGATTCTTACTGTAATTAGGTCACATAAAAATCATTTATAAATAGTGGCAGTATAAGTAATCTTGCTGTTAATAGTGGAGATTTGTTTGTATGTACCGCTTTTATTTATTCCCTTGAGTCCTTGTGTGTCAGTGAGCTTCTTCACCTGAGTGAAGCTGATACAATGCCAGGCCAGAAACAAAAAGTGATGTGCAACTGTCGGACAGGACAGACAAAAACGAAGCTGGCGTGTGTGAAGCAGATCAGAGTGGACTAGAAAAGTGAAAGAACTGGGAACTGGTTTCAAGGGGGTTGCTTTTTAGAAACCTTTAACTTGATGGTCATGAGAGAGTAGAAAGTAGGAGATTGGGATTTGCGCCCCTATATTAAATAAATAAATATATATAGCGCTCAGTATTACTACGCTCATATCATTTCAGAAGTTTCAACTTACCTTTAGAGAGGGTTCCCAAATGCTCGTCCAAAACACTTTAGTTGGGGTTATACTTTTTAGACGTATTATGAGATCAGATTGATTTAGTATATTGAAAATTTGAGCTAAGGTGATATTTTATTGAGCGTTGACTATGGTAATATAATTTCTGATCTGTGGCATAACTGGGGCTGTGCACACAGGACCAAAGAAGTAACAGCAAACCGCTAGATCCTCATTTGTACAACAGCTTTATTAGTGACGTGCATCATCTGTGTAGTAGTGTGTCACAAAATGTTGATGCGGGAATGGTGGCTCAGTAATGCAGTCTGGAATCAGCAGCCGCTTTTCTTCACCCCAAACACGAAGGGATTTTAAAAGCACATTCAATAATTAAAACACTTCTTTCTTTTTTTAAAGTTAATGCAAAGAAAGTACCAAGATGAAAAACGTTAGATTATTTGGGATTAGTCATAAGACATGAACAATCTATAGGACTGGGAAGTTTAAAATTGAATGAAAAAGTTGCGCTATAGAGGATTAAGAGACGCACCGAACATGCCCCTGGTACTAAGCTGAACATATGGGGCTGATACTGACACAGCAGCAATACTGTAGCCAGATGAGGACACAAAGGAAATGCTGAAGGTCTGGAGGAAGGAAAACTGTAGACTCATTCCTACAGAAGCACGTCAGGAGCACTTCCTGACATCCATTCTTATTGTTGTTGTTGCCACAACAACAAATGCCACCTTTGAACCTACTGAACCTCACCGGGTTTGCTCATTTTGATCACTTAAGTGTTCATAGGCTTCAAAAACTATATATGATTCTAGCATCTCTCTCCACGTATTGTTCTTTGGAAGTGTATATAAATGTAGTTTGAAGGCAAAAAAAGACAAAGACAAAAAAATAATAGCTCCCCTCTGTGTCTTAAGCTCTTTTTTTTTTTTTTGTAGCTACACACTCTTCTTCATAACACACTCACACCTTTTAATTGCGTAATCACTTGTTTCTACTGCACAGTTTTATCCTACATTTTGTGTATTGAGTCACTTAAGTAGGTTGGGGAGGGAGTATTTTCCACAGAGGCTTTTGTAATTTTTTACTATGCATTTTCCACAATGGTGAGAGAGGCAGGACTTGCCTGTAACTTGTCTTTGCATTTTGATGATTGTGAATCAATTGAAAAAAAAAAAAAATTCAGTGCCAACCAGCTCTGTACTGTGGGTACTATACCTCAGGCTACCCACAGTGCTTTTTAAGAAAAATTCAATGTCAGTGGTAGACATTTGGAGTCCAGCTACCACCAGCATCAGCTGATTCCTTCAGTCTCCACTGGCTCAACGACTACTACAGGCACTTCTCCCGCTCTCTCCTTTAAATGCTTTTCCTCATGTATTCCATATACAAAATGTATAGAAAACTTTATTTATAGAGTGGTGCCTTGTTCTAACGATCAAGTTGTTTGCTTCATAAAAGACTCTTTAGTTGAACACAATCACTGCTGTCTGTGTACCTCAATGAGAAACATGACTAGTAAGCAGAGAAAAATCATGACAGGATTCAGATTTTGGTGGTTTAAGGTTTGAGGGTTGTTTCTATATGTAGATTTAACTTGGGCTTCATCGCACTATTTTTGTGTCCATCTCTATCTCATAGTGAGGATGTAAGCCCTCTACCAACTCAGCCGACCAGTGCCCAGTATATTTAAAAAAACAAAATAGACACTGCTCCTTGCCATACTGGTGTTTGCCACCTTATCTATAAACATTGTATATGCAAGAACTATACTGTGTATTTGGGTTTGATTTTTATTGTGTAAGATGCTCTTTAATGATGTATACCTAAACAAATTTGTGGTACGTTCTATTTTTTAATTCTTTTTTTTTTTTTTTCAATAAACTGGGGAAATTTTTTTCTGTTTTCTTATTTACAGTTGGGAGAACATCATGACAATTGTTTAGGGTTCAACCATAGTTGGGCTTCACTCCATTTGTTTTGAAATATACAGTGCATATTTTAAAACACGTGAATTATAGAATATCAGGATTCCATGTAAATCCCAGTCCTTTAAATTCTAAATATTTAATTGAAAAGATGATGTGTCAAATCTCAAAGCTGATAATATTAATCTGCAATATTCAGTTAAATAATTGTGCCCAGAAAGGTATTTAAAAGGTAAAGATAATGGCTTTATATGCAAGTAGCTATCTCTTTCTAAATGTTGAATTGCAAAGAATTTACAGGGGTTTTTTTAATAGACAGGGAACAAGGCTGAAAAATATTAAATGGATATTAAGGCAAAGCTGTTTGAAACAATAGATTTCTGTAGTGAAAGGCACTGCATTAGTTCAGGAACACAGTTCATGACACTGCATGCACCAATTAAACAAAGCTCCGCTATAAAACAAGAAAAGTAAACAAGATCCAGAAACTCTCCACCTATGGGTCTGACCTCATTTGAGACAAGGTTTGGATCAGCCATCAAACAGGCCAAGAACAGACTACAAAGGACTGTGAGGTCTGCAAAAAAATAAAACACACCCTAGACATGACCTCTTTCAACTATTCCCCTCCAGTAGGTGCTATAACAAGCAGTGTCACTACTAGAATTTGGCAACACTGGGACCTTAAACAGGTTGCACATGTATTCCAACTCCTCCAGGAAGGTACAGCAATACTTGCCATTGCCAGAAAGCTTCCAGTGTCTTCCAGTAATGGTCTTAAGAGCATAAAGGTTCCAAGAGACAGGCAGTTACTTTAAGAGAGCAGAAAAGGTACCTGCTCCTTTGTGCAAGGAGGAACAGCTGGAAAACTACAAAATGACCTTCAGCAGACTTCAGAGGGTGGTCGGAACATTGGTGTCCTCTAGTGGGTCCTGTGCTCACTGGAGATGATATGTATTCATATCATTAGCAGGTAATGTAGATGTTTAAATGTTAGGGATTTAAATGTTAATCAGAGTGGTGATGAGTGGGAGGAACAACAGCATGGCTCCAAACTGAAATGGTCTCACCCAGTGGAAACACAAGACACACTGAAAAGAAAAATGACTGACCAAGGCTCCGAAATGTTTAATAGTAAGACTTTTACTTCAAAGCTCGAACAGTTTGTCTCCTGAGTTAATGCTTTCAGAAAGAAGAAGAAATGCAATACATTGTCCCTCTATCAACTGTTCCATTTCCACTTTTTATATTTGCAATTTTCAGTCAAGAGCAGCATTTAGTTGCTATTTGCATATTTAGCAGACTTTTTTTTTAAACAAAGTTCTATTTTTTTAAGCATTTGGATGCAGCACTTAAGCAAATGTGGGCTGGTGGAAATTTATTCAAGCATAAATCCTGCCACTGAAAAACAAGACACCAGTGTGATCTTGCAGAAGAGAAGACTGAAGCAGAGCTGTGTGTAGAATTTTTTTTTTTATCAGAATTTTATCCTTTTTTATTCCTATATTGAATTTTGGCTTACAAAAATGGGGATGGTTGTAATATTTGTCCTCTCCAGCTTGGTGGGTGAGTCAGATTATATTTTTAATACATTCAAGTATTTGAACTTGTTTTATTTAGAAGTAATCATTGACATCATCCATTTATTATATATTTCAGTAATATCAGTTATGTTTTTGAAAGATTAATTATTTCAGCGTGTCATATTTCTACATATCGGTTCAGTATATATGTACTTATGTATTCATTTTTGTTTAACTCTTTTGAGTTCTGCTTCAGTGAACCACATTTCCTGTCAAAACAGATGGCTGTGCTATCATGATGACATTTTTGCTTCAGTCGTTCTGGTTACTTATGCTATACAATTATAGATCATTTGGCATTTTTAAAGCATATTTTAATACTTTGTCAGTTTTGAATATGGGTTGTGAAATTATATGCTGTCATCATTAAATAATCGGAGACCTCAATAACAAATCCTACAACATAACCTGTCTTAACATGTGCTTTCTTCAACAGTGGGTTTTGCTTGGGGTGAGCTGATTTTAGAACCAGACAGACCCTCACTGAGTGTGCCAGTCTCTGAAAATGCTTCACTGGAATGCTGCTATAAATCACAGTCGGGGAGAGTGAATGTCCACTGGATCCACTATTATAACAAAACTCAGCAGTTGTTGTTCGATAAAACAGCTGAATCACAGAAAGATTCCAAATCTGAAAAAATATATTGTGCCCAATTGAATTTCCCTGAAGTAAAGCTGAAGGACCTTGGATTTTACCATTGTCTGCTGAATGATAGTGGCAACACATATTACACACATGGAACCTACCTGCGTGTCTACAGTGAGTGTGTGTGTGTGCATGTGTTGTTGTTGGGGCGGGGTGTCACTACTTCATAAGCCATAAATCCTGTTATTGTTAATCTGCCCAAAAGCTGTGAAAGTGGCAGCATCCACATATATTCAATTTATTTAATCTTTACATCTTCAGGATTGTTGCATTGCAGTATGCTGCACCATTCATTCACTTTAAATAGCACCAAATTTAGAATTAAATTTCAGTCAATGTGCAAAGGCATTAGTCACACTGAAAGGCCACTTCACACACTAATCTCATTAAAACCAGATGGTAGATGAGGAAACATAAAACTGCCAATCTGAGGGATTATGTGTGCGATAACCTGCATTGTTAACGTGACTTAACAGTACCACCAATTGTATGTTTAACTGTGATCCTTATGCTAAATTTAACCGTTATATAACAAAACTATCAGTGTCATAATAAATCTCCCAGTAAGGCTTTTGAGTAATTATTTTGTTAGCCTGCGTTTTCATGTGCAGGCTAACAAATACGCAGCATTCACGTGTTCACACTTAAAGCAGAAAAAGATAACTCGTGTTTAAAAACCAATACGTGCAACTGCTAATTTGTTTGTTTGACCTCTGAACCCTTTCTGCATTCCTAGAGCCAATGGAGAAGACCATAAACCTGAGAGAAACCACCAAAAACAAGATCCTGATAGCTGAGGGATTCTTACTGTTACTGTGTGTGATGCTGCCTTCTGCCATTCTTCTGTTCAAGGTCGTTGCATTATTATACAATGATCAGCAGCACTACTGTTGAAGCTATGCTTAATTTCAAGCATTTTCCCAAAAGAGCATTACTTTTACTTTATTATTCATGCATTAAAAAGTAATGGCAGAGCTGTGCGACTCTGGCATGGATTTGTTTTTCTTCCTTCTCCGTCAACAATGGGAATTTGCAACATTTGACTGATTTATTACTTTTGGTTTGCCCTACAGTCAAAGAAGCTTAATGAACTGGAGAAAAAGAAAGCAAAGAAAGAAGAGGAAAATATATATCAGGTCAACATTACATATTCTCAATCTCTTTCCATTACAGGAAAGCAGGAGCTAAGAAATGAACACCATTTCTAGTTGTTGTTGATGTGTATATCTTTCACTGATAATAGCCTTTGCATGATTTCCTTTTTCATTTTCTCAAAAACCAGGGGCTAAATCTGGATGACTGTTGTGCAACATACGATCAGATTGAACGCTCCCAAGCACAGGGCCCGTACCAGGATGTGGGCAACATTAAGGAAGAAGAGGAAGAAATCCAGCTGGAGAAACCATAAAACAAAGTGAATAACAGACAGTTACGAGTGTTTTATCTGTATTTGTCAAAACAATCATAACACAATATCCACTGGTCTGCAACCAGGATTTTAGAAATACTTCCTTATCAACATATCAACTATAAACTTTTTTTTTTCAGTTTTTTTATGATGTTTTTAAATATACTCATTTACATTTTTAAATATATGTAGGTGTTTTGCTTTAGCTTTTTTATTCTAATTTTGCACACAGATTCCAGAAAAAAAATGACGGGTCAGACTGGTTACGTATGTACCCCAGGTTGCGTTGTCGGCTTTTTAAATATTCATTGACGTGCATCTGCTACAATTATGTTTTTTTTGCTATTTCTGTGAGTGCTGTAATAATAAAATAATATTTAAAAAATCCATCAAATCTCTCTGTAAATTGTCTGAGTAATACAATTGCCCTCTGTGTGCAGTGAATAGGATAGGATTGTTTCTTTTAAGGGGTTGCACAACAAAGAGAGTAGGGCGGCACTTACGAAATTTTGATTTGTCCTGATTGGTTACTAAACAGAAGTAGGTTTTCATTGGCTTACATTTCTTGTGTGGGCGTGGTCTCATGGCTTCTCAGGTAGATCCGTTATAAGAAATGTGAGAGGCGGTGCATAAACAGAGTGGGCGAATATGGCGTCCAGCAAGAAGGGTAGTGGGACTAGCAGACTGGAAAAAGGTGTGAATGGAAGGCGCTCGTCCAAACACAAAGAGGGTCCACTGGGTGAGGTTTTTTTTTATTTTTTATAAACTTGTTGTACCTACTACGCTCCCTCTGTGGCTTGTCCCTTTAATAACACCCCCGCCCCCCAATTTGTACGCTGTGTCCTCCTGCTAACGTTCGTTAGCGGCTAAGTTAGCTGTCCTTTGGTAGCTGCCGCTAGGTCTGTTTTAGCAGTAAAAGTCTCGTGATTCTTGTATGACAGAAAGAGGCGCTGAGTTAACATGTGTGAGCTGTTGGTGAAATAATTGTCAAGACAAACTCTGACACTCTGTTGCTGGCATGTCTCTAGTTAGAGCATCCTTTAGACGTAGAAGCCGCCTGCACACCGTTAGTAGTCATTGTAACGTTAGCAGCTAGGTTATCTATGTAATAGACTTTAATTAACGGGACACATACTGTATGTAGCACGTGCTCGTATTTATGTTCACTTGTCACTTTTCGTGACTCTAGCGTCGACCGCTGACACCGACCGGACCCACCTGAACAGGTACGCCAAAAACAACCACTAGAGGAGAAGACTAGATTAACCAGATTAAAGCTGCGAGCGTAACACATGCACACAAAGGGGGAGTTTATAGTTGTACTGCCCTGTGCACTAATCGATTAAGGTGGACTGATGGTGACGCTGTCACTAGTTCGACCGATGTGACGCAAGAGCAGGGTGACACATGGTGACTAACAGCAAGTCTCTGAAAGGCGGTGGCAGACTTTCAAAGCACGCTGCTCGTAGGGACTGTGGACGTGCTATTATTACTAAACACACTCTCGATTTTGCTCTGTTCGTCTGGTAACTAGTCTTCTGTCTCATTGTTTCTAAGAACAGTCCAGGCCACCACGTTCAAAAGGCCATATTTCTGACCGCAGTCTGAATCTTATCTTTGTCTTTGCTATCTAAACAAATGGCATTGTGTGTTGTAAGCACTTATAACTGGATAGGAAACGCTTCCCTAATCTTACTTGTTATGTAAATTTCCTAACATGCTCAGGTTTTATCATCAGACTTATAATTTTCTTTTCCTATAATGCTATGATGTAAAGGGTGTGGAGGCTCATTGTTGCAAGTTTCCTGTTGTTGAGTTTGGACTTGTGTGCGTGTGAAGGTGCTCTGTTTGGTAGAAAGGTCAAAACTTCGTTCTCATTATACTACTGGGCTCCTGCTGTGCGCTCTTCTGTTTTGCCTTTGCCCTGGACAAAGATGTCTTTCTATAGATTTAATTCTTTGAGTATGACACATGATGTGGCAACTGTCACATCATATGTAAAGAGACCATCTTTCAGAGGTTGTGCTGTGATGGAGGGTGCCTTTTGAAAAACAGCCAATTTTTATGTGCTTGGGACTATAATTACCCACTTTTCTACAGCATGGGTCTGTTTAGGCTTGATAAAGTGGGGAAACAAACACCAACGAGTTAGAGAAGGCTTAGACAAGATCAGTACAGTAAGTCAAACTGGCATTGAGAAGATACTTCAATATAACAACTTCGGTAGTGTTTTCTGAGTGGAAGGAATTTCAAGTGAGAATTTATAGTCAAGACAAAAGGAAAGCTCTTAAGTTTATTTATTCACTGCAGTCACCTGACATTTGGAAAAGCACAGGTGTTACAAGCAATGACAAGAATTCCCATGGGGCAGTGAGCCGGTCCTCACAGTCAGTCCAAATCCAGATGGAATGAGAAACATTCATTTTATTATTTACATCTTTTTCTCATTATAAAATGTTTTTAAAAAATTAACATAAAAATAAACATCCGTCTGTCCATTTTCTTAACTGAATCAGAATCGTGTTTATTGGCCAAATATATGTGCAGACACATACAGGGAAACTGCTTAAGAAAATGAGAAGAGCCCTGTATTACAAAGTCAGTTCAATGTACCAAGGTATTTTTTTTGTCATCATCTGGATTCACTTGCTCTACCCTGGTAACAATAAAAGCAATAAAATTGTTTTAGATTTTCAGCAAAGAGGGGGAAAAAAAACAATCAAGGAATAATGTTGCGACTAAGAATCTCTGTTTCTTAGTAATGCTCATCAGGGACATAAAATTAAAAAAACAAAACAAAACCAAAAAAACCCAAAACCAAAATATTAGATGCTTTTTAAAAACAAAACTTAAACCCCTCCTAGTGTCTGTGCCCAAAGGTCTGAGTGATGTTCCTGGAATGGTGACACCATTTTTCCAGAGAAGGTCAGTAGGTGGTGATTTCATATCTGTCGTTTTCTAATCTGAAACTTAACCTGTACTTATGCCGAAATGTATTCTGCTCAGGAGGTTAAGTTAGGCAGTTCATGCTCATACTCTCACTTAAGGCCAGTTTAGAAGCACCAATTTCAACAATATCTTTGGACTGGGAGAGAGATGCAGGCACTGGGAGAGAATGCAGCGGAGCCTTTTGTTCTGCTGCACAGTGTGTGTGTGTGTGTGTGTGTGTGTGTGTGTAAGTTTGTTTATCTCAGTATTTCTATAAGTAGGTGAAGGTTCATGTCTCCATTCACTGAGTTATGAAACTGTCATCTGTGATATCAGTCAAAAAGTTCTCACTGAGGTCATGTTTTCCGAAAGGAAAATATCCTTCAAATCATGTTTTCACCATCTGTTTTTGGGTGTTCACGTGCTGTCCATGTCCTGCATTCATCCCTGAACATTAGTGTTTCTCAAGAGTTGGTGCAAACTGCATGTTTCTGATGCTTAAATTAATACGAATGTATTAAAGGCACCTCAAATACTCAAAACTCTAACACATGGGGTCACAACACTAAAGTGTTATTGGCACTTTAGGTGTAATGCATATGAGTTAGACTAATGCTGGTGCTAAGTGGTGGAAGGTTTAGTTAATTAATCATAATGTTTTGATAATTTAACAATTTTAAAGTGAATTTTGTTGGGGTAACCATTTGTGAAGGTAGTTTTGTGTAGGGTTTTTTTTTATGTAGTTTTTCCTAAAAAGTCTAACTGTTAGTTCTTGGTAACAAGTAAACTTTGTTCTATTTTATTTAAATATTTAATATTAAAAACCAAACAAACATTTTAACAGTTCATATATTGCTATCATATCATAATCTTATGGTTGTAGTTTGCCAATTAAGTTTAAGGTCACAGGGAGTTCCAAGCTGATCTGCCAATAGCAAAATAGCCTCGAGTTACAGGGAGAAAGTTAACTGGGCAAGGGTCGTCCCTGCTGTCCGTCCTTTTAAAAGAGGCATGGTTAGGATCAACAGAACACAGGGAAGAGCAGCATATTGCTTCTTGTTACAACGTCTGAGAGGTAAAGAGATACATCACAAAGACAAGCGAGCAAGACAACAGAGCTGGAAATCACTTTCTCTTTCCTTTAGACAACACCAGCATCTATTTTTCTTTCTCTCTCATTCTCTCCTTTTTTCCCCTCCATGCTCTCATTGTGGAAGAGAGGACACAGACATGGACAGAGCCTTGAACTCAGATGCTGGTAAACACTTTCACTTTTTTCTCTTTAAGCTATTCAGTTTTGATTTTTGTTTTTTTTGTTTTTTTACTACTTCATCCTGTCAGTTGTATGTTATGCCAGTGGCAGTCAGCAGGTATTTTTATGGATGCTAAATTCACACTGTCTTTGGGCCCCACAGGGAACATTATGTGTCTGTAATGTTGTTGGTGTTGGTTGTTGTACATGACTTATTAATGCTGACTCTCATCCATCTTTAATGTGGAGAGACCAGGTACAGCTTAGTGGTTGCAGTGGCCACTTGTTTTACAAAAATATGGAAAACAAGGCATGTTGAGACATTTTCAGTATTGACATACTAGCTAGAGGAAGCCTGGAGCATTTGTGAATGCATACAAAGCGGATGTGATAAGAACAGTAGGTGAGTCATGTCTGATGGTATATTTACCATCTGTAAATGTACCGTTCCTGTAATGTTATCAGCTTGTGTGGGTGCATGTGTTTCATTATGGAAAATCCTGGCAAGATGACAAGATTATATGCCTGTGGAGAAGTTTTATCAATGCAAAACTTTATCACAACTTTGCACGACGGTTTCACAAAACATCACAAGTTTGTAGTTGAGTCTAGCTGAAGATGAATGTGGTTTTATGCATGGTGTAATGTACCATTGTTTACGCCAACACATGGGTTGAATGCCAGCATTTGACAGGTGTTTAAATGCTTTGCAAGATACTTTCTAGTAACAGCTATCCTTTTCCCTCTGTTCTAGGCCTTATCATTTGTCAAACAAAGGTGAAGTCTTTATTGGATCATTGTATGTTTGAACTCTTAATAAGATGGTACTGGTTTGCCTAACTTTGTTCATTTGCATTTCATTTGCGTGTAATTTGGTCCCTGCAGTTAGATAGGGTTGTAATGTCTCCTGGCTTAATTTTCATTAAACAAGTTTCAGAGCAGCTTATGCTTATCCAATGGTTCATAAAGTTCAGGCCCTTTCAACATCAAGCTTATTGGCATGCTCAGATGAGAGAGTTGCACCGCCGGCTCTAATTAGGCAATGTAATTTTAATATTGGGTTTGTGCCCAAACTGGTTTGACTGCATTAGCATTGCTTTTGGGTGATTACTTGACTAGCACCACTCACTGTATCACTTTAGGTCACACTGCTGTGAATGTGTTTATGCAGAAAGATAAAAGTATATTTATAGATGTTCTTTGTTTGTGTCCTTTGGTACTTCATTCTGATGTCATTGTACATTACATGACTGCTTCCTGTGTTGTCAGGCTCTGAACGTTTGCAGTCCACACATAATCCACTAGCTCTTGGTCAAATCCTGAAATTGAGCAAGAGTTGTATAGATCTGCAGGTAGCTGTTGAGTTGTTTTGAGTCTTAGTCTAGGTTTACTTCATTGATCTTTACCAGGAATATGAGTAAGTAATGCTTGTGTAACATGTCAGGGTGAGTGGGACATTGAAACTCTGGAAAACATCCACCAAATAAATGTAAATCGCCATTGTTTTCCTTTGTCTGATACACCTGGGCTTGCTTGCAAACATGGACGAGTCAATCTGAGAAGCTGTCAATATTGAGACAAATCTAAAAAAGTGAGAGAAGTCCTACCAGTCTACAAACCTAAAAAGTATTGATGTTTAAGGAGTTTAAGTAGTTGTCCATATTTCTAAATGATAAACTCGTGGTTCATTGAGTTTGAGCAGCACAACGTTTCAGAATCCCCAGAAATCATGTGATGATATTAGACCACAAAAGGTATTCCTTTCACATGGCTGAACTGGTTGGAAATTTGCCCTGAAGCTGCTTCATTAAGCTTTGGATGAATAAACAGAACTATTTTAAGCTGAAATTTTTAAAAAAAGAAACCCTTTTCCCACTGCAATGCTGTCCTGTTTAGTTCAGTGATTTTTGGTTCCACATTTGTTTTGGTCTTTCTGTATTCCCCAGGGTCAATAAATGCAGAAACTAACATTGCTCACATAAATCACATAAATTCAGAGGGTTTTGTGTTTGTAGAGAAACGTTTTCTGCTTTTGACAAAAGCAAGTTAAAACAGACACAACTGAGTGGACAGTGGACATAATATCACAGCACATAATGACTGGTTGCTGATTTGGAAAACAAACAAGCCTCAGCTCTGTAAAATGTGGACTTGGAATTAGGTGTATTCAGATGATGCATATTTTAAAACAATCAAGGAAGATCTGCTTGATGTAATTAAATCATTTATTACTAAGTGTACAACAGTTACAAAAGTTGATTCTTCAGAGGCTCTCTTCTAGGATATGAACAAATTGTTGTTTTTTGTGTTTGTTTGTTTTGTTTTTGGGGTCTTTCTTTGTCAGAGTAGGGGAGTGAGAAGCAGATGCCAGTCAGGAAAATGAGCGTGTGCGCGTGTGCGTGCTATAAGTTGTCTGGCTGATAAATGTCTCTTTGCAGATATCAGGGGGACGTGATTCCTCCCAGCAGTCTGAAATTGCCTCTCCTATTACTCTTCCTGAATGGCAGCGAATAGCAGAATAATTGTGCGATTAGGGCTCCATTATTTCTTTGACCCTTGAAACAATATTTCTCTCTGTTATCTGTTCACTTTTCAGCATGCAGAGCCTACTCCTGCTTCCCAATCAATTATGTCTCTTTGGGCATTGTTTTACCAGAGTTATTTATCTGCATTTGTTCTGTATTGCTTTTTCAAAGTTGAAAATGTAAAATCCAAAGTTAAAGGATTGAGGCTAATTCTTAGAGTTGTCATTTAATTTAGCATCACTTAAGTGATGATAATTTACTCTACGAACTGATTACTATCGACATATTGCCATACTAATGAAAATCTATTAAATCAAGAAACAACAAAAAAACCTGTTTCCATTTCTCCCATAGTTTCTCGTCTTTTTGTTTTTGTTTTTTTTTTGTTGTTGTTTTGTTTTGAATTGAATTGAACTTTTCTGTGTGTCCAATGCCCCTTCTTTTCTTTCCTCCTTCTCAGCATGCCAGAAACCTTATACAAGTACCAGCTAGTTCCCAGAGATGTTATGGAAACTCTGATCTCAAGTGACTCAGTAGGAGAACGCCATCCTACAGTGATAATCCAACAGGGCAAAAGTGCTACATCTTTGTTATTATTGTTTTTTGTTTTTAATTTCACTAGAGAGGTGGGCACATTTAATAAACACAGTCTGCTGATGGTTGTCTACTGTATACCTCCCTTTGGGATTCGTATGCAAGTTTGTTTATGTGTTTTTGTCAGTGTATGACTAATCTGTGTTTGTTTCCCAGCAGCATGATACCAGATCTTGGTGGATTTTTGGTGTGCAGCTTTGGTTTACATCATTTAATTTCAAGCCTCGCTTAACACGTTTCAGTTCATGAGATTCCATACATCAGGATGTAGGGGCTCAGTTAATAAGACTAAGAACATTTTGTAGGATATATCCAAAAATATCCCACTTGGTACAGTTTCTACATGCTGATTACAGCTGTGGGTGTGGTGCAGAATATTGATCAGGGTGCTACTTTTTATGGTAGTTGGAGCAGATGCCAGCTTTCAGTCAGGTTTTTAGAAACGCAGCATATAAGAATACATTTGGGATTAGAAGGATAGTGGTATTAGTAACAACAATGTTACTAATAACTAGTAACAACAATGTTACTAATAACAGGAACTGCAAATTATTGCGATTACACCCCTAAATCATCAGTTACGTGCCTACAAGTGAAAAGAGACATTCCCCAGTGGAATACATACTCATGTTGAAAGAATGTTGTTATTCTTACCCACAGTAAATCTGATTCTTTCATTGTTTCATTCGTGGCCTTTTCCTTTTGTTTCACTGCTTTTAGTGATGGATACCAAAGCAGTATTTGCGGCCCTGTACGGTGTGTGCGAAGAAAATGCAGCTTTCTTCTCAGGGGGAGCCAAGGGGTCACAGGGTGATGCTGCACGGCGGCTGGTGGAGGCCATGAAGCAGATTCAGGAGCACGCTCGCAATCTGGAACCTGTTATTTCTGGCTTTGCTAATGTTTACCATCACTTTGATTTTGATCCACATATACCAGCTAATGGCTATCGCTCCCTGGTCAAGGTAGGCTTTCTGATGTTTTAAGGTCTTTTTGTGTGTATAAATGAACTCTTGGATGTGTGTTTTGTTTTGTTTTTATTTAATCTCTGTGCAGCTTGGAGAAATGGTACCTCTTCTGCAATACATTCTTATCAATATTCTTTCCACACTGTGAGAAACTATTCACAGCACCTCTTTGCTTGAATATCACTTTGTTTCACGGTTGGTCTGTTTTTTTTACAGATTGATTTTATGTTACAAAGTGGGCAAGATAAATTCCTCCAGCTGCGAATATCTGCCTCTACTGTATCCACTGTACTTTATCTTGTACAGTTATTGATGAAACATCGTGACCTTCGGTTACTGCAGCCCACCACAACAGAATGAGTCTAGTAGAGCAGCAAATGAATCCTGTTCTGTTTTCTGGCTTCTCTGTTTCCACATTTATAATCCTTCTCATTCCAGCAGTACCACTCTTGCTAATCTGTAACACCCAGTGAAGCAGGAAGTTTTTTACATGTTCTCATTTAGCCATGCTTTCACACATCCTCTCCTTTCCCTTTAGGCTTACCACACTAATCTTAATCACAACTTAAGCACACCCAGAAGACTTGTCTCTTTAATGAGTGCACAAATGGAGACTTTAGGTTTTGTTTTTTGTTCTTTTAAATAATGCGTATTGCTGTGTATCTTCATTTCAAGAATAAATATAATTCTATAAAATTGTATCCCTTTAACACCCAGTAATATAATGTTTCCTAATACTTTATATTAGTACTTAATAACGTTTTTAAGGTTCGTGTAATGTGATTTAGAATTTGCTGAATGTCAAAGTAAACTTTATTGTGTGGCGGATGTTTTCTAATTTTAGGTACCGGTATTTTATTGTCACTTTTTTTTTATTTTCTAGGTTGTGCGTTGCTGCCTTCTCCACATCATCCACAAGGGCCACTACATCACAGCCAACCGCCGCAGCATCTTCTTCCGAGCAGCACATAATGCAGGGGAAATGGAGGCGTACTGTAATGCTCTGTGCCAGCTGCGTGCCCTGCTTTACCTGGCTCAGCGCATGCTACATGACAACAGCCACGGCAATTTGTTTTTCCAGGATGAAAGCGGGCTCAGCGAAAGTTTTGTCCGTGAATATGCATCCATGCACAAGGGTTGCTTCTATGGCCGTTGTCTGGGCTTTCAGGTGAGATGAGCTGTTTTAGCAGTCATATGATGTGACAAGGATACGCACTGGGAACTGTGGAGTGGTGAGAGTAAGAAAACGTGTAAAACTCTTATAACAGTATAGATGAGCAGCACTACTCATAGCTACAGTTCTGGTAAAGGTTATATACATTTTTCATTCATCAAATTTTTCATATTGCATTCTACACCTTTAACTTTTTTATATTTTGTGTTGTGTTAGGACTAGTTAGTTGCGGAATAGAGGTCTCAAAGATTTCTATAGTAATTTGTAAAGTATTCTTTAGTTTTGTAAAAGAAAGAACTTGTTTATGTTTGAGGCAACTGGCCTGTTACCTGGTCTGTGTATATTCCCCTTCTTTTATTTTAGAAATAGGAATTGACCCTAAAAAGAGATGTTAAGGCTATGAGAAATACAGAACGACGATCTGGTCATCTTTACAGCAGTTCCCATTTTTCTCAGTTGAGCTTAACAAGGGAGACTGAACTCTCATAGCACAGAGGTCAAAAGCAAACTAAAGGGAAAAAATGATGAAGCTCCCTTTGAGTCTATTTTCTATCAATTTGTAATCTCTTACAATTCTGATATTATGAGATCTTCTCATTCTTTTTTCACTTTCTTTTGTAGTGATTCTAGTCACATTTGTGTTCTATTTCTTATGTTTAAATGTGTGGATAGTGGACTGGAATTGAAATTATTTTCTCTGTTTTTGTACATGCCTTCTCCCCTCTAGTTCACTCCAGCCATTCGCCCCTTTCTTCAGACCATCGCTATCGGCCTTGTGGCCTTTGGAGAAAACTACAAGCGGCATCAGTCAGGAATAGGTCAGCAACATCTTGTCTGCATCTGCACCCTCTCATCATCCAGCCAGATCGTTTTCATTCATAGATCGTACTCATCCAGCCCCACACCTCTTCTACATTGCTCCCTTGCCCCTGACTGTGTAACTTTTGATGTTGTGTTTGGATTGTAGATGCTCTTTCATCCCTTGGAATCTTGAGGGCTTGCTGCTGTGCTTCTTTTATATTTCAGAATGTTTTGAACATGCACATAGTTGTGTACAGAGGCAGCAAGAGAAGAACATGCTCTGTCATAGACACACATGTATTGTGCATGTGTGTACACAGACAGAAAACTATTTAACATTCAGTAAAGAATTATCCATTTCTCATGGTTTCTTGTGCTCTCTGCTGCACCACAGTGGAAGCAGGAGGTATTGCACCATATGGTGAGTGTGCTAGACCACCACCCCTTTTATAATATTCCTCTGTAGTGGTCTGTATAACTGTGTGAAGAAACTTATTTTATTCTAAAGCTCTTACTCTGCCAAATTGTTCTGCATTTAGCACTGTAAGCTACATTAGCATTCCTCTGCCTGTATATCATCATGATAAAAGGCCTTTCCTTACTGCCCATCCTTGACCCATAATCGTGGGCAGTAAATAAACCGCTGAAAGCAAGAGAAGATTGATAATACAATTGAGTCCTTGTGTGGCTTACCATGAGCCCAGTACAGTAGACTT
>NW_005187468.1:2930459-2936615 GCF_000239375.1 Pundamilia nyererei | reverse complement strand
GAGCTCTTTCTGTGCCTCCTGCGACCTTTGACCTTCCCTTGGCGGCCAACCACAGAGCATCAGTAACTATAGCTCCACCATCAGCGCACATCGGCACTGCTCCTGTTCAGATGAGACTCATTTCTTATGATCTGCGTGAAGGACAGGTACTTGAATCTTTATTCAGTCCATACTATAGTGGCATACTTGAAAATTCAATAAAATCTTTATAATCTCGAACTCTCTGCAAAAGTTTATGGAGCTTTTAAAGACTAATGCTGGCACTTGCTGTACACTTGTCTCTATGTCATTGTTATGTTGAGTTCTAATCTCATTCTGGATGACTGCCAGAGATGGGATTGTAATACGTTAATACGGTAATGTGCTTTTCATGCCTGCGTAGTAGGTTGAGACATAACAACAAAGTCAAACTTGTGATCTGAATGACATAAACAACCTGATGAAAGACCCTGGCGCTGATCTGATTATTCTCAATAAGATTTTAAGTAGGGTTGTAACAGGTCTGAAACTGCTAAGGATACACTGCAGCCACTGCCAGTTAGCATCTGACTTAAGGGCTTCATCTGGAAGCAAGGGAGGCATCAGTCGCTGGTGTTTGATCTAAACCTTGGTGGGCCTGCACACAGCCTTGGTCTGGCTAGCATTTGTGAAGTCTGTTAAAGAAAAACATATAAGGGGAACCTTCCTAACTCACAAGGACACCACCAAGGCAAAAGAATATAGAAAAGTGCAGCTACAAATTTAAATTGTCCTTGTGTTGCCCACAATCCACATATGTCTCCATGGTAGAGGTTAAATGTCAGAGAAGTGGTTAGTTATTAGCTGGAGAAGACGGACAGATTCTTTGCTATAGTTCAACATAGTCACAATAACAAAGAACAGTACAATAAAACTAGTAGTCAGAATTTAAAAAAGCAAAAGATACAACGGCGTGAGGCAGTAATCTACCTGTACAATGATTGGAGGTGCAGCGTGGTTTGCAAAGTGTGCCCCTTGATGAAGTGAACTACTGAAACTGCTGTTAATTGATATTTATACAAAGCCGTTTGTGGAAATGAACTCTGTCTATGCTCACTCTGGGCTAAAAGGTAGCTAAGACTTGCAGGTTACAAGACAACTGGCATACGCAGTAAAGCACTGACAGCCATTTATCCATCCATTTTCTGCTGCTTGTCCAGATCATGGGGAGCAGCCATAGCAGAGATGCTCAGACCCCTTCTCCCCAGCCACTGGCTTCAACTGCTTTGGAATCACCACTGAAACCTTCACAGGCCCAACATAATCTATCCAGCAGCTGACCCAGAAGGCAACTGGGAAGCATCATAGACTGATGTCCAGACCACTTTATCTAGCTTCTTTTAATGCCAAGCAGTATCTGCTCTTCTCTGAGCCCCTCTTGAATGCCTTAAGCTTCCCACTGTGTCTCTACGGCTAAGCTCAGGCTCCCCACCACTTGTAGGCACAATTTTATTCTTTCTGTAATTACCCACAGCTTGTAGCTGTAGGCTATGTAGCCAGCTTTGCCTTTGCACTCAGTTCTCTTGATCACTTCAGTGCAGTGTCTGCATCACTGTAGGAGCTGCACCAATTCTTTGTCAATCTTTGACAACCAGTGACAACAAATACAACCTGAGCACTTAGACAAGAAGATAAGTAGAACGCCAGTGCTGGGTGCTAGGCCAGTCCACAGGTTGTTTGTGTCAACCAGATGACACCTGCATCTTTCTTGGTATTATCTGTGTGTGTGATGCATATTTAAGTAGCCAATTCTGGTGGTTAGGAGAGTGTACTGAAATAGGTTAGTTTTCCTCCATATGTTTTTGCTGACCTTGCATATATCAGACATTTAAAAAAAAAATTCTTTCAGTGAACAATTCAACAATATTTGTTGGCATATGTGGCATTTTCCTTGTTTCTTGTTTAAACAGCAGCTTGAAATCATCATCTTATTCTGCTTAATTCTCTCTCACACACACACACACACACACACAAAATGTCATTTCTTTCTTTCTTTTTCTTTTCCCTTTGCCTCCCTTTTTCTCTTGGGAGACTCCCCCTTTATCCGAGCTGCTCTTGTAGCCTGGCAGTTAACCAGACATACAATTTCTCACATTGATCATCCAACAAACAACAGTCCTTTTTATGTCACAAAACACAAGCCTGCATCAGTCGAAACACTTTCTTAGCCTCCGTCCTTGTTTCTGTTAATTAATGGGAATTAGTATGTGTTCCTGCAGCCAGGCAAGGTTGTCAGCAAGCTGCTGCAGAACAACTGGTTAATCCACTTCTCAAAGGAACCCTGTTGCTAACATTAGAAGATTTATCAGCAATAAGACACTGTTTGGAACCACAGACACTGTAAATACTAGACCCAAATAGGAGATCTTGATTATTTGTCTTTCTGTTCATCTTCTAAGTTATTCGTTCTCCTAATAATGTGTTTTTTTTTTTTTGTTTTTTTTTTTGTTTTTGTTTTTGTTTTTTATAATCTCACTCTCTCAGGACAGTGAAACACTGCTGTCTCTGTCCCGCTCCGAGGGGGGTGCTATCTCTCTTTCCCTGGGGCTGAAGACCAAGCGCCTCCCCTCTTCTCCATGTCTCCTGATCCATTTCCATGGTGGAGGCTTTGTGGCACAGACCTCAAAGTCTCATGAGGTGAGAAACTACTGTTCTACTGAAGTTAGCTCAGTTTCAGAAGTGTTTTATTTTGACTAGAGATTCATTATGATTACCTCTGTCTTGCATGATAAAGCTGGTTAGATTCAATGGACTGCTTTTCCTTGTATTTAATGGAGGTTTGTATAGGACAGTATTGATGTGTTTGTAAGATTTTATAATAGAACACAGACCAAGAAAATGTGGCACTTACCTGTCAAAGCACTAACAACAATACACCTCTAGCATTAGATGCCAAGTTCAGGTTTTGAGCCTCTATCACCAAAGCTGTCATCCAGCTAATTTCATCCTCTCATCCCTTCAATCATGTTTTCTCAGACTAATTGTAATGAAAACCCAACTAATTAAAGTGTTGATGAGACAGACACTAGTTGACAGCAGAGGAGAAGAGGGGTTACCAGTCTGAGTCTCTTCCCCTGTCAATAGTGTGACATGGATTGAGAATTTAGACTAATTATTTTTATAATTATCCCCTGAAAACTTAACAGAGACTCTCTGACCTTACTCTGTGGCTTACTTACTGGTAAGGTGCTTGCAGAGTTGACCCTTGTCTGTCATTGCTTTCTGTCATCTAATTCATCCTCACTCCTTTTTGTTCTCATAAAGGAGGAACTTGTATCCTAGATTTAATTTCTGGATCACTGTGCTAGAAAAAAGAAGCACACAGACACTAGCCTTGTATATTATTACTATGTAAAAAACCCTTAAAGTCTTTTTTTTACCCTTTTGATCATAAGTTTAAATTGGTGGCAGTAAATACATTTTAACAGGAAGACTGCATATTAGTGTGGTTTGTTGATTTATAAATAGGAAGTTTTTTTTTTTTAAATATAGTTTGTACCCCTGTACTTTATCCTGTGCTTGTGTGGTCATTATGTGGCATGAAGCTACTTATAGCTGCTTTAAGACAGGGCTCTGTGAAATTGCAAAGGACATTGGCATCCTTGATCTGCAGCTGCATAGCAACCAAAGGATGAGAGGGAGCAATCAAGAAGGGATGTGTGGGGCTGTCATGTTGAATTAACAGAGAACTGTACAACCCCGCAGAGAAAGATTACCCAGGGCACTAATGGAAGACTTGTCAGACTATCCTTCTCTCTCTTTTTTCTAGGCGCTCGTTTCTTTTTCTTTTCTTATTACATCCTCCTTCTCAATCTTTTTGATATCACAAAATCATTTTTGTTCACTTTGTGTCCTTTTTCTACATCTCAGTTTAGTTGTATTTGGACATCACTTTACTTTCTTTCCCCCCTTTTGCCTTTTTGGATCCCTCTACCAAGACCCAGAAATGAGGAATACAAAAATGAAAGATTTTATGATGGAGTGGAGATGAGCATTTTTGCCTTCAGTCGCTCATTTAACCTCTTCTGGATCCTGTATCTCCCATCATATGGGTGAGATGAACAGTTCAACCTCAGATGAAGAAGCCTGTGGTGGTCTCAGTGCATAATGATGCTGATATCACAGGAATAAATGTACTTAGAGTCTATGTATTTAGTAACTTGGGCACAAACCCACATTCAGTAAATGTTGAGGTATTTGCAGATTAACTGCTATTTCTGTCTAAGAATCAGTAGGACAGCAGCTCCTCTTAATTCCAGCTTAGAGGATAGATTTGGGACCCTCTAAAATTATGTGTGTGAGAAGAGTTTCCTGAGTCATTTAAATGTATACAGCCTGGTTCCCACCCATTAAAACTCTTGCACACACCTCTTCTCATATTGACTTGTTGTAGACTGCCAGTAATGGCTGTTGTTCTCACTAAGTAGAACGCATATACACCTTGGGAGCAGCTTTACTGATTTGCACAAACTCACATTGCCTTTCCTGCTCAGTGCTCGGACTGCATGCACACACTTATCTGTGTCCTCACACCGAGATTTATCGTGACAGGTAGAGTTTTAAGACATCACAGCTGACTGCTGGAGCTGCTACTTTTCTTTTTGTCATACTACGGTAAATCAATGAGGGATGAGACAGCACATAAACATGTACACACTGTGCTCTTCCTGCCATTGTGAATGGTGATCTGTTGCTTTTAACAACACCTATCACAGCAAACGTATAGGTGTTGGAATTTGATAAAGACAGAAGAGGAAAGGGCGAAAGCTTTGCAAAAGTAATATTGTCAGAACTCATCGTGCCTTTCTCACATTTCAAGGTCACAGCCTAAGCAGAGTAAACGCTTAACCTGACTGTAACAATATAAAACAACGATCAGTATTCTGACAGCAAGTCTGTATCTATGGATTTTCTTTGTATATCCACACCACCTCCTTCTCTTTGTCCTCTCTCTTCATACTTCACCAAATAGGACATGTGGGCACATTTGTTATTGCAGTGCAAAAAGAAGGAAAATGGATTTGACTGTGAGGGCAGCGCTCATTCTCCCTTTGTCTAGACAGTAAGCCAGAAAGCAGACAGATGACATCAGAAGAAAGCATAATTTTCATAACTTTTTGTCCTTCTTTTCAAATGTTCCACACAGCAGGCTTTTCCTCAATCACTTCTCTTTTTTTATTTCTCTCTCCCTGCCTTTGTGTTTTATTATGGCTGCTGTTGTGTGTCATAAATTTACCAACATAAAAAAAGCATTGTTTTTCCTTTTATAAAGTCATGTCTTTGTATCATTATCTTCTGTTTGAAACAGCCCTATCTAAAGAGTTGGTCCCAGGACCTTGGTGTTCCCATACTGTCAGTGGACTACTCTCTGGCCCCTGAGGCACCCTTCCCACGTGCCCTAGAGGAATGTTTCTATGCCTACTGCTGGGCTTTGAGAAACCACCACCTATTAGGTATATGCATCACACAGCATTGTTTATACTTGAGTATGGCTTTGTATCTCTCTTGTATATTTTCTGTTTCTTCTTTAAAGTCATGGGAATAGTATACAGCAGATTCACAAAGTACTCAAACCCTCTCATATTTTGTTCACTTTATTGTACTAAAGATTTAATTTAAAATGGATAAACAAAGCCATGGAGTCAGCTGGGAGCTTTCTGTAGATATCTGCAGTAAGACTTGAGGCATAAATCAAAGTGAGGGGTACAAAGCAACTTTTAAATCTGAGTGTTCCCAGGAGTCCGGTGTCCTCAATAACTGTGAAATGAAAGAAATTAACTACCAGGAATGTTCCTAGTATTAACTTTGTAGTGACATAGACCTTCTGTGTGATTTGATAGACATATTGGTCTTTGGGCAAAACTCTGAGCCTTATACCTTTCAAACACCAGGCACTGCTCATTACTTGCTAATACTAGCCTATGGTGAGGCATGGTGGTAGCAGCATGGGGTTATGGAGGAACTCTGTGACAGAATAAGCAATAACTTGTCAGAACTGACGAAACGCAGCAATGATTTCAAGCATGGAAAGGCATATTCTGGACCACTCAAGGATCAAAGTATGTCCTAAAGCCCACAGTTAAACCCCGGAGAGTGGAGATACCTCAAGATACAAGTTCATTTTCTTGCAATCCAGTC
>NW_005187468.1:2926110-2930081 GCF_000239375.1 Pundamilia nyererei | reverse complement strand
GTTGAAGGGATAACACCCACCTATTTCAGCGTGAAGGTTTCTGTGGAGTGCTTCTCTAAATCCTCAGCTGCGTTCACCAATTGCCTGTACCTCCTGAGAGGATTCATTTATCACTTTGAAAGTGATCATGCTGTATGCTTCTTGCACTTTACTTGCTGTTCAGTGCTATCACACCAGTTGTGATGCTCAGTATTTCGACAGAAAAAAAGAAGCCATCTGGTCGGTTTGGGGTACGCTCGTCCGCTGAAGCACACTGTGTCAAATTAACAGAGATTGCAGTGCAATATGCTACTGCTGTAGTACAAGTCCTCAATATCATGGCTATGAAGTAGATAGGGAAACCCTAGTTACAAGAGCTGCCTATTACCACAATGGTGAACAGAAAAGAGAGTGTTGCTGTTACACTGCCTTTTTTTTTTTCTTCTTTCATTTCAGTAATGTCATAGTTTTTTTGTTTTTTTTTCCCTTTAGAAAAGATGTATAAAAAAAGAAGTTCTTGTCCCCTTCATGTTATCTCATTTTTCAAAGTTTTCCCTGTGAATTACTTTTCTTTCTATCCGTCCTTGTACCAGAAGTCTATAATTTTTTATTTATTTTTCCTTACAGGGTGGACTGGAGAGAAGGTGTGTCTGGCTGGTGACAGTGCAGGAGGCAATTTATGTGTGACGACATCGATGCGAGCTGCTGCTTTTGGTGTGCGAATGCCAGATGGCATCGTGGCAGCCTATCCAGCTACCCTGCTGACAGCCTACGCATCCCCTTCCCGTCTGCTAACACTCATGGATCCCCTGCTGCCACTCAGTGTGCTCTCTAGGTGTCTCAGTGCCTACGCAGGTAGGTTTGTGTGCGTGTGTGTATTTCTGATTTTTACCTGAAGTTGAGATTTAAGTTGAATCCTATTTTTCGTTTCTGTCGAGCACATCTGTCTATTCCTTGTTATACATTACATAAACATATTGGTCAACCACCAGGTGACAGCTTTACTCTACTGGATGTATGATAAATTTTTATTGAAATAAGTTGTCAGGTGGGTAACAAACATTAAAAGATAAAAGGTCAAGTTTTCAGCTCAACACACAAACAACTCACACAAAAAAACCTAGAGTTACATCACTATATTCAGGAGGCCAACAACGGCAGGGAGAAATGAGTTCTTAAATCTGCATCTTGGCAGATTAAATCTGCAGCTAGAAGGAAGAAACCTGCACTGTTGAGTAGTGATATCCGATACCAAGTAATATTCAGGGTGGTATCGACGATACTGATCCGATACCGATACTTTGTACAAAAACTTATTTTATTTATTGTATCTCAAATTATAGCATAATAATGATTATAGGACATCGGATTACTTGTTCTTATCGCTTAATGCAGGGTTCATCATATAGAAATAAAAAACTGAAGTTGTGGCTATTTGAACACCTTGCCTGCCTGCAGCACTAAAGGACTCCGTGAGAAACGTCTGTCTCGTCCCTGTCCTCCTCTTCAGTTCGTCTCAACATACGCTCGTCATATTCTGTGATATGATTTACTCTGAGGTGTTTGACAAGGTTAGTGATGTTGCCACAACCATACATGCCAACCCTCCCGATTTTTCCGGGAGAATCCGGAATTTCAGTGCCCCTCCCGAAAATCTCCCGGCGCCACCATTCTCCCGAATTTCTCTGAATTTTCCACCTGGACAACAAAATTGAAAAACCATATTGCAGAATTCATAGCGCGGCCCAGCCAATTCCAGTCTCCAACAATGACGACAGCTACTTAGTTTTTATATTACTCTTATTTCTCTTTCTGGGTCGCAAAAAAAACGTTTAACATATTTTCAGGTGAGAATGTAGCTGTGTAAACTTCAAATATCTGAGCCGACCGACACATCGTTTTCAAACCCCCGTGGTCTTGCGCTACTCGGGTTAAACATGATATATAAGTCACTTTGATAACTTAAAAATGCTATTGTTTTGCTTTTTCAGTGTTTTATTTGTTCGTGGGTAAATCGATTTGGCTGAGATTAAAGTTATTCGATTAGATTAAATTAAATGTAACTTTATTAATCCATCGGGTGGGTTCCTCTGGGGTTTTCACACAGCTGAATAAACGTCAAACAGAAAACGATTAAAGAGAAGCGTGAAACGGTCGAGAGTTTACGTCAGCGCCCGGTTATATTTTAGATAGCAAGGAGCAGACGGCCGAGTTTCACTCCACGGAGGGAGCTCGTGACGTGCTACCCGGTTTTCTTTAGACCGCGAAGGCCGGGTCCTCAGGTGGAAGCAGCCTCTGAATTTGGACACCCCCGCTGTTTCCAGGCCGGCCAATAATAATGGTGACATTTAACGTATTTTATCCGATAAATAAACACTGTAAAATGTATTTATCACCCCCCACCCCCCCACCCCACCAGCCCTTTTGAATATCTCTAATTCTGAGGTCTCAAGGTTTGCAAGTATGGCCACAACACCTCACTCTTGGAGCACATTTTTGCCACATGTATCGCAAACTACGTCTCAGCTGTTTGTGGAGATAAAATAAGTCCGCACATGACTCCAATTACACTCAGCCATTGTTGTGAGTGCGCACGCCAGCGGTTGCGAGACATTAATACAGCTGTATTTCGCACATAACTATGAAAGGCAGAAGAGGAAGTAGTTCCTTTGAATGTAGATAATCCGAATGTTATAGTTTCTGTCCACTGTGTTCCTGTTAATGATAAACGACAAATTTACCCTAAATTACTAAAATGTCGATATTTTAATGTGAGAATCGATTCTAGAACATAAATGATTGGTATCGGAGGAATCGATATTTCAGGATCGATCCGCACATCACTACTGTTGAGCTTTCTTTGTAGCTCTGACTTTTGGAGAGCTTGTTCATATATGTGCCTGGAACTTGCATAATCTTGTATTTAATAAAAAAAAATTAAAAAAAAAATTAATAAACTAGTTATGTTTTTAATTTTCTAAAGTTATTTAATCCAAACTAAGAAGTGGAAAGGGTTAAGAGAAAAGAATATAAAAACATTATCATAAAACTTCTAACTTTTTAAAGAAAGTTAGCAATAATGAACCTTTGAACAATCTATACTGGCCCCTTTTTTTTGGGGGGGGGGGGGGTGTTAAAATATTATTCTATTCAGTTATTGACCTAAGATACTTGTACTGCTGAACAGCTTTAACAGCCTGGCCATAGAAATCTGTAGAAAGAATGTAGCAAGACTTTGTCCTAAAGTCTATTATCATGTCCTTGTAGTTAATCCAGTCAATAAATTTCTCCACCACTGGTCTATGGTTGGCTTTTTCATCACTGAGCAGTGACAGAATGACAAAATTATCAGTGAACTTGATATGTCTGCCCGCTCTGACAACCATTTATATATTAAAGACGGATAAAAATGGTGAAAGGACACAACCCTAGAGGGAACAGGTAAAAGCTAAAAACGCATCAGGAAAAAAATGAATGACTTTGTCATTTTTCAGACCTCTCTGTTCAAAAGTTAAACTGTCACCATGCTAATCCAAAGCCAATGCTGTGGATGCTGTTTAGACTGTGAAGAGTACAGCTAAAACCTGAGGAGAAAAACACAAATTAACAGTACTAATGTGAAAAAGCAAGAATTGAGGGCAAACACTTTTTTTTTTTTTCTTTTTTTTTTTCCCTTCCAAAATTGAAGATGTTGACTAATTTCACATATTTTACCCTTAGGATTGTTTTCCTTGTTTTTGGATATCATTGTTGATTGCATGTAATAAAAATCCACTTTTTAAAAAGGACAAACAGCAACAATCCTTTCTGATATTATAAGTAGGTAATGAGTCATACACGTGTGTGTGTGTGTGTGTGTGTGTGTGTATATATGTATAGGGTGGGCCATATATATGGATACACCGTAATAACATGGGAATGGTTGGTGATATTAAAGTCCTGTTTGTGGCACATTAGTATATGTGAGGGGGCAAACTCCTCAAGATGGGTGG
>NW_005187468.1:2919670-2925308 GCF_000239375.1 Pundamilia nyererei | reverse complement strand
TGTGTGTGTGTGTGTGTGTGTGTGTGTGTGTGTGTGTGTGTGTGAGATAAATTTTAGTTTCACAAGGCAGGAGAACTGAGGACAATGAATGACTGCAGGAATTGGCTAACAATTTGTGACAAAGAGATTGGCTATGCTGACTCTCCTTTCAATAACTGAACTAAAACACTCATCATTTTTCTGTTCCTTCCTGCTGTCCACATTGTGTATTGTTGGCTTTGCAAATAATTGTATGGCAATATTGAACGCACTCTGTCATCGTTTACTGGACTATTATACCTCTCTTATTATTGCTTTCCTGTCTTCTCTGTTGTTATTCATTTGTGCTTACTGAAGAATAACAAACACTTTTATCCGTTTTGTACATTTACTTCCTTCTTTTATGTCTTCTCCAGGCAGTGGGCCACAGACCGAGAAGCAGGTGGAGAAGGTGAGCACGCTGAGCCTGGTGAGGAGAGACACTGCACTTCTGCTGCGAGATTTCCGACAGGGAGCCTCCAACTGGATCCACTCTCTGCTCGATTCTAGCAGAGCTCCAGCCTCCACCAGCACAGCACCAGAGGCACCAACAGAAGCCACAGGTATACAAGTAACTGTTATAGTTGTTAGTTGTCAGGTTGGAACATTAGGTGTGGCTTGAATGTATTTGATAGGCAGTTGCAGTCTGTCCATGTCTTGGTCATCCGCCCTTGCTCAGATATGTGTGGGTGTATATCTCCCACATTCTGTGTTTTCATTGAGCCAATTAATATAAGTGTTCCCCAAGTTCATTTACACCTCTCATGAAAGAGGTCAGTGACATGAGAACTTCTTATGCAGCATCTAACTAATTATTGCTTTAGCCAAACCATTTGTGTAGTACTCCTGTATCCATATTCATATCAGTTCTCATCTTTGGGGTAGCAGAGCATTGACAGTAATTGTTAATTGTAGCCACCGTAAATCTGGTGGCGAATTGTAATTTTCATGGTGTGCCCCTTACCTTGGTGACACCCCCACAGCTGCAAGCCCAGTCTAATGAGAGTATCATTGGTGGGTGTACATTAGTAAAAGGCCATCATGGTGCTGAGATGGTTCATTATTAAAGAGATAGGAGATCGGTAGAGCTTTGTGAGACCAGCTACTAACTGCTGTGTTTTGACAGTTCAGGGCAGGCAGATGCTATCATCGTGTGACAGCACTTTTTGAATTTCCTCCACCTACTTCTCATCTCTTCCAGATATAGCTCAATTTGCATTCTAGGCTTTTAACTATTGGCTGTCAACCAGAGGACATATGATAAGTGGAAACAGTAGATGAAGTGAAAGTGATTGTGTGTCACCAGTGTTATTTTTCATGTGTCCTTCAACTGTGGTTAGTCCAAATGAACTAAATGCCCTCTTCATTCTTAATATGCTCTGACCTGTCAATCCTGTGTCGTTTCTGAAACTTAATTGTACTATATGTTTGTTTCTCATTGGCATTCTTAATTTCAGTTGTGCATTCATCAATATGGTTCCTTCTGTCCTTGCTTCCTAGATGCAGTGAGGAAGAGCATTTCGGAGGCGAACATCTCTTCTCCTCATACAGACCCACCTGTCCCCACGGATCTTTCGGAGTTCCCCAACAGGAAATTATCAGTGAAGAGCCAGACGTGCCAGAACTTGGGATCCCACAGCAATCCCATTCCCAGCAGTGCACCGCTGCTCTCTGAGCGTGCTGTAGGTCATGCTTGAACAGCTTGCTTTCAGCTGATGCTCTTATGCAGAAGAACCTAACAGTATTAAATGGCCAAGATCTGTTTCTTTAATAACACCTGGCTGTTAGTGGGAATCATTGTGAGAATTAAACCTGTCGTTATTTGACGATGGGTAATTTAATGATGATTGTAGCACCACTTTAGTGAAGTGAAATCCCACTAGCCTCTTGTCTTTGATCAGGATATCTCTGCTTTCAGCTTGCTTTAAAAGGATTTGGCACGCAGTTGTAGCCTTTTTAAGAGGTCGAACATTTTTGGGGCATTGAAATATTTTGGCCGTTGATCAAACAATGCTGTCTACCCTGTAGTGATGTGCATGTGTCACTTTGATGAACTCATCCGAGATTGTGTCACCCATCCCTCACAAACAGATTTGGCTTTGAAATGCTGACAGGATATCAAAAGGTTTTGGTTGTGCGAGTACTGGCAAGGTGTTGCAGATTATCCTCATATTTTCTCGCAGGCACACTGGATTAGTGGCTGGCGCAAGCAAAATTAGCAAGCAGAGGTGACGTAAGATATTAAATATGCTTTTCCTTCTGAAATGGGAATCGCTCAGCCAAGAGTCAGGCACTGAGCCAAGATTTTTCCAAGGACAAAGTGGCGTGTGTGTTTACATAACTGTGGCTCATGGCTCATCGCTAGGCAGTGGTGCAAGTTTCAGTCATTATGCAACTTTAATGTTTAGTAAGTTTGGGGAAACCTGCAGTCAGCTGAGATTGAAGTCATTTGGACGAGTGATGAAGCAGTTCTCCCATTGAAAACTGAATCCAGATGGATAGAATAAACTTTATAGGACTTATAAAACCAACTTTTCTTGTAAAAATGTTTTAGCCTTTCTTATTTTTTATTGATATAAAGATATCCTTTGAAATAACCTAATATTTTCTCATCCTTTATGTAGCCAGAAGATGTCAGTTTCTTCTTTGCCAAAGATGAAGATCCCTCAGTGATCACTGACCTGTCTTCAGTGGCCATACCACCCCCTGCTGGAGAGGAGGGCTCACAGCAGGAGCACCCCAGGGAATTTCCTCTTGGGTTTGAGCCACTGCGCTCAGAGCAACTAGCAGAGATGAAGGTGGAGAGCTCTCCAGTGGTCAAGGATCCTTTCTGCTCACCTCTGCTAGCCCCTGACAGCATGCTGAAAGGGCTGCCACCTGTACACATAGTGGTAAGAGGACGTAAACGGTTACTTGTACAAATCTATTGTTTGCGTTACTCATTGTGTGCTAACAGTAGTCTATATTTTATAGCAAAGTGTTTTCTGTGAGAAGGTGTGTGAGATTCAACTTCAAGTATAAGTTGAGCATTATAAAGGTAGACTGGCAAAAGCACATGCTCCCATGGTAGTGGCTATGGAGTTTTCTGTGGAAGCGCAGCCTCCCTCTGTAGATGGAGTTTAACTGTGTGTCACATAACTGTACATATTTACTGTCTAGTCTTCTGAGCACTTTCTGAAGACTTACTGGTCACTTAAAAGTTGAGACTTGGGGGGCAATGGTGTCATCACTGGCTGGAATTGGAGCTTTTGATTGTATTACACAATCCCTTTCGATGCATTATATACTATACATGGTGCTGCAGAGGCATTAAAGTGTTAACTGACAGCATACCAAAAGATGTACGTGGTTTACAGATATTGAAGTGAAACAGTGTGATGGGAGAGAGAGGGTAGGTTAAAGTTATGTTTTTCCTTTTCTCTTTTCTTATTTTTGTTGTTGTTGGGTTTTTGTTTTGTTTTTGTTTTTTTTAAATTCGCTGGAGTGAGTCAGCGAGAATGTAAAGAAATTGGGGACAAAAGAGACTGAGGATGCTTGGCTTCGTTTTCTTCATCCACTAATTAAGATTCATGACATGTCTGAAGGGAATCCAGATTTGCTTCTCACCATTTCTAACCCTTCTTTTCCTCTCTCTCCCCACCCTCAGGCTTGTGCACTAGACCCCATGCTGGACGACTCTGTAATGTTTGCCAAGCGTTTGAGGAACATAAACCAGCCTGTCACTCTCTGTGTGGTGGACGACTTACCCCATGGCTTTCTCAGCCTATCTCAACTCTCAAGGGAGACAAGGGAGGCTGCCAATGTCTGCGTGGAGCGAATTCGCGCCGTCTTCACACAGGACACACCCCCAGAGCCACGGAAGCACCGCAAGTTGGAACGGACCGACGGGGGTGTGTCAGCATCTTCAGGGGAAACCAGTTCTCTCTTTGTTGGCCCCACTGAGGGAGGAGAGCTAGCTGTCGGGAGAGGGGCTAAAATTGCTGATGGGGAGGGCGCAGTTGCTGTGGCAGCCCAGAATAACACTGATGCTGGTGGCATTGGGGCTTAAATAAGGCTATATAATAAAAAAGGGGGACTGCATTTCACTCGAGGAGCGAAGAGAGAAGGAGTAAATGAAAGTCGGACAAATTTAGGCAGCGTAGTGCCTATATGCAAGGCAAAGCATCCTGAAAACAGACAGGGGGTGGGAAATGCAGTCTAGCATATCGCCCAGTGTTTGAGAGACAAAAAAAACAGCAGAGGAGGAGCACTGAAATATAACTTCCTCTGCTTTACAATTCCTGCCACTTGTCTGTGCACCATTATACACCAACGCAAATCTGGCAGACAAAGTGAACACACCCACAAGAGACAGTCATGTTTTAGAATAAAATTATTTAGCAGCTACTTAGATCAAAGACCAGCACTCACCCACACACACACAGCAGTCGTACTTAACAGAGTTGCTGTGAGGCAGCAAAGGCTCGGACATAAAGAGGCACAGACTATTCTCGAGACGAGGCCTGAATGGGTGATTCATATAGGGCGAGGCAGTGATTCGAGGCCCTAATCAGATAGTAGTAGGGACACTATATGCTTCAGTGTGGAGTCACCTCTATCAGAATGGCCATTTGTCCGTTAGGGAGGGACTCTAAATAACACTTAATAGCTCCACATTGTGTTCTCAATTACGCCAGTTTAGCAGTCAATACAGCTCACTTTGTGGATGGTAACTGTGTAGACTCTCTCTCTAAAATAGAATTACAAAGCTAGAACAACAGCGTGAAACACTTGAAACTGGATAATTGATTCACTTCTTTTCTCATATTTGTTGCAGTTTTAAATCATTTTATGAATTCTATGCAGTAGTATTAGTTTTGTTATTTATATCAGTTTTTATTGCAGTTATGCCAGGCTTAATTGTTCTTTTCTGTTCTATATTATATAATGAACTCTTTTCATTTCTTTCCCCCCATGTTTTTCAGTGTGCTGAATATTTACCTCTGCTTTTGTGTGTGTGTGTAGCAGCAGCTGTTCTGACATCGCTGGCTTTTCCAATTAAGCTTCTGTTCTACCCTCAGCAATATACAATGATCAGAGTAAATGTAGAACATTACACAGGCACAGAGTGCCCTGCCTTGTGCATTTTTGTAGTGATATAATAATGCTAGTACAAAGACTGGACTGCATTAGTTTGTAGACAAGTACACTTAGGATACATCTTGTAGGTCTTTCAGTGACAATCATTGCTTTGATATTTTAAAATGTTTTTTCTTTTTTTCTTTTTTTTCCTTTTTTTGTTACAGCAGCAGAAAGTCCAGCTCTCAGCTATCAATACACATTTAAAATTTCACTACAGTGATTTCCTCTCAAGTTGCCCTGGTCACTGACTGTGTGCTACTGTTCACTACTTCTCTGCACAGTAGGGACTGTGTCAAAGTGCCACTTCTCTGTAGCTGTGGGATTTCCTGACAACTCTTTTTCTTTCTTTCTTTCTTTCTTTTTTTTAATTACAAATTGGAGGCTTTTAGGAAAAACTTAAGCAAAGGAAAGGGATTGCAGAGGTGCGCTGTAAAAGCCATTAAGACTTTTTGTAAGACGTTTTTGACCAACTAAATGTGTCTGGTCCATCATACATATA
>NW_005187468.1:2884397-2919649 GCF_000239375.1 Pundamilia nyererei | reverse complement strand
TATATATATATATATATATATAATTTTAGCTCCCCACTGTCAGATTTGGGCGTTTCTTTGTTTACGATAACCTGAGGACACTCCCTTTTGCATGTTGCTATCAAAACACTTTTAAGTATGCAAAAATGTCCTTTGTAGGGTCAGTCCCTCTATCACGTCTAAGTAAATATAGATGCCAACAATGCTGGCACTGTCCTGCCCTTGCCCGGTAAGAGGGCTGGGGTTGTCAGGTCTGTAGAGAGGGATGCTGTGTGATGAATTGGATTTAGCTGATGCTCAGAGAGCAAAATCCTCCCCCTGTTGAAGAGCAGGATTTTCAGTAGGAAAGTCATGCTACAGGATTATACCATACTCAGTTGTCAGCTTCAAGTACTTACTGCTGTATTTTTAGTCAGATTGATGGAGAGAACAAGGACCGAGAAGAGGAAGAAAGTTATACAGTCGCTCTTTCCGAGATGCTGGGCTGAAGCAAGTGTTTGCTTTACTAGCCGCTGTTTATGCTCACTGTGCACTTTTGCAGTAGTTGCACTGTCGCTCAGTACAAGTTTAATTTAAGCAAAGCTTGAACATGTCACCTCCCTCCCCTCTCCCCGCTCTGTGCCTCTGTCTGTAGCTGAAATGGAGAATGGCTGCACACATAATCACAGTTGTCTGCTACGTGTTGAGAAACACGACCTCTTTGTGTTGTGTTCATATCAGACAGGAATGGCACTTCACACTCTAAACTATTCATAGTATTAATTAGCTGTTGTTGAGAGATGTGTCTCTAATGTAGTCAAGCCTCTGTGAGACAACAGTTTTTATCTGATATAATGTACACAACCTCATCCATACTGAAGTCAACACCGCACAGGATGAACAACAAAGGTGACGGGCCTTTAGCAGTTTCTTCTATAAGGAATTTGAGTTAACTTGCTTTATTTTGATTTTGTTTAAATTGTGTCAAATTCTTATAGGCCTTCCTATGCCTCATATCCTTGATGACCCTCGAGCATCAGGCTAACCTGAGTGCAGGCGGTGGACCAGGGAGTCCTTGTGGTGTTCCGATCAGACATAGGCTTGCTGATTCTCATTTTTGCTTCTTTTGTTGAACAGTTTGGTGCTTTAATGCTGCCTACAACTATTAGCTGAAATATTTTGTTCAGTATTGATTCATTTAAAGCTCGGTTGATGTTGTCTCGTGTGTTGATTATTTTGTTTAATGAGCAGCTGCTGTGGTAGTTGTTTAATATAGCTGTGTTGTTGTTGTTGTTGTTGTTGTTGTTGTTGTTGTTGTTATTATTATTATTAATTCAGTCTCAAGTCGTGCAGTATACCTCTACAGTTTGACTCTATTCACTAGAGATTTTCTTTGCCTCAGGCTGTTTCCAGTGAAATGCAATGCTAAGTGCAATACTGCTAAAACATGAGCCATTGGAGCAACATTTGCAGCAAACCTGTGTAGTTACACACCAGCACAATATTTTTTCTTTTCATTCCCTGCTTCCTCCATCACATTTCTTCCTCCATCACATTTTTTTTTTTTTTTTTTTTTTTTTTTTTTTTGGTGCAATATGTTTGACTCACTTCACAGCTCATATGTAGGTTCCTTGAAGCTTGCTTCCTTTACAAACACCTCTGTGTTAAACTGACTTTAAGCACTTTGCAGAAATGTTACATGTCATTCATTTATGGATAAAGTTTCAAGTTGAACCAAAGACTGAAGCCAGAGTCTTGTAACAGAGATGTGCTGACATTACTGCTTAATGTTCACTGTTCTCATTGAAAATGCAGGTGCTAGTCAGTGTCATAGTCTGCCTGCACTCCATATGCAAATTGCACTGCATCAGTTCTGATGTAGAATATGATTAGCCTTTAAAAAAAAAAAAGCTTGTATACATGACAAGCCATAGACTATAAAAGTGAGATGTTTTTAAGTTTGTTTTGTTGCTGTTCTTTAAAAACACCATAAGTGCAAACCCATGAATAAAAAGAATGTATATTAAACATTATGATTTATGTAGATATTTTTACTTAAATTTGTTAATCAGATTGGTTGTAGATTGATTTTTGACTGCATTTCTTTGCAGGTTCCACGTTAGGGTGATGTGTCTGCTGCGCCAGGCTAGTTACTTCCTTTGTTGATTTTTATCCAAATAAAATTCTGACATGAACCCTGCTGTTTTTGTATTTAAATTTTTTGAATTAACCTTTGTTTATCATTGATCTCACAAAAGGTTAACTAAAAGTCACAGACTA
Source organism: Pundamilia nyererei (assembly GCF_000239375.1). Classification (NCBI taxonomy): domain Eukaryota; kingdom Metazoa; phylum Chordata; class Actinopteri; order Cichliformes; family Cichlidae; genus Pundamilia; species Pundamilia nyererei. The sequence goes on along the minus strand of NW_005187468.1, from coordinate 2,917,411 downwards.
TGACATACTGGTTATAATTCAATCAGATATGATGACTTTTTATACAAATTGAATTAGGATTCGGGATTACATTTTTGGACAACGAAATTGCTTAAATTAACTTTTCTAACATTTTGATTCAGCTTAGACTTTGGAAAAGGTCAATAAGAAGTGTGACCTTTAGCTAAAAAGTGTCATCTAAAACCAAAAGTACACAGCACAGACGGCTCTCTGCAGAGAGGTGCGAAATGGAAAAAGTACTCTTAAGTAGTTTTGAGGCGCTTGCCATTTGCATGAGTGTTTTCATGTGATGCCACTTCTCTCCACATTGCACATGCAAAGACCTGCAAGCTCTCAAACTGCTGAACTTCTGATTGCTACAATTATTTTACAGATCAACGTGGTCATAAAGGTGATTGTGTGACTCGAACAACACAACCGCAAGTAAATATGTAAATTGGCTCTATTTCATCCACTTCAATTGGAACTGTAACAAAGTAATACTTAAGTTTGCATATAGTAATTTTATTGTAACAGCATTTTACATCCTAAAAATGCCCTATACCTAAATGATGGAAACCCCCCCCCCCCCCATCTTTTTCTCATGGGTAATTTTCCAAGTAACTCGGCCCATTGAGTCACGTTGCCGCTGATTCTTCTGGTTAGTAATATCATATTTGGGGCCAGGAGACCAACCAGCATCTGTCTCAGCGCAACTTCATTAGAAGTGCGTGACCTCTAATGGAAACATGATTGTAATCAGCCATGGCATTTTGAGCGTGTGGACATGTCGCATTGACGAAGCACGAGCGGAACCGTGCGCGCGCTCGGCAGCCGCCACCCCCTCCCTCCTAAACAACCGCCATCCAGCTTCACCTGCCGGAGGGGGGGCACATGCATTGAGGCAGCCGGCGCGAGCGCGCCTGATTCCTCTCTCTCTCCGTCAACGCGCGCTCTCGCGCGGAGACTGGCTTCTGGGAGCTCGGAGAGCAGACGAGCGGCAGCTGAGGAGAGAGAAAGATGGAGGTGAGGGTCGGGGAGCGACTCCTGTGCCTGGCCGTGCTGTCCAGCGTCCTCTGCATGGATTCAGTCCTCGGGAAATACGTGAGAGGCGTCGTCAACACAAAAGAGGTGAGCGTTTGTTTCCCCCCCCCCCTCTATCTTTAATTTGTTGCCTTGCGACAATGACCCCACCGCACGCTGACAGAAGCGAAACCGACTTGACTGCGAATCCGTTCGCAGGTGTCTCTTTGGTGGACTGTTCCGTTAGACGAGGGGCCAACAGCCGATTCACGGATCAAGTTGCCTCGCATATGTGCACGGCTCTAGTGTCAGCGTGTGAAACACACTCACCTCTATTCTGCCCTAAAATCCCGCGCCATCTACGTGCGTATCATGCGTGGCGTATGTTTTACCCTCATCACGATATAGTCTTCTGTATTATTGCTGCCTCTAAAGCGGCATCACGCCAGTTCAGAGCTGGAAATAAATCCTAGGAAGTGGTTACTCTTCTTTAAGTCCCATCCGTGTGTCCGGGGTTTTGTTGCCATGCTTGGATGTAAATTAGCAGCGGCTTTTCTGTTTATGATCGGAGGACCTGTCACAGGTGTGAGTCATGTGGCCCGTGGCACGCGGCGGTGGTTTGCTGTTTGTTGAACCTGGGCTTAGTACCGCCTGTTAAGGGTTTGGGGGGAAGCTGTCAGCATCGGGATCACTGTTGTCCTGACGAGATCTGCGAGTTCAAATGTTGACTCTGCAGCTGGAGCAGGTATCTCTGCGCTGCTTGGAATTTACCACCTCCTGTGTCACATCTCTGCAGGCATCCACGCGAGTTTGTTGGGATCAACTTTTACATAAATGAGCAGTAGATTTGGGTCTACCATTTTGTTGTGAGTGAAGCAATAGCCCAATCAGAAGAAAGAAGCAACCACCTCCGACAAAGTTATTAATGGCTGTTTTGAACGTGATCGGGATACTTAGAATATCTGGCAAAAAGCGAAGGAGACAATGTGGAATCAGCTGTTAGTGTGTAACATACACACAACATTGAGATTATGAAGTCAAAATGCATATGCTGCCGAAGTAGTTTCTTTTTCATCGCGGGTTTGTTTTTACTTGATAAAATAATAGTTTCAGCTTAACAGGGGCGCTCTCAGCTCTTAAAGCCTCCTGTTGCCATAGTGGAGTCACTCAGTGACCAGAAGCAGGGCGGTAGGGTCCATTGTTCCACTGTGTGGCTTAGATATCTCTTTGAAAAAGGCGGTGGTGGTGTTTGGTCAGATATTTTGCTCACGTCATTGTACAGTTTTACCTCACTCATCCCAAAAAGAAGATTTAAACAGAAACACCAGACATAATAAGCTTTGATGATTCCTCTTACCTGCTGACATGCACTGCTGGCTTGTGTGCTCTTGACTGCAGTTTAAGAGGAGTTGAGCCAAACGGTGACATTGAAGTCACCATTTTTAAATCTGCAGGATGACGATGGAGATCAGAATAGATAAATTGAACAGGAGGCACTCATCCATCCATCACGGCTGGAGAGATGCCCTTGAACACAGGCTGAATGTGCACCTGCTCCAGTGGAGCTGCACAGTGGCCAGCAATATAGGCTGCACTGGGCAACTTCCAACTGTTCGTGTGCATGTGTGTGACTGTCCAGCTGCTGAGCAGAAGGACAGCCATCTACTCTTCTAGAAAACCACAGTGAAAAAAGATTTAGTTTTTCTTTATTGCTGGCCTTGTTGTGGCAGGCTGGTAATAAAATATTATTCATGAAAAGTAAATCTCATAATTTCATGAACCACTGTAGGCTGATTTTTTTGTTCTCACAGTTAATTATTTCATCAATCAGAAGTGGACAAAATTTCACCAAAAAGGGCGATGCCAGTGAATTTCTTTTCTTTTTCTTGCTTAAAAATTATTAAAATAATTGCTGAAATTGTTGCTATTGGGTTACTTGTTAATTTATCAGCATGTACCTTTTTTGGTTTTATTGCAGAAGAAAAAAGAAGAAGAAATATTATGAGAATAAATAAATGAATAAAAGGAAAAAAACGAACGCTTGGTGTCTCCTAAAAAGTTGTGGTGCACTTTTTTTTTTTTGGTTTCGTTCTGTAGCTGGTCAGATATTAGTTGAGTGCCTAAAGAAAACAGAGCACTTTGAATGACATCCTGCAACACTGGGCTTGACATATTGATATTGCGTGTGTGTGTGTGTCTCTGTGGTTCACTCCTCATCAGTCTTGCTTGTGCATTCCTGCCCCAAGGTCATCCACTAACTTTACTCAATATCCTGCCTCTCTTAGATACAGACACACACACACTCCCATGCACACAATCATGTTGACTTCACACTCCTATCAGTCTGTCGCGCTCACATGCTCACTCATTGAATAAACTCTGCTTCGGTCCCTTGATGCGGTAGCTGTGTCAATGCCTGCAGAGGTGAAGGCTGAGTTTGTGCAGAGCTGCAAATTGATAAATGAAATTCACCTCACTGGGAGAGGGATGAGCTGTTGAAAAGTGCTGGACAGCTGGAGAAATATATGGAGAGGCACACGCCTAGTTGTCCAAAGGCAGTGGTGCGGACTTGTCAACAGCTTTCTTGGGGCTGGTCGATGTGTACAATTAGTCTAAGTGGCTCATAGTGTGTGGACGCACTGATAAAATGTCCCTACAGAGGGGTGGTGGTGCTGTTAGATTAAAGGACAGGAGAAGGACGCCATTTTTAAAACCAGTTGGGAAATTTTGAGAGGGCGAAAAAGTTTGCCCTTCTTTAGCACACAATGGCACAGGACCTCTGAGTAAGGCAGTAAATCCACCCTATGCTTCAGTCTGGGTCTCTTGTGTTAATGTCCATAGAAGCGTATGAGTTTGCAGCATACTGATATTAAAAATCAGCTGAAGCAAAGACTTTATTCAACCAGCTGAGCTGTATCTCTGTTACATTTTAGCGGCACACACCTGCCGTTGAACCGTGAAAGTTTAAGTGCCCGCCTTTAGCTTTGGTGTTTTAAGTACTAAAGCTGAGAAACGTTAAACGCTCAGAAATCTTGTATTTTGTCCTGCCATGAATGAAATGTCTGTTACTGACACCATCCAAGCAAATATTGCAATCCAGTTAGAAAAAGTGAATAAACTTGGTTAGTGAGCTGTAAAAATGACTTCTTTGTATTTTTCCCCAGGATGCTGGGAGTTGGTTTTAGAATGGGGGGGAGCCCTTTGAGCAGAGGTGTGCTGATAAATATCGTTGCTAATGTTTCCAATTGTTTAGCACCATTATGCAGACTTTTAAAACAGCTGGAACTTTTCATTGTTTGACTTACAGACAGAACAGATAATTATAGATTTCAGTTTATTAAGGGTCATTTAATTGCAGTTAATCAAAGTAAATTTGTCTACAGCAGTTGTTAAGTAGCTAAAAAACACTGTAAATTGATTTGTAGAGAAGTGTTGTTATTGAAGGAAAAGAAATGGAGCAGTTTCTGGGTCAAACTTGCTTGATTAGAAACTTTTTGAGTATTTAACTGCAATTTAAAAGCAGTGGACTCTTTCAAATTACAGTTTTGGTATTGATAAATCAGTAAATTAATCATTTAGTCCTAGTTTTCTGCCAACTATTGGGCATTAAAAGGGAGTTGGGCTTGAGGATTCAGTGCTGAATACAGATATTAAATAAAAATGTCCATGAGCAGGTTTAAATGTTTGTGTTCTTCACAGTTAATTAAAATTTGTGGTTTTATAAAGAAAGGTCTTCAAACGGTTGCCTTTTAAAAATCAACAAATGGCCTTGAAACTTCTGTTTCTAAATGAAAAATCTAACACCACGTTCAGCAGCATACTGCTGCCCACCGGGCCTTTCCCCGTCCTAAAAATCAGCACCTCACATCACATAACACTGACATATGTCTGGGTTGATAAAAGCAGCAGATCTGAAATGAGGGATTTTGCCAGGAGTTCTTGGTTTAATAGGATCATGAAGTAAAAAGCCTCATATGTGATGTCTTACTTTAATTAATGCCGTGTCTTATCTTAAAAACATGCCAGTTTTGAACTCTTGAAATTCACCCAGCAAGACTTTTAAGAGTCACTTAAAAGTCCTTTAGCTTGACTTTGAAGTAAGTTTTGGGAACCCTGTGTGGATAGTATTATCTAGTCCACAACTCAATCAGTTTTCCTTTATCTCTTTTTAATGAGGACATTGTGATCAGATACAGGTGCCGTATGTGTGTAAGTAGGTGTGGCGAGTGGGCGTTTCATGTGCTCATAAGCTGGGTTTGACGTGTATGTGTATTTTTATGTCTGCAAACCCAGCGTGTGCTCACTGAACCCCCCCCCCCCCCAAAAAGACAAAAAAGAGAGCTGAGTGTGTTTGCATGTGTGCCTGTGCGTGAGTGTGTTTAATGCATTGCAGCATTGTGTAACCCTGACTAATGAATCATTGAGAAGCCCAGCGGGCCAGGGGTGACTTGACTAGCTGATTGGTAATTAATTGTTAATGGGGCTTAGCAAGCAAACAGGGTTTTTGGTGAGAAAGAGAAAAAAGATAGAAAGCTACTGAGATGAAAGGACAAAGTGTGAGGGAGGGAGAAAGAAAGGAGGAAAGAATAAGACTGCGAGAGGCTGAATTGACCAGATACTGCATCAAGGCATCGCACTTGATTAATGGGCGTACATACACACATGTACAAGTGCAACAATGCACACACACTCTGGAAGGTGGTTGAGTGACTCTGCATCACAATGCAGCGGCCTTGGGGAAATAGGAAGACTAAAAGGGGATTAAGGTAGACACCTCATCCACTGTTGCTGTTCTCCCAGGCTCATTGTCTTTTCTGGACTTCACTCACACACACACACACACACACACAAACACACACACACTAGTGGGAACGTAGTTGTTAACGTTTGTGGAATTGCTCAACACCTGTGTTGAACTATCTTTGCATCCATCCAACAGTATACAAGCTTGCTGATGTTGTCATGACTCAGTTAGACTCTGTTAGCTGCTTGATTTAAAGCATCCACTGTGGAATTGCAGTGCTGGGAAAGTTAAGTAGGAAACATAGCTGCATTTAAAAAATTATAAATAAATTGCTAATTAAATAAATGAATACTGCACTATTCACAGAAAAATGTCATCCTTGACTCTGCATGTCAGTCAGACCCCTGCCTTCTAGAAACTTTGGGGTATTGGACATAAAATGATTAATAAGTCAGGCAACTTCACTGGTAATGTTTTAATAGATGTAATGAATCAGTACTAATAATGAGTACAACTGGAACCTAATATGTGCTAGTTACAGGTGAGCTTACTGTCCAACTTCCCAGAATCATCCTGAGACCTAAATCTGTCCCTAAAACACATCACCTCAGCACTGTGGGCTTTTCATAAGAACAAATTACAAGCAATGTAATATTTTTGTTGATAGCACATCTAGTTTGTTTTAAATATGGGTGGTCAGCAGGGGTTCAGTAATGTATAGTAATAATCCCCCAGATTTATAGTTTTATTAGTAAACGACACAGAAATGACAATTTGCATGTAACTTAACTACTGAAATCTAAAAGCACACATGGGTAGTTGATCTGCTAGCAAGCTACTGAAAAATGTAGTTAAACTGGTTTAACTGCATTCATTGTATCACATGCTGTTTAACACTGTAGCAGCAGCAAAAATATATTTTTCTTCATTTATTAATCCTGCTCATCAAATCATTGACTGATCACTTGATCAACAAGGTTGAAGGTTGTAATCATATACAGTCACCAGTCTGAAATCACTGTTTGGTGTTTTAGCCTGAAAAGTGACCAAAGCTACTCCAGTAATTAGAATAATTACCTGCTATACCAATAATATTTATTCTTTTGCGTTCAATGCTGGAGCCACATTTTCTACTTCAGCGTGATGATATCATATACACAAAGGCAGGTCCATAGAAAGGGCTCTCTGAGTGTGTTGAGGAAATACTTGACTGGTGTGCACAGAATGCTCAGACACATCAAACACCTTTCGGGATGAAGTGGATTGCCAATTGCAAGCCGGGCCTTATCGCTGACATCAGTGCCTGACCTCAGTAATGCTACTGCGGCAGAAAAGAACCAAATCCCTGCAGCCAGGTTCAGAAAACTTGAGTAAAGACTTTCTACAATAATATTGACTTTTATAGTGATATTCTTATGTCTACGGCTTAGGAATATTTGTTCTCAAACACATATAGATGTGATGACTGGATGTCAACGGGCTTTGTTCAGCAGTTCACATAATTTTGACTATGTACTGTGTTTTATTTTGTGTTTGGCTCCACTACTTTGTTGTTTCCCACACATAGACTTGGGGCAACCATCCAGGTCTATTAACAGTTGCCCAATGAAGGCAAATTAGCCTTTTTTCTTTTATCTATCCAAAATAATAACATAATCAAGCTCATTTGCTCTTACTGTGAAAGTTCAGTTGCAGGTAATCAGCTAGTCCTGTCTCCTGTTTCAGGTTGCTGTTGCGGCAGTCCTTCAAGTCGCTCAGCTTGCTTGTCTCTCGATCATACACTCCTACTCCTACGTTACCTTCTTGGAATGCAGCTGGTAACTGTGGTCCCGTTTCGCACTGGAGATTTGCTGTAAGCAGAAGGGTGACTCTCACCAGAACGTGTAGCAGGTGGAGAGCTGAGGCTCAACGAAGCTGCAGAGCAGAACAAGGACTGCCATCAGTACCTGGGGTTCAAGACAGTGGAATTTGAGTCTGTTCAGGGGTCTTGGACATTAGTGTGCACCCACTGCAGTCTAATTATGTGGCAAACACTGAAGTCTTTTAAGTCTATTAAGCATTTAATGGCAGTATGCATGCATGACCAGTAGATACTGGGTCACTCATTGATGGTTTAGTTGATGCAATGCTTAAATTTGAGATGAGAAATTTTCAGTAGGATCTTGATAACTGGAAATTCCTCAACTCTGTTTTATTCTCGAGTCTTTTAGATTCATTTTTTTGTCACTTCATTAATCAGTAATTCACTTATTTGAACTTGATCCAGAAATTAGTGTGTGAAATTCCTGACTGTCCTCTTCGGTGTGAGAAGCTTATAGAGTTGGCAAGTAAGTTGAACTTAAATCCGCATTGAACCTCATTGTTTGGACTTGTATTCTACTCCCGGGTACCTGTGCAGGAAATTGAAGGACAAGTACACAGCAAAAACACAAAACAAGGATTGTGTGTTGCTTAATGTTTCTATGGCAGCTGCAAATGAAGGTATGCTGTGGTTGCTATGGCACTAATGGGGGAGAAGAGAGGTTTGTGTGTGCATTAAGTGATCTTTATCGAAGGGTAGGCATGTGTCACGTTGGCCATGGCATGCTGTAAAGTGTGTGACGGATGCATTCGAGCAATTCTGTGTGTGTTCGTGTAACAAAAGGGTCTTTCACAGTCCTGGCCTGTGGTGAGTTAAATTACACCCCCCACTATCTCAATAACCCAACTGGACCACCCCTCTCTCCTCTCTCCAGGGATTCATCTCTGGGTCAGTGTTTTCCTCTCCTGCCCTGGTTGTCATGGTTACTGCCTTAAGCGTCACCCAGGACGACGCACGGAGGTGGACTTGAGTCTCGGGCTTCACTGACTTTTGGAGTTTGCCATGAATTATAACCCAGAGGCTCCTGGGGCTGAAGCTGGCTGGCAGTAGCTGAAATATGGCTGCAGTTTTGTTTTGCTGTGATATATGGAGGCGGCGGCGCTAGCCATGCTACGCTGCTCTGGATGCACTTTATTTCTCAGCACAGAAATCACCGTGCTTGTTTATGTAGGGAGAAGGCAGGGCAGAGGTAATTACAGTATAATGGTGCATGGGGAGTTTTCTTGGTTGGTTGGAGATCAAGAGTTCATAACAACTAACCTCAAGGCTTGTTTTAATAAGAAAGAGGCAAACTGCGGTCTTTGGAGAGGTTGAAACGTGCAACAGGATGATACGCACACTGTGCAAGAAAGTGTGCTCATGTTTTGGATCAGTGTGTTTTTAACATTTGAGGAGCACAATTGATTTTAAGGATAGTAAATATTAAGCACAACTCTGAGATCAGCGTGAAGTTTGGACACACTAACCGACTCGTATAGGTGCTGGTACTGCACAATAATAAAATATTTTATCCACATTTCAGGGGCTATATCTGATTTTCTGCACAGCATGTTATAGTTTAAATGAGCTTTTACCAGTGAAGCTAAATTAGTTAATTCAGTTATTATCTTATATGTTATATGCATGTGCCTGTTCCATTGTCATAGCCTCAATAGTAATCAGCAACCTTAGGTTAGTAAATAACTTAAAAGCCTCATATGTGGCCACACCAAGTCAAGCCGAACCAAAATTTCGAGGACAGAATAGAGTAAAATAGTCTCTACGTCCTCTGATTTGTTGTCAGATAGTATTGTCAAAGAAAAGCACTTTTGATAGACCATATGCAGCATATGGACCCAGCATGATACCTGCAAGTTTTTAGTAGTGTTTCTACTTCAGTAGCATTTACCTACTCTGTATTGTCTTATCAGTGAATTTTGTACAATTCGGCGAACTGTCTTGCTGACTTGGAATCGGCTAATATTAGCCAGCTTCTGTTGACAGATTACACACTCGGGCTGAGACCTGTTCACAGACCAGTGAAAGCAAAAGATAGATAGCTTCTGCTGTTAAGTCACAGCTTTTTTTTCTCTTTTGTTTAGGTGGTGGACATCTGCACTGGTGGTTAGTTGCAATTGCTCTACGTGCGAGTGATTTATTTATATTTTTTCCCCTCACGGGATTGACTATCCTTCTCGCTTTCAATCAAACATTCATTGTGTCACGCTGTCATGATTTCCACCATCTGGCAGCTGCACGAAGGGACTGGAGTTCCTTTTGACAGTTTAAAGATGTATTTTTAGGAGAAATGAATGTGTACAAACCACTGATACAGTAGACTAATGATTAATTCATACCTTTTGTGCAGTTGCATCTTGCAATAATAATGAATAGTTGTAAAAAGGTTGGTAGGGCTTCTTGACTGAAATTTTTGTTTGGTAAAAGCCAAATAAAATGAGTTTTCAAGTTTATCATCAGTTCAAGTCTTAATTAGGAAATCAGAACAAATTGTAATTTTATAGCAAAATTCTTGAATGGTTACATTTTTTTTAGAACAAATTAAAGTGCAGATTTCTTCATTGTAACTTACTGTAAACCTTTAGTGCAGCTTTTAGGATGTGATGATCAGCATGTGCTTATGTGCGTATTGGTATCTCATGATAAAGTTTTGTGGGAGTTTGCAAAAGGCTTTTTGAGCCTCGTTTCTTCGACATATGTGACAGTGTATTTCTTTTATATGTTTCTTGTCAATTAAATAGACCAGCAGCATCTCTCCTTGGGTGACAACCTCAGAGAATATCTGGGATTGTGACATTTATAACGCAACACCTGCTGTCAAGGTTACCATATGCATCTTATATAGCTTGTAGAACCACTTTTAACAGGAATAATTTAAAGCAACCATTTTCTGTATGACTTGATAAGTCTCCCATCATTGTTGAGGAATTATGGCTCACTCTTCTTTATAAGGTTGTTTATTGAGTTCATTGATTTTTGGGCATTTGTTTATGCACAGCTCTCTTAAGGTCCCCCCTCATCATGAAAATCTGAACTTTGTCTAGAAAACACCTTTTTAATTATTTTGTTTTTCAGCAGATTTGCTGCTGTGTTTGGGGCCAATGTCCTCTTGCATGACCTAATTGTGGTCAAGCTCCAGCTTGGCTCTAGAATACTTAAGCACACAGAAGAGTTCATGTTTAACTCAATGACTGCAAGGAACCCAGGGTCTGTGGCTGCACAGTAAGCTCATACATAACCTCTCCACCATTGTGCTTGACAGTTGGTGTGAGGTGCAATATGAGCAAACATCTCCACTTTGGTCTCATCTCACCAAAGACATTGTTCCATAAGTCTCATGCTTTGTTCAGATGCAACTTCACACACTTAAGCTGTGCTGCAAGGTACTTTTTTAGAGAGAAGATGACAAACAGGCCATTCTTGTTCAGTCTTCTGAGGCCTGTAGAGTCTGAGATGTAGAACTTGGGTTTTTTGCAGTTTCCTTAAGCATTGCATCGTCTGATCTTTGGGTGGGTTTGCTGGGACATCCACTTCTGGGAAGAATGATGTTTTCCACTAATGAATCATCATTCTCACTGTAGGTGGAATTCAGATTGTTTGGAAATGACCTTATAACGCTTCTTAGATTTATGTGCGGCAACAATTACTTCTTTAAGACTGCTGATGACTTTCCTCTTTAGCATTTTGTTAACACACGCTTGAATACTCCAGACCAAAACATCTGCATTTATAGAGGTGGTCACACTTACTGATGATCAGTTAATTAAGTGCATTTGATTAGCAGCGCCTGGCTGCTCCTTGTAAATTGCAGCATGTAAATTGTTCTAATCTTTAAGATAACAGTCTTGCTTCATTTGACGTCATCTGTGGATCAGCATTAAAGCTTTTTCGTATTGTTTTTTTTGTCACAAATACAACAGAAGCTAAACTGGAAATTGTTTTAGTGCTGGAAGTAAATACTGTAATTGTAGGTAAGTACAGCTCAGTGCTTGTAACAAAAATGTGTTGTATTGTATGTAGTTTGATTTCAAAAATGAAAATTGTAAAAAGAAAATGAGGAGCTGCTTTTGGCTGCTCATTATTTCTCATGGGGTTACTCTGTTAGATGGATCTGTATGTTTGATTTCCCATTTTTATACTGGATGCTTTTCCTGATTCAAGCCTCCTCTTTATCTGGACTCGGGACAGGGGTTAAGTCTCCTGCTGGTCTCGAGCCAGGGGTCCTAGTGTGCAAGTTGAATTTGTTAACTGCTACGTATAAATCAAAATTCACAATGTTTCTTGCCTCAATGATTTATTTATTTACATTTCAAATGCATTGTATAAACAGCTTTGTATTGTGTAAGTATCAAAATTAATCTAATACCAGCAGTGTGCAAACCTTTAAAAATGACATCCAGCACTAGATGTAAGCCAGAAATACTTTGACTTTGTCAGAAACGCCCAGCCTGTACCCTAAATTTAATCAGCTACTTTTGTAAACTGCAGAGGCCATTGTCTGTCATTTTGCTAGCCAAGCACTTAAGATATTGTTAATCACAGGCGACACCCTAGTGACTGTGAGGCTTTTACCACAAACCTGCAGTATTTCAAATATAAATCCAGCCTCAGTCTTTCCCCTAATGCCATTTGTACAAATGAGACTTCTACCATTTGGTGTATTAATTTTACAAGATTAGCTGTTACAACTTCTTAAGGATTTGATGTCTCATTTTAGTTTTAAAGCAGTTCATTCATTCTGGCTGCCTCAGTAGGGCCTACTCGCACTGGGCAGTCATCCAGACGGAGAAGCGTGTGTAAACAACATATAAGTGATGTGGTGTTAGTGCTGTGTTCAGCACTATGATCCATATCTACAGTGTGTGTCTACCCACAGCTGTATAGAACAATTTATAGAGAGATCACCAGTGACTGATCCACCATCCTCACGCTGCTGCAAGTACCTTATGTAAGCTCAGTGAAGTACACCATCAGCACTGTTATCTGGTCTCATGCTGCTAAGTTTATGGATGAATAATATTAAGAAGAAATACTTTTTTCTTCCTCTCCACCTCTTTCTTATTAATGTGCTCAGCAGCCCCCTAATGCCCTTTCTGCTTACCCTTTCTAGAAGTTTATGCTCTTGGCACTAGCTCTTTCATTTATACTTTTTTTTTTGTTCTTATTCCATCAACTTCTTGGTTTTTCACTGCTTTTCTGCTTTCTTTTTTTTCTTTTAATGCTTCTTAACTCTTCCCTGCTGTTATAACTCGCTTTCCCGGTGTTTGCTCTTACTTGTCTTTATAGCTCCATTTATGTCCTCACCATCTCTTATTTTCTTTCTTCTCTTCCCTCCGGCTCCCCTTCCTTTTATATCTTTAACTTCCATATGTCTCCTTCCCCGCAGTCTCTCTGTTCTTTAGCCGAGCTGGTGCTGTAGCTTTCAGGCAAGTTAATGTCTGGCTGCTGGTTGGTCTGTTTACTGATATATCCAAGTAATTATTGGATAAGCTTTTAAATACATTTTGGATGCAATATCAGCATTACCCAGAGAATGTACGCAATTAAAAGTTTTTTGTTTTTTAACTTGTGCAACATCTAAATGTCTAATCTATTCTCCAACTTTACCTAAAGAAAAAACTCAACCATTGGAGTTGACTTTATCAGTCCTTGTGGAGGAATTTTGTGGGTTGTGGGGATTCATTTATGCACATCTCTCTAAGGTCATGCCGCAGCAGTTTTATGCAGTTTAGGTCTGGACTTTAACTGGGTCATTGCAACACCTTGATTCTTTTCTTTCTCAGACATCCTGCTGTGGATTTGTTGCTGTGCTTGGGCTCATTGTCCTATTTCATAACCCACTTTCAGCCAAATTTTAGCTATCAGACAGATGGCCTGACATTTGACTCTAGAATACTTTGGTATTTCATGGATGACTCAGTGACTGCAAGGTGCCCAGGTCCTGTGGCTGCACAGTAAGCCCAAATCATCACCTCCACCACTGTGTTTGACAGTTAGTATGAGGTGTTTGTGCTGATATGCTGTGGCGCTGTGCATCTCCACTTTAGTCTCTGCATTTTTTTTTCTTTTTAGAGAGAAAAGGCTTTTTCCTCACCTTTTTGAATTTTCATAACTTGCTTTAGATTAATCTAATGAACAAGTAAGAATTTTAATTTATCTAATACTTTTGAAATAAGCCTTAGTGTTTAGTGCTAATTAGCTTATAGCTGGCATATAAAGATAATATTATGGGGACCATAATTTGCTAGACAAGCTCCATGTTGTATTGTGAAACAGTTGAAACTACTGATTGAATTTATGAACTCCACGGAAAAATGTTAACTGAGGTCATAGCTCAAAATGTTTCTCTGACAAGTTTAAGGCACTTCCACAGGCTTCAATCTTTAGACCTGGAAGCCTCCAAAATGGCCTCATCACTGCAGCCAACACTTTTCTAAGGTGCAGCTTTTATTTTGAAAGCAAACGGTCTCCTTTTCTGGTTTGTGTTACACTTATCAAACTTTCTTCACTGCTGCGATTGTACTTGGACAGTTCTTATGGATGAGGTTGCGTGCTCCATGCAAACTACGAATGAGGTTTTTACCAACCGGTTGGGGAAAACACATTTATTTCCTCACAAACGTTGGTTGCCAGATGGTTGCAGACTGGTGTCTTGGCCCATGTGTGTGACTTGAGGCTTATTAACTTGATCCTATAGTGTCACAAATCCAAAATAGTGGACAATCTAAGATTGCATGGTTAGTGCTCTTTTAACTACAAAACTTCAATACAGTCTGATATTGACAGCAGCGTGAGGCAAATGCTTAGAGAACTGCTGTGATGGCTGAAAAAATGAATAGTAGCATGCTGGTAAAAGTTTCATTTTACCTTGATCATATCAATTTTTAAATTTATTTTACATTTTAGCTTCTTTCTTTTCTTGATTACAGGACTGGGTTTTCCTTACACGCTTCTGCTTTCTTACCGAGTTTGGGCGGTTGGATTTCCGATTTCGCTACCCAAAGGTAGGATGCCTCATGTTAAGTTTAATGTGTGTCTGTTACACATTACTTTTGCGTTCATCATCTGCTCTGTCTTCACAATTTTTTTTAATTGTTTAGTGTTTTCCTCTCGGCTAATTCTGTCTTTTTTCTCACCTAATAAAAACTGATACCACTGCTCTTTTCCTTCTCTCCTCCTTCCTCTGGCTGTTCCTGCTCTATCTGCTTCATCCCTTTTGTTAATGCCCTAAAAAAAAGAAAAAGGAGGAGTCCTTTTTTCCCTTTAGAGTGTTTTGTACATCCACTCCATCCTTTCTTTCCCTTGCGTTGCTTTACTGCTTTTGCCCGCAGACTTTGGAAACAATTTTGTCAAATAAATCTCATATTGTCTCACTGCCTCCTCTCTGATATCCACAACCCAGCGCAATCTCTTTCTCATTCTCCTTTTCTCTCTCTGTCTCCTCTTTGCAGTCTCGTTGCTGTCAGAACATATTGCTCTACTTTGATGACAGTTCTCAGTGGCCAGCTGTGTACAAGAGGCCTGAAAAGGTGAGACATCGACACCCTCAGCATCATGTCCCTGACAAGCTATTATCAAAGGAAAGTGCTGCTCCATTTGCTTATTCACATGTCATCGCTGGTGCTAATTTTCACATTTAAACCTTTGGATCACACGTTTCTCGCTCTGCTCCGAATAAAGAAAAGTTGTCCTTAAAAGCTGACAGTCTGGGGGGAAAAGGAGGGTTTTTTTTTGGTTTTTTTTCCTATCTTTTTACTGCCGGCTCAAATTTTATTTGCCTAATAATAACAATATAATTTTCAGTTTCAAAGAACTTTTTGACTCATTTCTAAATATTAATATTTTATTTTTTGTGACGAGTAGTCTAATAATTGGTCTAATAATTTTGGACTGTATCCATGTGATGTTATAAGATATACTGTATCGAGATCTATATATCTTAACACATGACATGTTTATTGGTTGAAAAGTTGTCCTTAAAAGCTGACAGTCTGGGGGGAAAAGGAGGGTTTTTTTTGGGTTTTTTTACTATCTTTTTACTATTTACTATCAGGCAATTGTGTATTATTGATGATACTTGCAGTGATCAAGTATGGTACAATCCAAAGTTGTGAACACAAAGCAAGACACTAGGGAGCCCCGTGTGAACCGAAATGACAGAATAAGCTTCCTTCATATAAATGTCTACTTTCTAAAAGTAATAACACAAAATTAAAGGCTGGTTCAAGAACATTTTTTGTTGTTCCCGTGCTTTTCCCTAACATATTGGATTACAGTGCATACTCATGAGCTTAATTTGATCACATTTATATCAGTTTTGGTGAGCAACATAACCTTGTCTTTATACGAGGAAACTGATCAAAGGCTGGGGCTCTATCTTTAAATGGTCTGTAAATCCTTTGCACTGACTGAATAGACTTTTAGCTTCAAATACCCTCAAAGCAAACAGCCTGCACTTCATTACTGTATTAATGCAGTTTGTTTAATCCAATATGCTTGGGAGAAAAGGCAAAACAATAGAACAATTTATGTATGTGCACATATCAACCCACATTTAGTAAAACTCATATATATATATATATATATATATAGATATTATATAGTTTATCTTATCCAATGTTGATTGGTTGTTTACAATACAATGACTAAAGATTGCATAAAAATGCTGAGCCATTGAAACAGTGCTTTTATTTTATTTTTTTTTTTTTATTTTTTTAGACCACCCAATGTGAGGTTTATGCCATAGCTGACCTAAGTTAACAGTATTGTATTGGTAATTACTTAAATCTCTTTTTGATGTTTGTTGTAATGGTTAATCCACCAATATGCAGAAGCTCTCTAATTGAGAAGATTACATTAAATTACTTTTAATGCTAAAATATAATTATTACTATCCACTTTTTCAAATCTACTGTTAATTAATTAATACTTGATTAGTTTCTGACTTCTCAGAAAAGACCAGCGTGCCGGCTCAAATTTTATTTGCCTAATAAATAACAATATAATTTTCAGTTTCAAAGAACTTTTTGACTCATTTCTAAATATTAATATTTTATTTTTTGTGACGAGTAGTCTAATAATTGGTCTAATAATTTTGGACTGTATCCATGTGATGTTATAAGATATACTGTATCGAGATCTATATATCTTAACACATGACATGTTTATTGGTTGATTATACGATAATAACTAAACCCTGCACAAAAATCTGGAGGGAATAGGGAACTTTTAAATATTTTGGTTCGTGTTAAACAGAAATACTCTATTTATTGAAATGCAGCGTTTTGCACTGTTTTCCAACTGAGATCTGGGGAAACATTTCCAAAAAGAGGATGGAGCTGACATGTCACAGAGAACCCAGTAATGAGATGTGTTGGTGTGTGTGTGTAAGGAGGGTGTAAGGAGGGTGGAAAGGATCTGGTCAGAACAGTATGCTGTGCAGTGATGTTCTGATGCTGATGTGGAAATGAAAAACAGAATTACATTCAGGATGATAAATTCTTCATTCCTGCACGTAATGAAGTCTCAAAAAGAACTTTTCCTTGTCATGTTTAAACATGTTCTTGTAATTCTTGTAATTTAGTTCTTGTAGTTCTTGTAGTTCTTGTAATTTAAACACAGAGTCTTGATGTTAAACTAGGGCTGTGCGATATGCCCAAAATCTCATATCCTGATATAAGAATTCTATCGTCCGATAACGATATAAATCACAAAAATGGAACATTTTCTGTAAATTCTGTGAATCTCGGGCAGCTCGTCTTGCGGGAAGTGTTTCCAGCTGCGTGTCATGTAGCTGATACAAACGATACATTTTTAGACATAAGTTGTAAAGGCCTCCGTTTCTTTGTGAGTATTTATTACACAGCGTGCTGCGGGGAAAAGCCTGTTCTAACGTTTGAGTCTAAGGTTTATTTTTTAGCACCTGGCGGCTCTTTTTTTAATTCTCATCCGTAAATAATCTGCTCTTTCACGTGATTCAGTTTATTTTGAAAAGTCTCAACAGGATCTTGAGCTTTATTGTGAAAGGTTTATGTGGAACATAAACAAGCGGACCCGCGATGGTGACACCGTCGCTGTTGCTAACGACAACGCATAAAAACAGGCGTTTGTCCGTCTTTAGTGTGGTTATATAAAATATAAGAGAAAGAGAGAAGTTTAAGAAATTAATATAGCCACTACAGTGACCATCAAAACGATGAAAAAAATATTGTCGTAAACAGTTTATTTTGCGACACCACGAAACAAACGATAGCGTAAAATGAAACGATAGACGTTTTTATCGTCATCTGATATATATCGTTATATCGAACAGCCCTATATTAAACAGTTTTTTTTAAATGATCCTATTAAATGCTGCTGTAATTTTCTTTGTAAGTTAAGCTGTGTGACGAGAGTGAAGGTATATCTACTGTAGGAAATGTGTTTGTCGCTTTGATGATGAAAAGTGGTCAGTTTAAAGTACTTTTTGACCTTTGATTTACCCTCTGTCAGTATATAATTTTACATCTGTCTTCTGTAAAAGCCTTGTGGTCCAGCAGCATGTGTGGAAATTAACCTTCTGTTTTTTTATAGGTTTCTAGTGTTTTTTAAACCAGGGCGAATTTCAGAGTTGGAAATGTAACAGTTATTTAGGTTATGAAGTGTTTTGCGGCATATTGGAAAAATCCGTGCTAAAATGGTTTAGAACAGCCAAAAAAAAAAAAAATGACCCAAATACAGTGCATTTCTTGGCTGGTGCACTAAAGTAATTTGGTTGGTGGTGTATTCTTCTTCTCCCTGACATCTTGTGACACACAGACATCATGTTGAGATATTTTCAGTGCACTTACAAACAGCACATCATTTCTCAGCTTTCAGTCAGTTTCTCGTGTCAGATTCTCTAAATCAAACACTGCGGCTCTTATACGTCACACAGCTTTTAACATTAATGTCAAACAGTCAGACAGGGAACAGAAATCCACTGCAGAAGAGTCAGAAAACATCAGTTTTATTTGCAGCATTCAAACAGATCAGAAGCACGTTTTCAATCAGATTTCAACTAAAATCACCATGAATTCTGTGCACTGAGAAATATCTCTCTGGGAGCCCAACAACTGTGGGTACATCTTGTCCTGAGGTTTACTGAAAAGCACTTCGTGGAGGCTTTAAAAACTTGTTTTGATATTTCTGTGTCCGCTGATGTCAGAACTGCTACCAGAAGGAAGCCGTGCTGAGGCCTGAAAACAACCAGGTCATCAACCTCACCACACGCTACACCTGGTCAGGCTGTGTGGTAAGAGCATCACACAAACACAGATTTATATATACACGCACAGTTGCACTCTACAGCATCTTGTCCCTAAGCGAGAAACAAAGCAAATCTTTGGAAATCCAGTGCAGGGATGCTTTTCTGTATTTGAAGTTGACCACTGAGCTTGCTGTCTTGAACAGCATGTGTGTCCTTTACAGAGTATGATGTTTTCTCCTTTTATCATCCGACAGTTGAGCATATTTTTTTTGTTCCTATTGTATACTCTTCTGTAAAGTAAGAGAGCAAATCAGTAAACCGAGAGGGAGTGAGAGCTAAAGGCGAGTAATGTGTTTGCATAACGTTTTACTTATTTACATTTTTCCTCTGGTAATGATGCATCTCAATCAAACAGAAAGGTTCCCAAAGATCTTTCTTCACACTTTTTTTTTTTTTAACCAAGCAACACAAAGTGGTGTATTACTTTAGAATGTGTGACTAACAGCATGACTCTGTTGTTGTTGCGGTTACTGGATCTTGTTGCCACATTTCAGGCTACGCTGGGGTGTGAAATATGTTTGTATCTTGATATTTCAGGCTCCAAAATCTACTATGACAGCTCAGTGTCTCTGTGAGGCAAAATGTGCTGCATTTCTGGATAATAATACGTGCATTTTTTCCCCTCCTAGGTGGAAGGGGATGGAAACGAGGAGGTCCTGAGCTGCGTGGGTGGCCGCAGCTTCCGCTCGGTGAGGGAGCGATGGTGGTATATCGCTCTCAGCAAGTGCGGGGTAAGCACTGACCTCTGACCCTCCGCATCCTTCCCTGACCCTGCTGCCCTGGTTTTCTTTAGAAAGAGCAGGTTCACCACCAGACAATGCCGTGATGACGCAACACCTTTTTAAATGGAAAAACACAGAGAGAGCTCACAAACCCATTCCTGTGGTCACTGTGTGATTCTGTTTGTATTCTAAGACAAACGCGCGTCATTACTGCCATCACCCTCCACGTCATCGTCTGCTCTAGCCCCCCCTCTAGACACTGAGGAAGCAGGGAGTTATATTCTTGTCTTAGATACCAATAAATTGATTTAAATGCTTTTTTTTTTTTTTTTGCGCATTCCGGCAGAAAGCTCATACATTTCTGGTGCAAACAGCTGAATCAGATATTAAAATAGGAAAGCTCAGGCAAAAATACATCCAGCACACCCCGAGGAGGGCTCTGTGAAATATTGGATATTTTAAGGCTACTTTTTTGTGCTGCTTCCCAATAAATTTTAAATCAACGTGAGCATAGTTTCTGTCCCAGTGTATGCTTACCCATTTGGGCATTTTGCACCAGGCTAGACTTTAAATAGTGGAAGTAAAAATATCTAAATAGGGGAAAAAAGAATTTTAATCCAGTGATTTAGAGTACTTATTCAAGCTCCTAACCCAGTTAGACAGATACTCTTACAAACATTTAGAAACTGGTCTTCAGATAAGGATTATGCCACATGTTACGTTAAAGATTTGTGTGTAAAATGCCACACAGACACCCCTAAATTCATCTCCTCAGATGTTACAACCGATCCTTTATCTGTGTATCTGTCTCTGGATTTCCGCCTGACACTCTGAAGTGTCTTATCTCTCCCTTCATACTGCTACACTTTCTGCATCAAAGCACAGAGACTCTGAGTATGCAGCCGTCTGCTTCAACTGAGTTAAACATGCCTTGTGAGGCCTCCGCTGTAGCTGACTGGCTCGCTTTGGGGACATTGATGCATTGTGTTGCTTTGTAATAGGATTGGTGTTGTGGTAATGGTGTGCCGGGAGAAAATGACCAAAGTGCTAGCTGTGGTGTGTTGTTTGTTGATACGAGTCTAGGCTGGGGCACCCTGTCCAAAAATTGTGAGCCTGGCTGATGATAGCTCAGTGATGATACCGTATATCCTCCTTCAGTCAAGGACAAATCCCAGTGATAGCTGTGTTTTTTGTTGTTGTTGTTTCTTTCTTTCTTTTTATTTTTTAGAATGCAGGTAAGAGAAAGTGTTAAATATCTGCTGAAGGTGTACCCCAGTATGCCTGCCTATCAATGGCACACTCACCTGTATGCGAGCATGTCATGCTCCGATTCTGTGTGAGCATTCCTGGCTTTGTATTTTTTGGGGGAGGGGTACGTAGGGTTGTTTTTGTGCTGCCACTTGAGAGCCCTAGCTGAAGAGGGATATGATTAGAATGGATGCTTCCTGGAGAGTATGGTTTAGTGTCACGCCAGCATCCGCTGAAAGACACGCTGCCTAATGCTGTTGGACTTGAGAATAAAGGCTCGCCTCCACTCCTGGGGAAATATGCATGCTACGTCCCGCAGCCAATTTCCACCCCTCGTCTCTCACGGCTTGCGTTCTCGCTTCCGTTTTGCTTTCACACCTCTTCATCTTTCTTACCTCTGTCGCTCACAATCTTTAGCTGTGTCTCTCTTTCAACTCTGTCACCAAGCTGTGACGCGCTCCACGCCATTTCATATCTATTTACTCCTGCATCTCCTGTTCCTCTCTGTCAGCCTGTGCCTAATTGTGTTTCTCCTCTCCATCTTGCAATCTCACTGGTCTCATTTCTTTTTTTGCCTCTCGCTCATTTAATGCATTTTCCCGAGCACCCTCACTTTTATCTGCTACTCCCTGTTTCCCACTTTGTTCCTGTTTCTCTCTTATCCGGCTCTTTTTTTTGTTTCGTGTACTTTCCATCTCACTCTTTACCTGTGGAAGTGGGTCTAAATCCAAATCAGCTCCTAAGTCCTTAAAACAAGAGGACGTCTGTTCTCAATTCCCTTGCCAGCATAAACTGGTAAAATGTGAGGCTGGTCTTTATTTAACATTTCCAAGCAATTTCACTTGATTAATTATAGCAGGAAACCTCAAGGCTGCAAATAATTATTATTTCATCAGGGGAGGAAAAAAAAAAAGACATTCATAAATAAACTTGAAGTCATCCCAGAATTTCACATGATGATTCATAACATCAAAACTTTTACAAAGCTTTACAAAAAAAAATCGTTGTTATTATACTGTTGTCATTAGACTGTTTTGAAAAGTTGGTATATTAATAAAACTTGTGATGTAACTAATTGGGTACCATCAATAGAAAGTGAAGAGAAAACAGAGCAAATGCAGAATAATTACTTGCATTTGTACGAGCAACTGTTGTCGGAGCATTATTGTGTACTTTCAAACACAAGTGAAGATGTAGAAGGCTTTGAATTGCTGTAATCAACTTTTTCTTTATTATTCCAAGCAGAACTACTGCTAATGAAGCAAAATTACTTCAGCAGGGAACCAAGAAAGAACTGAAATTAGCTTGGCTGTAAAGAGGCAGGGGTTAAAGAAACGGCCAGAACTTTGCAGCTGTCAGCTTGGCCGAGCGACAAATCACAGCTACTGTATTTTGTCCAGGTTCTCCTGTTCTAGACGGGGAGCCAGTTTGAACATGAAACATTGCGCTTGTTCAGTGTAATAAATAACAACAACAAAAAAATAACAGGATTAGCTGACAGTGTTATGAGTCTTCTGGGAGATATATTTACCCATATAAAAAAAATCAGACTTTGTGATTTGTAGATTGTAGTAGTAGTTCTGGTGTGAACACAGAGTGCAACAGTTAAAACTGTGATTCTAGTAACATGTTCCTACAGTACACAGTGTATGCACCATCTGTGTGTGAGCTGCAACTAACATTTACCTGAACGATTAGGTGCTAATTACTTTTTTTCATCAACTATCAGCTCACGGTCATCACAATTCCTGAAAGTGCAAGGTGATGCCAACACCTAAATATAAATTACATTATGTTATTTTACATTGTATAGATTAAAAAAATATGTGGACAGGATCCCTCGCTGAAGAAACCTAACAAAAAGTCTCGTCTGCTATTTTACCCATCTGTCACCTTCTTCTTCACTGCAATTTAAAAATTTCATTCATATGATAAATCGCCACCACAAAGGGTCATGGAGCAGTGACTCTGGCAGGGAACTTTTTAAAGGGTTTGCATGTTTTTATATTTTAAAAGCGTAAAGGATTTTGCAGCCATGATACAGTATATTTCTGTGTTTTGTCCTACACTGATACAGGAGTGTACTTTTGGCCTGAAGGTGCTTATCATGGTCTGGGCTCTGCTCCTTAGATCTATAAAAGGAAATCTTAATCTGTTAATCTGAGTTTGTTGTTGAAGCATTTCTCTGACCGTCTGGCAATTTCAGTATGAGTTGTAGCACCAACTGCGAGTCAGGTCTTATCTCCCGACATCCATGCCTGACCTCACTGATACTTCAGTACCTGGCTGTGAGAAAATCCCCTGCTGCGGTCAGGTTATAAAATCCTGTGGCAGGCCTTCCTAGAAGAATGGCTGCAATTTCAGCATTATGGGAGATTTCACCTAAATTTTAATAACCACTTGAATTTACTGGTCATGCTCAGTGCTACAAGCTTGTGAAAGCAGATGTTTAATGGCCTCTGTAGCTTTAGAGAAGCAAATGATGCTTAAATAATCATAGTCATCAGGGCTAAGCTGACTTTAGTCAGGGAATTACCCAAGTAGATGCTATAATATTGCTACAGTGGTTTGGGTTTATTGGAGGCAAACGGGGACTACAAATCGGGATTTCTCCCCAAAGATCACGGATCGATCATCAAATAAAGCAGCTTTAGAAACCATCTGATCTTGACTGATTGTATGTTGGACTTGGACAAATGTTCAAAAAAGTCTTTCTGTTAATTAACTTCAATATTACCAGGCTAAGGGGTCTTATCCCACCTTCCCTTTATTTCTTGTAAGAAATAAGTCAACTCTCATTTGAAAAGTGAGGTTTTTTGAGAGTATAGGTCATGATATTGAGATCATCATACCACAAAAAGAGTTTAGTGAATGCTACTAATGATCTGGACCATGAACTTGTGTCTGTGCTTGTCTGAGTGCAGCATCCAGCATTACCAACATTTTACATCAGAGGAAAAACAGCAGTGCTGGTTGGAGTCATGATTATCTGATGATGAATTGTTTTATTCATGTAAATGACACACAAAAGATAGTCTTAGAGTTTTACAAGGTTCTATTCTTGGGCCAGTGTGTATGACATCATCCATGCCTTGCTCAAGTAACATTCATTGAAAATGTTGCATACATTTCCACTGCTCTGCAAGTAATATTTAAATCTGCATTGCAGATTAACTACTATCAAGTCCCAATTAAATTAAAGCCTAGATGACTTGAAATGTTCTAATTCTAAATTCATACTAAACTGAAGTTACTGTATTTTTAAAAACACATTCTGGATGGCATTACCTTGGCCTCCGGTATTACTTTGAAGAACCTTGGAGACATTTTTGAAAAGGATACATCTTTAAACTCGCACATAAAACTGACTGTGCAAACACAATTTTTGGAGAAAAAAGGGTTTGTTGCACTCAAACGCTACCCGAACATTTACGTTCCAGAGGCACACTCTCTCAAAAGACTCAGACATCCTTTGAAAATATTGTTATCTGCAGCTTAAGGGATCACAAGTTGTATCAGACTGTTTTGATGTTGGGTGAGAACACCTTCAGTGTGCGATACATCAGTGCGGTACGTCGAAAGTGGGTGCCTTTTACACCAGAAACCACCCAGCAACCCTAAACTCATCTGTGACCCCTGTGGAGAGAAGTCCTGCAGTGAAGTGCCACTTCTTCCCTCATCTCCCCTCTTTCCCGTGCATCTATTTCTCTCTCTCCCTTTTTGCATTTTCTTGTTTCCTCAACCTCTCTTTCTCTCTACCTGTATTTTAAACTTTCTCTCTCCACATCTATCACTCTCCTTATCTCTGTCTCCTTGCTCTTTGTGTCTGTATTGATTTTGTGGCAGTGCACGCTCCACGCTTCTCGCCCTTTTTTGATAGAGGGAGTGAGATGGAGTCTCAGGCTGCCAAATGAAATCAAAGTCTTTTCTCTCCCCCTCCCTCTCTGGTCCCTCGCTCAAGCAACAAGCGCGAACTCCATCGGCTTTGAACTTACGTCTGTGAAATGAGCTCTCTGTGCTCTGATTGTCAACCCATCTTTGTGCACTTTCTCTTGTTCTTGCTCCCCATACGTCTTTTTTCTCACCTCCCAAATTCATTTCAATTTGATGCTTTTTGTGTTGAGAACTGACAAGTAAACATTCACATTAATCCAATATTGGCTTGCCACAGGGGCATGCTAGTTTTCTTTGTGGTGTTTCTCCTGACTTAAATAAAAATAAATATTCTCTCTTTGTGATAGCTTTCATACCACCGCACTGTCAGGCAGTTATATCAGATCAACATTTGAAGATATTGAGCTTAACAAATAATTAAAATCACAGTATTAATAATTGAGACCAAGAATACTCAGACTTAAGCAAGAGAAAGCTGTTGCTATGGCTATGATCTTTTCATCTTTCCTGTTAATTTGAGCATCTCTGGATTTGCAGCACAGTGTCGGCAGAACAGCCCAGATTCCTTTTTCTTTCCCCATCAACTTTTTCCGTACACCTGGAGGATCCTGAGGTGCGCCGAGGCCAGCTCGAAGAATGACTAAATTACACAGTTGCATTCAATGCATTCAGTTGTAATCAGGTATACCATACCTGTCTCCTCATAGTAAATTACCAGATATGCACCAATTGCCATTTTCTTAGTCGAGGCCAATTCCTCTGTCGATTTTTTACAGAACTCCGATTTTCTTTCTGGGAACAATGACTTGCAGTATATGCAACCAAAAAATAAATAAATGAATACAAAATATAATTTTCATAATAAAAGAAATAATTAAAATTCACAATTTCCCCCAAACTGGAGAAGGTTACAGAAACGTCACTTAATCAACTGAAAATAAATCGCTCTGCTACTGGAACGAGGCACAGATAATTAACTGAAAACGAATTACTGGACACCCACCTTTACCTGACATATTTTTCACCTTACCAAACAAAAGCAGGTGCAACATATTTATATAACAAAACAACTGTCAGGTACTTAACAACACTTTCCAATATATGCGTAACTTCACCAGGATGTTGACCCTTTTTTCGCTCATCTCTATAATTTTCCTAGTATCTGCTTTGATTCTTTGTTCACACTGAGGCTGCAGGCTTGTGGCTGGCTCCTGAGCTCTGGATGGCTTTGTCCAGTTTTCCTTTGTAACCTCTTTCAAAAAACCAATGTTGATTTAAGTGCTGGAATAAGTTTGTGTTCATGAACCTTTTCGTGGTGGTCCCGCATAATTTACTTTCACATACTTTGTTTTTATCTTCACAGTGAAAAGCCTCCATGGTAATGGCACACCAGCATGTGGCTCTAAATATGCATGTATTTAAATATATATATTTCGGGTTTCTAAGACTTTAATTATGACAGACATTTGAGAGTAAACAGGAAAGGTGGGAGAGCGGGGCAAAGTAAATAGCAAATGGCACACGGTGGAACCGAACTAAGGCCTCTGTAATAGCCTTGAAGCATATGGATCACCTGCTTAACCCCGTGAGCTTCTGGATAAATATTTGACTGCGACAGTGTATGTGGTGCGCATACAAGAAAGGGAGCTGCTCCTAATCTATAATTTACAACAATGCAACCATTAACTGTATTTGGTAGTTATAATGATATCACTCATTAGCCTAACATTATTATTCTTTGGAGCCATATTTGGAGGAGAAAGCTTCCAGCTAATGTTAGCAAGTTGGTTAGCTAGGTTCAGTAACAAACAATGCATACAAATAAAAGGCCACAATATGACTCACCTAAACTTCTTGGGCAAGTTCTTGATACAATTAGCTGCAAAGAAAGCTAAATAATTTGTCAGATAAGCACATTAAAAATGCTTCACAAGGGCCCAAGTACACAAAAACAGTCAAGGAGTTGAATTAGCCAAATGGATGTCTAACAGCCGGCTAATGTCACTCGAAATGCCCATGCCCCTAATAATGCATAACTTTAAATGGGTAAGTTATGAAAAATTCACCCACCCCGTATGGTTGCATACAGGGTAAAAAATGGCTATAGAGACCAAAATCATTTTTCGGAACTAGCTGTAAACATGTTTACTTCACCTCTAAAGTAATTTGGTCTGTGGGAGTGGATTTGCTTTTTTGAGCCAGCCTTGAGTGACCATTTGTAAAAGCAAAAATATCACCCAAATTCATTTTTATGAAAATCATAGATAAACATGCATTAATATTTTGTACAAATCTGCTAACCATCCACTGTCCACTTCTGCTGCTCTCTTATGTCTTGCAGGGAGATGGCCTGCAGCTGGAGTATGAGATGAAACTGACCAATGGCCAGTCTTTCTGGACGCAGCATTTCTCTGCTGACGAGTTTGGTAAGTGTGATTAGACTGAAAGTGAGAGATTATGGAATGAATCGCTGATGGCACAAGCCTACACCACTTAGCACGGCCAATAAAGCACCTTCAACTGAACAAATTACACAAATGACAATAATGAAGGGATGGCTGAATGAATTAATGATGCTAGATAAACTGAGAGGAAGGGATGAAAAGAATAATAGAGGGCCAACGTAGCATCTAAATTAATTATTCCTACATCACTAATGTTTCCTCCGATCTCTCACACTCTTGCTCTACTGTAACTGCCTCTCACTTTTTCTCATTTAATCCAATATATGGATATAGGATCAAATGAGAATCCAAAGAGCAGGGTGCTTGATATGGATCAAGCACCCTGCTCTTTGGATTTATTGTCCCTTGTAAATTATCTGTCTTTCCCTCATACGTTCTACTTTCTTTTATTGATCTGAACACTTTGTACACCTTATTTACTCCTTCTTCCTTTGTATCTAAACCCACTGTGTATCTTGTACATTTGCCTTCTTTCATATTTCTATTTCGTTCTTTCTCCTCAAATGTTTTCCTTTTATCACAAGTTTTCTTGAATTTTTCTTCCTCCTTTCACAGGCATCTTGGAAACAGACATCACGTTCCTGATCATCTTCTCCATGGTGTTCCTTCTCTCCTGCTACTTTGCTTGTAAGTACTGCCTTTTATTTCACTCTTTTAATGTAATAGGAATTCAAAGCCCCCCAGAAATGCAATTTTTGTGTCAGATCTATTATAAAATCTACATGGTTTCTTGATGGGATGGGAGTAAGTTCTCGTGTTTGTTCAGATAAGTAAAGGTGGAGCCTGTGCCGTTTTCATTTTGGGCAGAGACTGAACACGAGCATCAGGGAAGCAGGAAAGAGGAGACGGTGATAGCGAGCCTTGGTTTTCAAGTAAAGGTGAACGGTTGAGTGGAGAAGGTAGCTGCAGCCTTAAGGTTACTGAAGCGAGTTTGTCACGTAAAGGTCAAAGCTGAAATAACCCTGAAGCAACTGAGAACAACAGCTCCTGGCAAAATCCCCTGCTTTCTTCACGTCGGGCGTTTCTGTGCTATCATATGCATATCTTCCTTTTTATAAACTGGCAAGGGGGCAGAATCACTTGTATTGCACCTAATCTGTAGTTTGCTTCTCTAGACGATTACAATTAAGCATCCATTTAATGATCTTTGGACCCAATGAGGCACGCTTCAGATTAAGAATGGAAGGTTGAATCGCACAATCTTTCACAGCACTGAGAGTCAGATTTATATTTTTAAGTCTGCCTACTAAATTAAGTTCTGGTGAGATTTTTCTGTTAGCGCTGTTAACTCTCACTTTTTGTCCAGCTGTGAACAAACTGATGCATGTGTTTTGTTTGGTTTTTCCCATGTGAATGCTTTTTCTGACATCTTTATTGGGGTCCTTACTGACGCTGGGTCTTGAGATTGACTTCATTCTGAAAATCTTCAGAGGATTTTAAATTAAACAGTCTAGATGTGGCTGAATTGACTTTTAGCTTTAATACAAGGATTTTAACAAAAGTAATGCATTAACTGTTTAGCAATTGCAGTCAATTCTATATGTAATTTTTAGTATAGAGACACAAAATTGTGTCATTGTCCTTATGAAGGATTTCACCCTTTATTTGACTAAAAATGACAACAAAAAAGAACGAGAAAAAGAAAAGATCTCAAATTTTGAAATGGGTAAATATGTGTGTTTTTAAGTATGTAGTCCTATCTGAAATTTGTTGACAGAAATAAACTTCAAAAAATTGAAACAGGGTAAAAGATACTTTGAAAAGTTGTGTAATGTCTTAAAAAAAAAACCTTAGTCGAATCTACACATACACACACTGTTGTAACAGATTGGCTGTTTTACCTTTGGTCGCTGAAACTATTTTTCCTGCAGTTTTTTTTCTTCCTCTTTGATGTTGCCTTTACTAAAGCCAAAAATGTGTCCAAACAACAGATGTAGATTTTTTTATTTGGCACAAGCTGCTCGAGTTGCACAGTGGGCTCGGTGTTTGAGTTTTTCCTCCATGATGTTACCATGGCGCAGGCTGGACGGGGCGGGCTCACGTGACGACGCTCTCAGTACTGTTTTAAAGGGGACTGTAAATACCGGCTGGAGTATTAACAGAGTTCGAAAAAAGCAACAAGAAAAACGAAACAAACTCAGAAATAACCAACGTGGGCAAGATTACATCGGTTTCAGTTCTCTTTGGATTAATCCCCCTGCTCCGCTTGAGTCTCTAGTGGAAATCACTGCATGCTCTCAGAAACACTTCTGAGCACTGTTTGTTGCTGCATCCATAAAATGCAAGTTGCAATACTACTACGCAGAAAAAAAGCACTTGTAAACAAGATCCAGAAATGCCTTAGCTTCTCTGGGCTCAGCTCATTAAAGGCTGACTGAGGAGAAATGGAAACTGTTTTCAAGTCTGAATAATCAAAAATGTAATATCTTTTTAGAATTCATGGACGCTTTGTCCGTTAGAGTACAGAGGAGAGGGCACTTGTTAACGGCACACAGTTCAAAAGACGATGAGGGTAAAAAGGAAACGTGCACATCTGTATGCAGCATTAATACTGAACCACACATGGAGATTTTGGAGCAGCATGTCCTGTCATTGAGATTAAGGCTTTGTTCTTTAGGGGAGGCCTTGCTTTATTATCACCACATTCTATACATACTACAGCAACGTGTCTCTGTTTTAAAAAACAGGAACAGAAAACTCGAGAGACGCGCACTCGCAGAGAGGGGGGGAAAGCGCAACAACAGTGTTTGCAAAAGCTTCAAAGGGCTGTAAATGAATATGAAGTTTTTGGGAAGTTTTTGTCTCTTTAAAAAATATCATTAGAGCACCTGCAAAATTCCCAGGAGGATTCAGCAACACTTGGCTGGCTAAGCCTGCTGTAATACAGGAGAGCTAAAAGAGTGTGATCGTTTATGACCCTTCTTCTCTCTATAAATTTTCCCCCTAGGCCACTGCTGTTTGCCGGAGTGTTTTGGTAGTAAAATAGGCTGCTTAAATACGCATTAAGAATATTTCCTCTCGGATTATGTGCCGTGAACAGAGAAGATGTATAAGGCGTCATCTGGAGATGTGCATCGTGAGATGGATGCATACTAATGATCGCTCCCGCCCATTTATCTGGCCCGTTCCCTTGTTCTTGCTCTTTTCTTCTGCCTCCCAGTCTCTGTACCTCTCCCGCTCTCCTTCGCCATCTGTCAGTGTATCCTCATCCTTTTTATCTTTCCCCCAGCACACACACCTCTGTCACCTTTATCTCTTGTTATTTTATTTATTTATTTATTTTTTTACCTGTAGACAATCTGAAGGGAAGACAGCTTCTTCACACAACCTACAAAATGTTTATGACGGCAGCAGGTGTGGAAGGTGAGAGCTTCTGTCCTGAACAGACACGCACACTGACAGAACACACACACTCGAGATGACTGAGCCTCTTGCACGGTTGCAGCATCTCACACCTTAATCCCCACTTCAAGAGCACAGATATTATCGCACTTATTAGCCTCTGAATAGGACCTACTGCAAACAGTCGCCCTGTGTTACAGTGTTTAGTGGAGCATGCTGTTACTGATGAACCCCCTCCCCAGCTCTCCTCATCCTGTCCTCTTCTTTTTCTTCACCCCCTTATCTCACTTTCTTCTTTCTTGCCTGCTTGTCCTCTGTCTAAATCCCTTCTCGATTCTCGTGCCACCCCTGAATTCGCTTTCACCCTCTCCTCCCACTTCTCTCAAGGATTTTGCTCCTTTTATAAATTCCTTCTTTTTTTCTGTCTTGCTTCCCTTTTCTCCTCCCTCATTATCATCTGCCTGTCACCTTTGTTCTGTGTATTTTCTTAACTCCCACATCTCTTCCCCTTAATGCCTTTTCTCCTCTTCTGTAACGCCTGCTCACCCATCTCTTTTCCCTCTTTTCTTCCTTCTGGTGTTTTTTTTTAAATTTTTTTTATTTCTCTCCTCCCTGCATCCTTTCCACTTGGCAGTGCTCAGCCTGCTGTTCCATTGTGTCTACTGGGGCCTGTATGCTAGAGAAGGAGTTGGCAATGGCAGCCTCAAAATACTTGGTGAGTTCCTCTCCTGCATCGATCACTGACTCAATGACTGACACTAACTCTGCACTGGAAAATCGCTCACTGCCTGAGTAGAATGAATGATAGGATGCTGATGGGTGCGTGTGCAGCTGAAGAAATGTAATAGGTGGTTCAGCGTGCACGGGCTGGATCGGGTGTGATTGTACGTGACTGTGTGCGCGAGCAAAAATGTGTGCGGTGACCTGATTTTATCGTTCCCCTCTGATATCTCCGATTCGGAAACCACAACCTAATTACCCCTTCTGTCTCCTCTCTCTCATTTTCTGTCTCTCCCTCCACCTCTGTGACCATCTCCAGGGAAATTACTGTTCTCCGTCAGTTTCTTGGTGTTCCTTCTGATGCTCATATTGTTGGGCAAAGGTTTCACTGTCACCAGGTGGGCGCTTTGTCTGTGTGTACATGTATTATCTCACTACACTGCAGTGTTGTGCGCGTGTGTGTCTGTTTATACAAGCCTGTCACATTTTGTGGGTATTTTTATGCTGAGAATGTCACTCACTGTCAGCACTTACCGTCACCATGATGACTTGATGATGCCGGGTGACAGGAGTCAAAAAGTCAGTTAGGATGCTGCGTCTAATAATGTGGGCGAGCGCCTGATGTGTGTGAAGGGATGTCATGGATAAATGATGTTATGGTGTGAACTTTCTGATGCTGAAGCATTACCTTTGGCTCGCAGAGCCGGCTGACAGGTTTTTTGTTTGCTCACTAGTTTCTGGCAAGAGTTAGCAGACATTTGCTTGGGACAGGCAGTTAGACAGCACAATGGATTATTTAAGAGTGCTTTTCTTCACTGGAATGTCAGCATTTATCCATCTTCCACATGACTGGACAAATGCCCTGCTCATCCAACTGTCATTGGTCTTGCCTGTTTTCGAATGCTGGATTCAAACTCCAGTTATCAAACGGGAGAAACGTGCCAGTTTTTATTTGACATCAGTTTCTGAGTTAGCTTTATGTGCGAAGAAAAAGTCATGCAGCTATACGATCTTGCTTTTTTACAAATCACCTCTGTTTATAAGGTATTTTTTAGAATCTTGATTTTATTTTTCTGGCAAGTCATCATCTAAACATGTGTCAAAGTTTGAAGATTGGTTTTGCTTTGGCTTGGCACAAATTAAATCTCTTTTTTCATACAGAACTCACAGCAAAAACTTAGCTTGCAAAATTTTTAAGCTGGCTTTTTTGACTCTAGGATTAGATCCTCCTCTGGGTTCAGAAGATTTCTAGACGTATTAAACTCTCTTAAAACCCCAGTGAATAAAACGAACTGCTTCACGGCTAAGCATGAGGCAGAGCTATTTATCTGCAGCGTTTAACTAGTTGACAATTTGCAGATAACTACTCAACAACTTTGATTTCTTTTTTCTTTTCTTTTTTGGTTGAGCGTAATGATGAATTAGCTGTGCAAAAAGATCTTTGAAATGCTGATGAAGGCTTAACGCTGAAATGCTTATTTGTTGACAGCTACAAATAGAGAAGCATTAATTTCTGTTTTTGCTCCATCCATAAGCCTGCAGCTGTTTTAAATATATAAATAGCAGAGAGTTTAATGCTCACATATCTTTGTGCTGTGTAGTTCTGAATAGCTGTTTTTGATTAAGCTGTCTGCTTGAGTGTAAAGAAGCAAATGCAGGATTTTGTGTCTTTCTGTGTGTGTGTGTGTGTGTGTGTGTGTGTGTGTGTGTGTGTGTGTGTGTGTGTGTGTGT
>NW_005187468.1:2860893-2884377 GCF_000239375.1 Pundamilia nyererei | reverse complement strand
TGTGTGTGTGTGTGTGTGTGTGTGTGTGTGTGTGTGTGTGTGTGTGTGTGTGTGTGTGTGTTTTGTATCTTAGCTTTCCTTTGTGTCTCTTAAAGTGTGTCATTGTATTTTCTTCTTATCTTCCTCCAACTTGTGTGCAACCTCTGACCCTGGGTTTATCCTTGCATATCACAGGGCGAGGATCAGTCACAGTGGGTCTGTGAAACTGAGCATCTACATGACGGTTTACACAATTACCTACGTCATCCTCTTCATCTATGAGGCGGAGGTACTGTTTACACAATCACCAACACTGCTGGAAGGGACTGGAAGTTTATTTTTAATATCGATTTTATCTATACATATATTTCTAGCCAGCAGTATAGCATCATACTTTTAGAGCCAGTTACTGTGCCCAGAAATAATCATGCTGACTTTTTCCACTATGTAAGATTGACAGGCTTGTGATAATGTGAGTAGGTGTGCAGGGAAGTAGCTTGGCAGCTATAGTGTGGATTGTTGGCAAAATTTGAACGCCATGCAGTCGACTGGCATAACTCTGAAGTTCTTATTGTTTTAATTTGTCCAATAATTCTTTGGTAACAAAATGCCTGCGAAACTGTACTGGAGCATCAGCTGTGTTCTTGTTTTAATCGCCAATTAGTTTGAGCAGACTTGGACATTTAACTAAGATAGTAAGCGAAATCTTAATCCTGCTAAACATTAGCACATCTTCACCCCTGTGAAGCTGTAAAATGCTCAGTAATGAAAAAAATAATCTTAATTGTTAATGATGCTGATACAGTATGACCATAAACATGTGTGATTCATTTTTAGTTTTCAAAAGATTGCTATACAAATACATATTTGAGGGCTACGTGTGAGAATATTGTTGATGTTATTTACTTAAGCCTGAGCCTGTTCGGTCACGATTTGTAGGTGGGGATCTTATATTCATTTTTTTGCACAGTCTGTTTACTATGTGGTGACTGAATAGATAAATATTAATTATCAAAATTGTGGTCAGGCCCTGTGATAGACTGGGCACCTGTTGAGGCTGTACTTTGCCTCTCACTCTGACATCTGGGATAAACTTCAGGCCCCGGGAGACCCCGAATTGGAGAAAGTTGAAGGAAAATGTATGGATGGATAGAAAATTGTTCTAAATTAATTGAATATTGATTAATTTGCTAATTCAACTATAGCTCCAGAGTCAAAATGAATTAATAATTATGCTAATAATGATTTAATACCAAGCATTTTCTGTTTTCACCTTGTCAAATGTGTGGATTTCATGCTTTTTATAATGCTTTGATTTTGAAGTCTTCAGTGGATAGAATGAAATAGTTGTTTTTTGTACGGATCAATTAATTAAAGCAAGATTGATTGCTTCAATGGGGGAATAACTGAAAGAATAATCAAGACTGAAAATATCCTTTAGTGCCAGTCCTGTGAACGGCGGCGATCAAAGCTTTCAGTTCAAATACGAAAACTTTCCGATCCCTTTGCCCTTCAGGTGTGACATGAAAACAGCGTCTGAATTATATCCGGGATGATTAGGTACAAGATTTCTCACACACCTAAACTCGACACAGCATCTGCACTTGTGTTATTGCTGTCTTTGGCTTTTTTAATAATCTCATAAATATTCATAGAAGAGTTGGGCCCATAGATCAGCGTGGGCCGTAATGGCTTTTCCTGTCAAGTTATTCATTACATTGATACATTACTAATTATGAAAATGCATCAAGTTGATTGTAAAAACAAAATGCTGAAATTCATTGATGAGTTACAAATTTTCTATCTCGACAGAAACAACCAGACAGTTCCCAAGTGCAACCACAACATTTATGGTTCCTTATGCCAGTGCATATAATGTACTCGAGCTCAGATCAAGAACCTTTAGAGTTTTCCTTGACAGGGACGTTAGACTTTGTAATCAGCCTCCACTCATTAATTCTTATGCCTCTCTAGGTTCCAGCTTCGATGAGCTTATGAATTAATAACAGACTCGTTGCATACATCTCTGCATGCTGTAAAGCCTGCAGCAACGTGACATGTAAACATGGTAAATGCAGGGACGGTGGATTACAGTGTTTGAGGACAGCACGGTGGTGATACATTTGGCACAGTGTAGTGGAAGCTCACTGATAACTCTCACAATACAATATGTGGATCCGAGGCAGTATAATTTCTCTGGTGCCTGCCCTCTTATATGGTCGCTGCTATTAAAGAGCTCAAAACTCCAGGGAGCTCCTGCTAAAAATAAGCTTAACTAGGTTACAATTGGAACTGAAAGGAAAACTTGTACACTGTTTCTTGGGTTGCAGTCAGGAATCTGCCAGGCCCTCTGAAATCAAAGCAGGGCTGTGTTCTAAGTGTTATAGCTGTCTGTTACCATATCTGAATGTGTGAAAGCATTTAGTGGGACTCTTTCCAAGTGTCTGAATGAGTGAAAACAATGTTGAATTATTTCTAATCATTCCTACTGGCGATTCAGGAGGAAGTATCAAAAGTGTTTGTACTTCAAATTTTATTTGTGCTTTAAGAGCGAACTCGTGGCCGTAAAAGTGGGATTTTGTCATAGTTCAGTTCTGCCTGAATTTCCTTTTCACCCTTAAATCATAGACGGACAACTTCAAGCTGTTGTGGAAAACCTGTTCACAAAATTCATGCACAGCACAACCACACGTGTCCCTGCAGGTTCAAATCTACATCTTTGCATCTTCTTTTCTCATTCTTAAATTTACAAAATTGTGTACCCTTTTAGATATTGCAATACAGAATTAAAATACTTTTTGACTCTCTGGTGTGCTGGGGAGGTTTCAAGCAGGTCCACACAAACTACTCAGATCTATGCATTATGCAGTATGAGTAACCCTGGATGGCCCATGCTATCCTGTCACTGGACTGTGAAATGCAATCTAGTATCAGCAGATTCAAGCACATGCCCCAAATACACACATACAAAGCCTTGCACACAAATACCAGTGACCTAGTTGTGAAGTATCGGTGTCAAAGACTCGCACTGAATGCTACAAGCAGAGCTTTGCCTCGGTCATCACAGTGGATCTGCTGAACCATGAGCTATCCATCTTGGTAATTAAAGCACCAGCTTCAGTATAAAGCTTCTTCCCTCCTTTTGTGTAAAATATTTTGTACTTGTTTTAATGTGTGCGTGGTAATTTTGGCATCATTTCCTCCTGCCAGTTCTTTGACCCAGGTGAAGTGCTGTACGCCTACGACAGCCCTGCAGGATACGGACTCATGGGCCTGCAGCTGGTTGCGTATGTGTGGTTCTGCTATGCCGTGCTGGTCTCCCTGAAGCACTACCCCGAGAAGCAGCCCTTCTACGTCCCTTTCTTCACCACATACACACTATGGTGAGACCTGCACTGCTCTCTGCGCTTAATAGCACCAGAGATGGTACTGGGGTTTTGATTGCACAAGTATAAAAAAAAAAATACACATTTCTCTGCTTGAGGACTCTCGATTTGAATAATTTATGCTGTTCTGTGGGAAAAAAGTGCATGAGAAAGCTCATGTTTGAGCTATCTGGGAATAAAAAGGTGTTTACACATCTTCTCTGCAGTAGTGTGCGGCCAAACACTTTTACCTCACACGGTTGCAGTGTATCATTGTTTCTGACTGCATGATTGCTAAACAATACTGTGTGTTTTTCTGAGTTGGTGAGATATCTTCTATTAGAATAATTTATGCTTCTTTATATGTGTGCCAGATATTCAGTGCTTTGTACTGGATCAGCTACATACTTCTACACAATCCTGAGAAAAAAAATCTTGAAATTACACTGCTTAGTATCTCTAGCCGTCACCCACTTATATATAACAGCAGAGGCTTGAAATGAAGAGTAGATTACAAAGACGAATATTATCTATGTATTTCTCCCTCATTGCAACCACAATCCCCCGCCTCATTATCCACATCTCTGCTCTTTCCATCTTTATCTCTCTATATGCTTTAAATCTTTTAATCTCTCCCACCATCAGACGACATTCTTGTAGTTTTTTGGGGGTCTTTATGTCTAAATGTGTTCACTTTTCCTCCTCAGGTTTTTTGCTGTCCCTGTTATGGCTCTGATTGCCAACTTTGGGATTCCTCGTTGGGCTCGGGAGAAGATCGTCAACGGCATTCAGCTCGGGATCCATCTCTACGCTCACATCGTCTTTCTTGTTCGTATCGATCGCCCACTCGCATGCAGACGAGTTCATATTATTTAAGTCACTTTTTCCGTTGTCATACATTATTTCTTACTTAACTTCCTCATGCTGGTTGTCTTTTACACACATCATTATCTTCCTTTTTCTCACCTTCGACACGTTATTATTTAGTAATGAGGCAAATTTCCGTTCGCATGCCTGCTCACTACATTCCTCGCACTTTCCTCTTCTCTCTTGGATCTGGATGCGTGAAAGCTACTATATACCCTGATTTTAAACTGTGTATATATGTGTGTGTGTTTATTTTATATGCACATCTGTGTCATTTTCTAATCTGTTTGTCTTTTAGGTTATCACACGGCCTTCAGCTGCCAATAAGAACTTCCCATATCATGTACGAACATCCCAAATCGGGATTCTGCTGTCCAGTCCGAAAGGCGGTGAGGGGGCGGAGAGTTTTCCTCATCATGCCTATGGAAATAGCTCCTTCCTGGGAGACTCGCAACCCAACTTTACCGAACTTTTCTCCATCCAATCAGTAAGTGTAAACTGCAAGTGTTTATGTATATTTGAATTTATAATTGATATTCTGGACTGGAATTAGATATAATACAAGGAAATTGAAGACCCAGAAAACAAGGTGCTTTTATCAGAGTTACTGCACATGTACTTACATACTATATAGAATATAACTGGATCAGTTGTTTCCTAATCCTTTTCAAATGTGCACATTTCTGTGAAAAGTGAAATTACCTCATTGCCTCACCCTAAAAAATTCCATTAGCTTAATAATAAAGTAACTAAGGGAAAATGTTTACAGGGATTACTTCTTCCCAGAAACTTTCATAGCTTCCTAAATGTGATGGGCGAGTGACAGTGAACACAGACTGATATTAAAACACTTTAGCACAGTGAAATAATAATTAAATAGAAACTTTGACCTGATTTGACCAGAAGTATTTTTTAGTCAGATGCATTTACACCCCCCCCCCCCCCCCAAAAAAAAAAAAACCCCAAACAAACAAAAAAACATCAAGCCCCTGACATTTAGGTGGTGCAACATATCTACAAACTTGTTTTTCTGCCCCTACGAGGTTGTGGTGTTCAGGTTTCAAGTTGAGTAGCAATTTTCTTGAAGCCCTTGACTGTGAAAGTTGAGACCTGATAGATGAGTGCCATGAACAAACTCTAGGTTGGTATATCCACACCTTGGACTTCTCTGGCAGGCCTGATTTGTTAGTGGAAACCAGCCAAGTTTCCAGTCTTTGGTTGATATTTGATGGATGCCGCGTCACTCAGGCTGTTGTAAGCGACTCTTCTCAAGCCCTTCACTGGTTTCTTGTGATGGATGGTATCTGAAAGTTTCAGCTTCAATTAGAGCATGGAGACTTTTCTTTCCTTCAGCACCAGCAATCTAAACCAACTAGATAATCTGGCATTGCAGTCAAGACACATTTTGAGTGTGGTCCCACTTGCATTTCATCTACTGGACCACTATTTCTCCTGTGCTTTCCAGTTTTATCTCCATACCTGTGTACTACAGACACCTCTATTAGGATTCATGCTTTCTGGAGTAACTGAGGAGGTATTCTGCCCCCTCAGGCACCTGTCAGGCCCACTAAGCAGGAAGATGG
Organism: Pundamilia nyererei; assembly: GCF_000239375.1. NCBI lineage: Eukaryota > Metazoa > Chordata > Actinopteri > Cichliformes > Cichlidae > Pundamilia > Pundamilia nyererei. Next base: position 2,878,583 of record NW_005187468.1, on the reverse strand, counting down.
TTGGGTAGATCTGGGGCATTCATCACCGTGGGCTGCACTGGCCTGTGAGCCAGAGCCCAATAGCTGTAGTTACTGTGAACAATTACACTTCCACCAGAGGCCTAGAGACCTGGTAGATATTCAGAGAGCACAAGGTGTTACACACGCTTTCCAAAACACATTTTATACCTTTTTGTTTTCCACTGGTGTTCTTTCTTCTTCAAGAAGAAATACTAGGTCAGACTAAAGACTAAAGATATTTCTGTGTCTTCTGGTGTTATCATTCTGTTATTGGTAGTCATTAAAGGCCACTGTTCCAGTCAGGTAAACCTGTATATGTTTAATTTCCCTCAAAGTATCTCGGGCATTTGCTGCCATAGTTGGTTTACTGATTGGTGTCTGCAAAGTCCTAATTTATGGCCAAGACAGCCTATGTAGAGGATCAGACCATGACAAATGTGAAACTCTCTTCTTCTTTTTTCCAGGAACCGGTAAAGACGGTGGAGGAGACAGTGGCCCGTAAAGGGCCAGATGTGCAGAGAAATAGCGAACAGAAGATCGTCACCACTGCTGCAGACTTAACGTCGATATTGCCCTCACCTCCGCCTCCAATACCCCCGCGCCCGGCCACACGATCACCCCCACTCCCACCCCGGCTTCCGTCCTTTACAGAGTATTTCACCATGCAGAGTGGAGGAGGAGCAGGATTTGGAACAAAGGCATGAGATGGAGAGAAAGGCAGGACAGAGGAAGTTGGGCAGTAGGGCGGGGGGGAGCATGAAAGCAAGGACAGAATGACAATAAAAATAGAAATAGTGACAATAACTTAAGAAATATAGTGGAATTCAAAGTATTACACTTATGACAGAAAAGGTCAGCCGAAAAAAAAGAAATGAAAATGTTTGGAAGGACGATGAAGAGATCATCAGAAAAGTGAATCCCTAAACGGTCGCTTTTCACCTTTGAATGGAAACGATCAGAATGGAGGAGTGAGGGGAAATGGCTGAGGCACAAGTGCAGAGCTTGTTAAAGAATAAAGAAGCAATAAATATTTGATGTTGACCAGTAAAAGGCACACAGGGAGAAAGATGACAAAGTGGATGTAGCCAGAGCAAAAAATGATAGCTGTGCACAAAGCGGAAATGAACAAAATTCTTGAAATAGTTTTCATTCAAAAATTCATGAGGCATTGATGGTGTGCCTGAAAGAGTTTGTAAATAGCTAAACCCGGTGAGTGCTACCAATCTACATAGTTTTTTTTTTTTTTTTTTAAAGAAGGAAAGATTTATTTTTGTTTTTTCCACATCATTAAATTATAGTTGGTGCTGTGACCATAGAGAAACATCATGCCATTACATGTTCTGGGTTAATCTAAAAAATGATTTTTTTTTAATTTTTGACACTGTTTGATAAAGCTTAGATACATTTACTCTATACGAAATCTGTTCGGTTTATTTATATTCTTATATGCCTCCATTGCAGCTGGCTATACTGGATTGATATGCTGATGTGTAACTGTAAATGTCACGTTTACTGTGGGCACTCCTAGGTACAGTGCTTGTAAAAACACGCATGTTTGTATTGTATTTCCTGTCTGATTATATGTACTCAACATGACCACACAATATTTGCATATTGTGTGTATTGAACTCTTTCATTTTGTAAATGCATACAATAAGCTTCAGTATATTTCGACTGGATAAACTCTGTTGTTACTCCAGTCAAAAGCGTCTTGCGCTGTTTGAGACACAATATAAAACAAATGTTATATTGTTTTTTGTTTTTTTTCTTCGGTTGAATTTTCTGTGTATGTAGACGTTGGTGAATGTACTGATGCAATACAGCACAAGGACAGGGGTGATTTTCAAGTTACTGGAATTACTCTAGTATACCTTTTGTCAATTTTTCTTTTTGCCTCTCTTTGGCTTGCTTACATCTGACACATCCATGACTTAAAAGCTGGAGGCTGCCTTTTTTTATAGAATACAAGTAACTTCATTCTCACCTCTGTCTCAATCCTGAAACACGAATATTATATTTGTCGGGTTCTCGCGCCTGAATAATTTACCCAGTGTGAGAAGCTGAACAAATATTACTAGTTTTGTATCCCCTAATATTGAGCTATAACAAGAAAAAACAACAAAAAAAACCTTGTAGATGAACTGTGAAACAGATACCGTGTACATTTCGTCTGTCCTGCATGGAGCACTTTAATGTTCCTGGTCTTAGTCTGTTTATTCGTGATGATGTCACCTTATAAGACTGCTTTGAAACCTGTATTCCTACAACATCGAGTACTGTTCCAGATGCATACACCTGTAAATACAGTCCAAAAACGCCATCAACTGTCCAAACGTTTGAAGTTAACGTTTCATGCTTAGTCAGTGTAACACAACACTGAGTCTCACATGCTGGTTAGAATTATGTAAGGGTGTCATTGAGACTGAGTACACTTGACAAATTCAGTGTTTTTTTTAAATCTCGACCTTTCATTCATTTCTGGCTTATAAAATCTGTGGCTCTGCTAATTATCCACAGATGTGTCACTGGCAATCTTTCTGTAATGGAGTTTAGGCAACGTTAGGACTGTGGTGTGTACCTTGTAATGTAATCAGAGGTGTAACTTAGTCTGTGCAGCTGAATGATACTTGAATTGGAGTATTAGCTGTTATTTCTGATTATGTTTCTGATTTGTATTTGGCATGTCTGCCATTTTGTCATCTGTTGACCATTGTTATGGTTGCCATGACTTGACAGATTAGAAACTGGGTGACTCGATATACCTACTGAATTGTGTATCCCTGCTTCAACCTTGTTTATAATGACTTTTAATTACAGAAATGACACAAAGAACTGGGGACAGAGCGCAAAGAAAAGAGATTGTGTATGCATGACAGAAAACAGCACAGCTTTTAGGCTACTCAGAGTGATCTGGTTAAGAGCACATCATTAAAGCACCGTCAAATGCATTTTAATGGTGTCAAATAATAATTCTAAAGAAGCTGTACATATACACTTTTTGCCAAAATAATAAAAAAAATCTTTGGTTTTATTAGAGGCTTTGCCTGGCTTTGTGTTATATGGCTCCTGTGTTACGATCCAGTTAGGACAAGGGCACGTGTCCAAAGGAGTAAATCTAATATTTATAAATCAAATTTAGAATCTGTTCTCATTACAAGTCCATTAAAGTAAAACACCACAGGGACAGACTCCAGCCTGCTCACAATCTGATGTAGGCTAGCCTAATTGTTTCGCAGTCACTGCCAATATCCTGTTTGGTGACCCCTGAAGTACAGAGCCACAACTAAATGCCAGTTTCTGTGTTTGAGTTTCAGGTAGAGACACAAGCTTTCAATATGACTAATGTAACAGTCTTCAGAGAAAAAATTCAAATATAATGCTTGGTAATGAGCAGTGTGATATAAAGCAATGTTGCTTCCCAGCAAGAAGGTGCCTGGTTTAAAGCCAGGCTGGGGCCTTTTTTCTGTTTGCATGTTAGAGTAACCGGTGAATCTAAACCGAGAATGAGTGGTTATCTGTCCCTTTGTGTTAGCTCTGCAATAGACTGGCAGCCTGTCCAGCCCAGCTGTGATCCTGAATTGGATAAGAGGATGGATGAATTTGTTTTTTTCTTTAGTTTAAAAATACACAGCTATTGCTGGAGCCATGGCTAATGTTATTAGTTACACATGTGCTTCCACACTGAGTCATTCACTGCTCCCTAGATGATAAACACTGTATACCAAAAGGTGCACTTTTATAGTCTAGTAAGCAATAAACTGACAATTTGAGCACATGAATCACCGCTGTTATTGTTCCCAGAAAAAGTGACATGTGACACATTGTATTAGGGATTTGTCAGTATGAAGTAGTGTATATGCAAAGGCACTAATAACAGGATGGTGGAGGGAAGATGTAGGCCATTATTTTGTAAATTTAGGTCTTAGATGTGAGATTGGCTGCCACTTTATTAGGTACATTTTACTAGTTATCATTTTGGACCCTGTTTTGTCTTCAGAACTCCATTAATTTATTGTGACATGGATCCAACAAGGTGCTTGACACAATCCTGAGAGATTTGGTCCTTATTGATTTAATATCACAGAGTTCCTGAAGAACCCAAAGATGCTCTGTTGGATTGAGGTCTGGTGACTGTTCAGGCAATTTGAGTGCAGTGAACTATTTCCAATTAACCTATCCCCACAAGGGATAGGTTAATTGGATAATCCAAATTGCCACTAGGTGTGAATGTGTGAGTGAAAGTGAGTGCGAATGGTTGTCTGTCTCTGTGTGTTGGCCCTGCGACAGACTGGCGACCTGTCCAGGGTGTACCCCGCCTCTCGCCCTATGACAGCTGGGATAGGCTCCAGCGCCCCCCGCGACCCTGAAAAGGAGAAGCGGAAGCGAATGGATGGATGGATGGGAACTATTTCTATTTTCAAGAAACCAGTTTGAGGAAATGCACTGTGATGCTATCCTGCTGGAAGCATCCACCAGCAGACGGGTACATCGTGCTCATAAAGGGTGAGCAACAATACTCAGGTTGTGACATGTAAATTACACTGTTTGTGCCAAATTCTGACATTCCCATCAAAATGTTGCAACAGAAATCAAGACCAGGAAATCTTTTGTTACTCATTTTTTTGTGAGTCTGTGCAAATTGTAGCCTTGGCTTCCTGTTTCTGACAGCAGTGCACCTGGTGTGAACTTCTGCTGCTATAGTCCATCTGCTTCAAGGTTCAACATGTTGTGCATTCAGAGTTGTTCTGATCATGGTGGTCCAGGAAAATCAGAGTAGATCAGCAGTTTCTGAAATACTGACCAGCCCATCTGCCATGAATGAATTGAGCTTCTGCCACAGATTATCGGATTAGATATTTGCAACAGTGAGTCGCTGAACAGGTGTACCTAACAAGATGGGTAGTGATTGTACAGTTGTGCTTTATATAAATTAAATTTGAACATGTCCATAATTCCTTGTGTTAGTTCCGCTGTTGACTAATTTTATATATGGCGTGTCTACCATTGTCTGTGCTGTTGCATGTCAATAGACGTGACTCAGGTGGCTGAATCACTACTTCAACCTTGTCTATACTGACATTAACTACAAGACTGGAAAACGATTAGTGAAGAGAACTTAGAGACAACGTACTGTCCAGAAGTCCTCCTTTAAACTGGAATTACACCAATTTGCACATGAAGGCAACCCTGTATAACCCTGCCACGTGTATTATATTTGAAGTTTAGAGACTTACATGATCACTGCAATCCTTATCCTGAAAAACATAAACTGCGCAAAAATAACAGATGTAGCAACAAGTATATATATTAAAACTCATATATGTAAATTGCTAGTTTTAATTTGATTTTTGTTAACACTCAACAGTCAACACTCTGAATTTTCTGGCAATTATTTAATTGCTCAGGCTTTACAGGGTTAAAACCAGTCACATGTAAATTACATTACTCGCCTGGTTGCAGTGCACTGTACTACTGGTAAACTGATTGCTGCTGTTCACTTTAACATGCATCGCACACCTAAACAGTACTGCAGGACAAGCATACCCTAACGCTGCAGTGCCCATACCAAGCAGGACAATGAGCTCTGGCACACCGCAAAAAGTGCAACAGCTCAGGGGACTTGACAAAGAGTTCAAGGGGTTGACCCAGCCTCCAAACTCCCCAGATCCCAGTCCAATCGAACATCCGTGGAATGCGCCATTACAAATCCCATTCCACGGAGGCTCCACTGTGCAACCCACAGGACTCACAATCATCTACTGCCATTCACCACAGAACTCTCCCAGAGGTCCCATGCCCCAGCAGGTCAGAGCTATTTTGCCAGCTTGAGGAGAGCTGTGTAATGTAATTCAGGAGGTTTTAATGTTGTGGTTGATTGGTGTATATGTCACAAGGAGCGCTATGCATCCTGTAACGCCTTCAGAAAATTGATGACATGTCCAAAAATAATAGTAACATTGCTTGTGCTTGAAAACAACAAATTTCTAAGAGTCATGCTCTGTTATAAACAGGAGATATGGAATATGCAGTTGTAGAGTAGCACAATTTTGATCATTACTTTGACTCTTAAAATTATAACCACAATCACCACACAGGAAAAGCAGTTTATTTGTGAACCTATTTATGAATGCTCAACAGCATGAATCTGGATTCATTAACAATCAAAGGAAAACCAAACATTTCTTGCTTATCTTAAGAAAGAATATTTATTAATACACAATCAGAAATACTTTACAGAGCTGCGGCTTCTTTTGGTAAAGAACTGCATCAGTGTCTTTAAGCCACAGTCTGCAGAATATGCAAGTGGCTGTTCAGGAGCATTTCAGTACCCCACCATCACCCTTCAGCAATCTTTGATCCATCTCCATGGTGGCAACTACGGCTTTGTGTCTAACTGTTGTGCCCTGTCCTCTCTGTAGCCTTTGAGGAGCTGGTTGATAAGAGTCAGTTCATTTTCCTTTTTTGCAGGATAAAGGGGTGGGAAAGGGTTGCCTTTGTACTCCAGAACAGCCATCTTAGCTCTGTCCAGGTTTTGTCTGTTGGGGATGCGTGCCAGCCGTGTGTAGCTGTTTGAGTGGTTCTCAAACCTTGGAGCCAGGACCTTGAAGAGCTTTGGGACCAGATCCTTCTCCTGAAGAGAAGAAGCATACTTAAAATAAGCTTCACATCAACTGTTTTATATTCAGAGCTACACGGTTATTATCTTTACAAAGTGAAGAAGAGCTGCAGACACATACCGTCAGCCAAAAACTGGCCATTTTCATCGCCTTCTCATCAGTGTCTCCCTTTTTGGCATAGTCTACCAGCTAGAGGGAAAAAAGAAAAGATAAAAGAAAACATCGAAAGTCAGATGCATGTCAAAGAAAATGAATTAAAGACCTCTTCCAAAAAATATAAGGTTTTCAAACCTTGCTAAGAAGTTTGAACCATGTTTTTTTAATATGCTAGAAGACAAGTCATGAACAAATTTAAAAAAACAAAACAAAAACAGCTACTATTGCAGCATGCTAATTAAAATGAAAATCACAAATTCAGGCAGTCAGGATTTCACACATATACCGAATATTAGGGCAGGACTCATGTTATCTGTGTGTCCTCGTTTTGTTTCAGTTAAGTGTGAGAATCTGCTGCTTTTTCTGTCATTTACAGTTGCGTGAGTTTCGTCATCTCATCCGTGTCTTACACTGATCCACGTGAAAACAGAGAGCAAAGAAGTGATGATTAATTTGACTTGACAACTTGTGATGTTGCCCTGAGAGAGGGGAAAAAAACAAACCTTTCTTACAAGTGTTAATCTATTTAATTGTTATATTTGTATTAACCTGTTTTTTTGATTCACTTTAATAGCTGAAACTTGCTAATTCTCAGTGTGGTACAGGCTCTGTATATTTTGTCAGGATCCTCTAAAACACTCGGTTTTACGTAGCGAGCAATTTTGTGAGTGCGGAGCCAAGGCGTGTGGCGAAGACCAATTTACATATTCACAGATGTCTGCATACTGAATAAGGCAAAGTTTTAGAGTTAGAACAATTTTAATGCAATAAAGGGTTATTTTTATATGAAAAACAACTTCTAAACAGGGATGAGCAAAACTATTTCAACTTCCTTCTAATAACACTCAGTAGGAGTCTACACAGTGCAGACATGCACACATATTAATATGCATAACCAGTTCCTATCAACTGAATAATGAAAAACTTTTAAGCCGCAAACTGCTCAGTGACATACTATATGCACAAATTTCCCACACAGGGGTTCTCCACCGCAATATGATGAAACTTGAGTGTGCTTCACACACACCTAAACCCAATTTAAACTACACACCAGGACTCACTAAACACTATTCGTGTTCAACGCAAATAAAGGATCCCTATTAGATAAAAGGCAGTTAGAGACATCTCTCTAATCCAGTGGAAGGTGTGACATGAGAAAGCCTAACCCTAACCACAGTGGGGAACAGATGTTTTGAGAGGCATGTGCACACCTCATCCCATGCTGCTGTAGGGCAGGCGTGTGCAGAAACACTAATGTGTGTCCCTTTGGGAGTGGATACACCTGTTAGTCAATATTCCACAGCGCCAGTGATCCGCTACCTGCTCTTGCTGTGGAAGTATTTTTTATACTCTTTTTGTTATTCTGGGGAGTGGGTGGGGTATTCTCACAAATCATATCAAGACATTTGGAGCCAGAAAGAAGTGGAAAGGTAAAAGCTACAATCAGTTTTGGCAAAATCGCCAAGAAAGCTGCAGAAATTGCAGTCAAAACATAACATAGCAGTGGTATTATAAATATTTTAAGTAGCCAAGAAGTACTGTTTTGATAGTAGGTACAATAGTACAGAAATTACTTTTTTGCTTACAAAAAAGGTCACTTATTTAATATATAAATTACTTATAAAACTCCTTTAATATTGTCTATATACAGCCTATACGGCTCAGATCTCAGTCAGACGGTGCAGGCTTATGAATGAATGAATGTGTATTTTCACAATCTGCAGTGGAAACAATGAGCTGTGAAAACCAGCAAGCGTTCATTTCATTGATTGGTCGGAAGAACGTGTCTGTTTCAGCTGACCGGAGAGTGACCCGAGTGTTGCACTGGCCAATATGAACTGATTGATTAAAACATTGTTTATATTAATTGTTATGTTAGTAACATTAGTGAGCTGCTGTGTGTGTAACAATCCTCTTAAGATGTGAGTCCACGTGTTTCTACCTAATAACTGTACTGGCCTTATTAGAAAGGCATCCCCGCAGATTAAACAATAATGTTATTAATAATTACTCATATTGAATTTGGCTAGTTAGAACTACTCAGATACTGTTAGATTTCACAGTTTCTAAGCATGCTGGTTCCTCACATGGTCACCTTTTCGGCGTAGAAGCGGACTTCATCTGCTCGGGCCAGCGTGGTTTCTATCCTCTCGTGTCGGACCAGTCCTGTCAAAATGTTGCGCAGCATGTCGATCCTGGACCGCGGGCCCAAACCCATCCTCCGGGCCATCCGGCCGTGGGAGATCAACATTTGCAACGTGAGGCGCATTTTGTCGGATAGCTTCGCCTACGAGAGCCCGCGTCAGACAAAATAAAACTCAAAAAGCAAAGAAACGTTTAGAATATAATCTACCTAAACCACTGTTTCTACACAAAATAGAGCAGGTTACCTAAATGTTAGAAATATTCCGGAGGTCACATATATCAACGATATATGTGCAAGAGTTGACATTGGTGGTACGTCGGTTAATACGTCCGACTGGGTTGCGAAATTGCGAGAAGATAGTTCCGCTTAACACCGCCGCTACCTCACCTACAACTGGGGTCCTTTTTAAAAAACACCTTCTCTATATGTTTTTGTTTGTTTGGTTAAAAAGGATTGTTATACTGTTGTTGCGTGTGTGCATGTAAACTGTGTAAACTGATGAATGTTACGAAACTATTCATATCTAGATAACTGTTAGGCATTGTTGTGCCTCCCACGACTCAAAAGGTTATGATCCAGTCTCAAAATTTCGACTTATTCCTGTTTCAAAATTGCTGAACTTTTTTCAGATGCCACCCCAAAAAGGTTGTTTCAGTGGTAAAAAGTTTTTTTTAAATGATAAACTATCAGAGCATTATTAACCCAAGAGTTTGCAGGCTGATTTTAAAAGGGTTAGCTGGACTGAACTAGACTCATTCACCACTGAGTCAAGACAGAAGTAGAGTACAGATACACCTGAAAGGGCTGTATCTGAGTGTTGTGTGGTATAGATGTATAATAGAAGGTTTTGACAATGACAACTACTTAATAATAGTATTTTGCTTTAAAGAGGAACAAATATTGTTCTTTGTATAGAAGAATTATTTTGAAATGTACAGGTTTTTGTATCACATATTTTCCTGTTTGAAAGGCATAAGAACCAATAAATGATGTGACTGATTAACACGAGAAGGAGTTACTGACCAGTCTATGCTTTCAACAGATGCTAATATGAAAGCTTTGACATAGTAATGAATAAACCTCCCAAAACATGACTCGTGGATTTAATAGGACCGATGGGAATTTGGAGAATTTCTGTCACAAAAATACAGATTGAATCCATGCATCCATTTTCTTTTGCTTATACTTTTAAGGGTCAGGGAGCAAAGTTTGCTGGTATGCGCAGCATACATTAAATAGGTGATAGTGGTTTATGTTAAAGAAATGGTCCTGGTCTCTGTGCATTACTTTGATATAAATGCCAGGATTTGTTTTGTCAGTACATCCATAACCCCCAAAGGCACAACACTCTGAGAGCAAGGTAAGCAACCGATATTTGAATGAGTTTCAAATCTAGCTATCTAGCTATGAAACTATATGTATGAAACTTTTACAGCCATACCTTCTATATAGGATGCAAGCACAGCAAAATGTACTTTGTAATCACTAACCTTGACTTGGCTGTAGCCTGTTGCACTCCAGATGGCCATGTTCACAACAGCAGTTGCAGAATGTTTCCTAACCCACATACATATATATATATATTTTGATAAACCAACAAAAAATGTTGTTTCAAGCAAATGAGAAAAGACAAATAACACCAGCCAAGTAGACCAATCATTTGTTAAAATATGCATTGGATTTGTTCTTTTATGTAATTGCAAGGCAGAGCAATATTCACTTAATTAACTTTCTTCTTGACTAAAGATGATTATCAAAATTATTGCTTATAATTAAATATTATAAATGAGCTATTTATTTGACAGCATAAATGTAAATATTAAAATGAAAAAAGATATTAATAAGATGTGAAAATAAAGAACTGCATCCTGCTTTATGTGGAATTCCCAAAGTTACTCTGGTATAGGTTAAAATACATTAAAGTATCCCTACTTTTAAAAAATGTAACAGCTGGAATTAGTCATGATAAATATTAATGACTTTTTTTTAGTAGCTTTTACATTGACACAGAAAAAAATGTAAGAATTCTAATAAACAGTCTGAGGATTAGACATACATTTAGCATTTAGTATGCGGGACTCTTTAAAATCTAACAATAATTGAAATGTAGATAATTGCAGGACTGCAGGATTGTTAATTGTCACACAGCAGTTGGAAATCAGCAGCAAACCTCTGTATTACTGATACATTGATTATTCAAATCTAAATTTCTGAATGGGTCTGATTAATTTGAGTCATCCATTATGCTGCAATCATTTTTGCTATAAGAATAGTTACATGTTGTCCTATTTGATTTCCCACTGCTGCATATTTCTTTTATGGTTGAGTTCTGAACTCGGCCTTGGTGTTATGTGAACAATCCATATGTTGCAGCCATACGGGGTTAGATTTAGAAGCCTTACAAGTCTGGAATGGACCACCTGCGTCTGGTTTTCACCTCACTATCAATTTGTGTGTTTTAGTTGACTGGCTATCACAGGATAAAGACTGAAGTGAAGTAAAAGGATACAATTTCAGCCATGAAATCTCTGGTTTTCATTTTGCTAATTGAAGTTGCTTGCAACTGCAGACAGTGTCTTGTGCACTGTGTATGTTTCTATAGTGCAACAAATGAATTATTATTTCTGTGTCAACAGATGATGATGATGGGTATGAGTGTGAGCCCTACTCCCAGCCCCAATCAAGCGTCTTCTGTGGTTGCTCCCTGGTCAATGAGAACTGATGCAACTGATGGGAAAAATGAACAGAAAATCAAAATCTCTTTTTATCAGCTTCTTTGTCTGTCTTTTGCATGGAGTTGTGTATGGGAGATCATCATACTGGAGCCACTGAGGGTAATGAGGAGTTTGTTAGTGTTTTCCATATAATCCAACAAGCCTTCTGTGACAGTTTGGCACTTGTGAATGACATCAGGCTGCTCAAGCTCAGCTGCCATAGTCAACCAGTATGTGCAGCCTGTGGCTCTGCCCGCTGGCTGTGCCTCTTCTGGGACCACTTGCAAAGTCTCTATTATCCCCAATGTTCTTTTGTATTTGCTGCAGCTGCTGACAGGCTGCGGTGTGCAGAAATTCCCATCCTGTCTGAAGATTACTGTCACATTACATACCCCAATGTAGTTGACTACACCGTATTCTGTAAAGGATACCTGGATGAAGGCAGGCTCCTGCCAGATATGTTTCTACTTTTCTGACAACATACGTTCAAACTGGACCAACCACTTTATTTTATTTCTTTAAAGTGCTGAGGGCTGAGCATTGCATTGCAAAAGTTCAGAGTTCAAGTATCAAGATTCACTGCATGTAAGTCCAAGTTTTTCCTCTCAAGGTGACTCTGGAGGTGCTGATTTCTGCAAAGTTGTGCTGCAAGATGTATATTGGGGATATAGAAAAGCTGAGAAAAGCTATCCTACACCAAGGCATCATGTTAGTGCTTCCAAACACCCCATCCTGACTGATGCTGTTCAGTTTCTATGTCTGTGTTATGATTGAGTGGCTGCACAACACAAAGGCCATGCATTAACTGTGTATAAATTGGACTGGTTCTTATATAGCACTTTTCTACTCTATTTGAGCACAACTTGCCTCATTCACCTATTCACACAAGCATGCATCAGAGAGATATTTAGTGGGGATTGAACCCCCAACCTTCCGGTTAGTAGGTGACCTGCTCTGCTGCCTATATTTTTCAGCATTTATATCTCACATATAATTCTCCCTTTTCAAATCAAATCAAATCACAGCACTTGCTCTATCACAACTTTATATGCATGTCCTATGTTTTATGAATAAAACAAAGCACATCATTTCTTTCTTGGGGCAGAGGCAAACCTTTCATATCTGAATTTAGTTTCCAGATTACAAGGCTGACGTGTAACTGGAGATGTGGTATGTACCTTTACAGTGTGACCAGAAAAACAAACCAAACTCCCATTTCCGTCAGCTAACAGTTAAATTAATCAAATTTATACCAAAATAAAATTTGCGTGATTTAATTTGGTCTTAAGAGTTGCTTTATAGAATATTGCACAGGATTAATGTCAGAACATTACACATAAATGAAATGATTTGTTTTGCTGTGACTGTATTAACGATGCGATGCATTAGGGAAAGAGTTTCTAACAAGTTGTTTGGTTTATATTAACAATTTGTATACATATATTACAGATATGAAACATAAGTCAGTACAGATAATAGAGAAGCAAAAACTGTCTACATCACACATTGCATTATGACTTTCCTTGTTTGCTAAAAATTAAGCCATCCCTATGCAAATAGCGAGGCCAGTTTCAAAGACCATCCACAGAGATTGGTTCCTCACTGACCAATAGGAGCTCCCCAGCTCTCTCCCTGTGTATGTAAATCAGAGCTCCAGGTGAAGTTCTCTCATCTGTAGGATCACTCAGCAACCATGAGGTCTCTGGTCTTTGTTCTGCTCATTGGAGCTGCTTGTGAGTGTTTGTGAGAAGTTTTAAGGCTTCTTCTCTGCTAACAGTTGGTTGGCTTTCTTCCCAGATCTCATCATTAATCATCATAGCTTTATTATCTCAAAGTGGAAAATTAATTATGTTTCTGTATGCACTCAAATAGGTTTGATTTATGCATTTGACTGGAAATCAAACAGCATAGATGTTTCCCTCCTGATGTAAAAGTGTAGGAGTAAACAGTTTGTTTACACTTGTGTTTTCAGTTGCCCTGGATGACGACAAGATCGTCGGAGGGTTTGAGTGCACACCTTACTCTGAGCCCCATCAGGTGTCTCTGAACTCTGGCTACCACTTCTGTGGTGGCTCCCTGATCAATCAGAACTGGGTTGTGTCTGCTGCTCACTGCTACAAATCGTAAGTATATTTCTATAAGATCTATAAGATTACAGGTCTGATTTTCAGACCAAAGTTGTGCAAAATAAATTTTTATTGGAAGTTTTATACTAATTTCCTGTTTTTCAAATGTTTTCAGTCGTATCCAGGTGCGTCTGGGAGAGCACGACATTTCGGTCAATGAGGGAACTGAGCAGTTCATCGACTCCTCCCGTGTCATCCGCCATCCACAGTATGATTCCTGGAATATTGACAATGACATCATGCTGATCCAGCTGAGCCGGCCTGCCTCCCTCAACAGTTATGTGCAGCCTGTGGCTCTGCCCAGGAGCTGTGCTCCCGCTGGCACCATGTGCAGGGTCTCTGGATGGGGCAACACCATGAGCTCTAGTGAGTAACTTCTGCACGTTAGCAGTTTAAAGTTAAAAATGTTTCATGACATTTGGTTCCATCAGCATGAATCGTTGTTCATCCATACTCTGTTTCAAACATTGCAGCTGCTGATCGGGACAGGCTGCAGTGCCTGAACATCCCCATCCTGTCCTACAGTGACTGTAATAACTCTTACCCTGGCATGATCACTGACTCCATGTTCTGCGCTGGATACCTGGAGGGAGGCAAGGACTCTTGCCAGGTATGTAATAAGTCAAACCTGCAACTGTCCCCTTCTCGAATAGTAAAGCTTTCTTAAAATGCCACAAGAGTGGATGTATCCCACAATGACAACAACACATTTAATTTATATTTAATTAGATTTAAATAATAATTTCTTGACATCCATCTTTGTTTTCTTTACTTTTATTTTCAGGGTGACTCTGGTGGCCCTGTTGTGTGCAACGGTGAGCTGCAGGGTATTGTGTCCTGGGGCTATGGATGTGCTGAGAGGGACCACCCTGGTGTCTATACCAAGGTAAAACTATATGCTTTCTTTAATTTAAACAGTTATGTCATATTCAATTCACATTGTGTGGCTTCAGTTAAACTTCATCATCCTGTCTACATTAACAAATCTCAATCTGTCTCCATTCACAGGTCTGCATCTTCAACGACTGGATTCAGCAAACCATGGCCAGCTATTAAGTCCGATCCTTCGATCACCACACCAGTTTAACTCTGCTCTTCTGTAGAGTTCTGAATAACATGCAGTCAACTAAATCAATAAAATCACACAAACTGAGTACTGTTTTTTCATTTGTTTTACAATATATACATTTGATCAATAAAGAACTAACATAGACATGATAGCCAACAGCTAATTAAGATGTAGCAGACAGTCATTCACAGTATTGTTCATATAAATGTAAGGCACACACAGAACGTTATACACCTTGACCTCCATTAGTTTTACCCGATTATCTGCAAATTGTTTGACAGAAAAAAGAAAAATCAGTGCCAGAGATGCCAGCAGGATCAACAAACTAATCCGCAAGGCTGGAAGCATCATTGGTCAGAATTTGGAGGTCTTTGAGTCAGTGAGGGACAGGCGGACACTGAACAAACTGGCCTCCATCATGGACAACCCATTCCACTCACTCCATTTCACACTTCTGAGGTGGCAGATCTCCTTCTCCATCAGACTGATTCAACCTCACTGCCATAAAGAACACTTTGGGAAATCATTCCTACCGTTCTCTGTAAAGCTTTATAACAACTCTTTACTCTGTGACAGGTGAACACACCTGCCAGGCATAAGATCCCAAACATATTTTGTATGTTTTGTTGTATTTTAATCTGATTACTTCTAAGTAATCAGATTACTTAGAAGCTTTTTAATTTATTACTCTCGATGAATCGCATTTAATTGCTCAAGAAAATTTGCCCCAGAGTCTGAAGACAATGAAAAGAGGTGGAGGCTCTTTGCCTTTGCTGGCTCCTTTGTGCTGGCATCTTTACACTGTTCCTGCAGCAGGACCTCAAGGCTGGTCCAAACCTCTTCTCGCTCTCCCCTTGCAAGACACTTTAAATCCTTAAAGCCTGGGTCAAGCACAGTAGCTATCTTGAGCCACTGATGGTTGAGTGTAGTTACACGTTGGGATAGGTCCTTTGTGAAGGCAGTTTTAAGTTTCACCAAGTAGTTTGAGTCATCATCAGAGGCCTCCATGGTGTGATGCAGATGGCAGAAAGCAGTTAAAACTACTAAACCTAAGACATATGTCTCACCTCCAAGAAGCTCAGTCACAAACCTGTAGTAGACAGTTCAAGAAAGTAATTATTCATCTACACAGTAACTGTCAACTATAGAGCTTTTTGAAGAAACAGTAACAAAGTTAAAAAATAGCTTTATTTGGCTGCATGGCTCAAGGACAGTCACCAGCTTTTGGAGTTTTACCAGCTCTGATGGAGTTAAAATGACTAACTTGTGCTTTTTTTTGTCTAAAGCAGCGAGACAGCCTCTTGATTCTTTAGTAGACAAGAAACCACATCCAGTGTTGAATTCCATCATGTGGAAACATCCTGTATGAGTGGCTCTTTGTGTTGCCCCAGTCTTGTTTGCTGCTGGTGCAGTTCATCCATATTAGCAGGGCTGTCTGTAATGCATCTAATTTTGCTTGCTTTTCAAGCTGTTGAATTTTACTTGAAATAGTCGTTCAGCACAGCAGTTGAAAAGTTGGATCACCTGACACTAACTGTAGCACATTGTCTAACCCCCTATCTTCTACCACCAATAGTGGTCTACAGTCCAGAGCAATCCATTTTGCAAGTGTAAGTTTGTCTGATGTTGACTTACTAATTTTGCCCTGAAGTCAGTCTTGATGCATTCTCAATCATCCAGGAAAGTAAATTGCCATCTTACAATGCTGTGATTGCAGCCATTCCCCAACTCTCTGTGAATGGTACTCATGGCCATTGATCAGTGGGTTTTGGTCAGTGGTTGTTGACCAATGGTCATGAGAATTTGCATAATTATGATGAAGGAACTGACCTCCCAGCCCATTGTTCCCTCAGTGGGCTGGTTTCAGTCATTATGCAGATGTACTGTTTATAAGATTGGGGAAACCCGCAGTCAGCTGAGACTGAAGAAGTCACTCGGATGAGTGATGAAACGTTTCTCCCACAAAACGCTACGTCCAGATGAAAAGAATCAACTTTTGGAGATCAGAAGTCAGTAATTTCATCAAGTTTGGGCTGCCGACACCTTTTTTGGTACTCGGACTGAGACTCATAGTGCTAACAGCTCCAACAGTTTCGGTCCTTGCTGTTTTGTATTTAGATGGTACCCTAAGGTTGAAGTGCTTCGGTGGTATGCAAACTCCTTTTTACACAGTTTGCACAAACCCACGCTTTTATCAAGGCTTCTGTCAGGTAGTCCTTTCAAAATGAACTTTGCCTTTGATCAGTCCTAGCAACAGGCTTTCTTCTGATTGTTGCTCTGATGTGAGCATCAGTTTAATCTATACCAGGAAATTGTGCATTAACAAAAGTTCTCCTTTGCTTGGAATGCAAAAGCTGTGTCCAAATTCAGAGGCTGCATCCTCCTGAGGCCGATTACGTCACACAGCGACATGACAAAGGCTGCCCAAATTCGAAGACTCCTCCAAATGCGGCTGACAAATGCGTCCTTTATTTCCCCAGATTTGAAGGATGGATTGGGTGTATCCTTCGTGGCTCAGCCTATCCCAGAATTCATAGCGCGGCACAGCTAATTCCAATTTTCAACAATGGCAGCAGCAACTTAGATTTAATATTACTCTTATTACTCTTATAAACTTTTAAGATATTATCAGGCGAGGATGTAGCTGTGTAAACTTCAAATATCTGTGTCGCGGTCGGGCGGATCACACACAGTGATTCGGCGTGCCCGTGTGGCGTGCTGGTTAGACCCAAGCGCGGCGAAGGCTAGCGGTGGGTTTGGAGCAGACACGCAGTTACTCTAGTAATGATCAGTGCGCGAAGCGTGGCTTCGGAACTGTCGTTACAGACAGAGAGCGAGTGGAGCCGGGAAGAGAAAAAGGAT
>NW_005187468.1:2850711-2852659 GCF_000239375.1 Pundamilia nyererei | reverse complement strand
AACAGGTGGGTGGCGTCTCTCTTTTAACCCCGGCCCCGTGATCAGCTGATCACAGCCGATCACCGGCTGACAATCTGTGGGATTTATCAAGATAACACACATTTGCAAAAGTGCTCCAACGTTTTCAGAGACGTCTGTTACCCACCAACTTGAGGCAATCAGGGAAAGAGACACAGGTGGGGAAAACAAGCAGCAGGGTCAACAGAATCAATTTAGGCACACGAGGGAAGCAAAACTGAACACAACACACACAGGACAAGAGACTATCAAAATAAAACAGGAACCTAAGACTGAGACTGAGACTGAGACACATCGACGTAACAGGCAAAAGACAAAACTGAAAAAACACAAGAGATATCACATAAACGTAAACACAGGAGGGCCAGAAAAACTCTAGAACAACAAAAAAATATGATGAATACAAAATCAGAATGAAAACCGCCACAGGACAACCACTTCCTCCACTCCTAAATGGCCTGTATTTGTATAGCGCTTTACTTAGTCCCTATAGACCCCAAAGCACTTTACACTACATTCAGTCATCCACACACACAGGTGATGGCAAGCTACATTGTAGCCACAGCTGCCCTGGGACGCACTGACAGAGGGGAGGCTGCTGGACACTGGCGCCACCGGGGCCTCTGACCACCACCAGGCAACGGGTGAAGTGTCTTGCCCAGCGACCGAGACTGTCGGAGCCAGGGCTCGAACCAGCAACCTTCTGATAACAAGACGAACTGCCAACTCTTGAGCCACGATTCATATTTACTGTAAGAAATCCTACTTTAGGTAAGAAGGTTTTTAATTTGCTGCTCACAGCACTTCAATGTCCAATGTGAATTTAGTTTTCAAGTGCTGTGAAACACACAGATGTGAGATAGTGCGTTCCAGATATCTAAATATAGAGATTATATTTACCTTTGTCGAAGTCTGACCAGAGACACACCAATATCAAACAATAGGGGCTGACTTATTAGTCTACTGGTTTATGAAAATATACATTTAAATTTGTATTTTATGAGAGCTTATGCATGAAAATGGTTGCATATACAAAGGAATCCTTTGAAAGAGTTCTGTTGGAGATATTAAAACCACTAGGATTTGTTATTATATCATGCTCCACTGTCAGTGCATAAAAGTCTGGGCATAGGGAAAAAGTGACCCTTAAGTGCTTATTGAAGTGAAACAGTTCAGGTCTGCGAGGCTACAGAAACAACCACAAAAAACTATTTAAGAAATAAAATAATCTTATTTTCAAACATTCCTATGAAATTTTCCTCATTTGCTAAAAAGAAAGCCATCCCTTTTCACTATTCTGCTCATTACTGTCATCAAATATTGGCAGGATTGAAATTAACTTTTCCCAGTATTACAAAAAAATTGTAATAAGTTACTAGCAATTAAAATATAGATTAATACAATGATACAAAAGAGTAATCTATTTATGTGCATGATTTATATCAAGATATTTCTAAAAAATAAGCCATCTCTATTCAAACAAATCACCAACCCCAACGAGCCACACAAGAGATTGGCTCTTTGCTGACCAATAGGAGTGCTAAGAGAGCTGGGCAGCTCTCCTGTGGATATAAATGAGAGCTCCAGGTGAAGTCCTCTCATTGACAGAATCACTCAGCAACCATGAGGTCTCTGATCTTTGTTCTGCTCATTGGAGCTGCTTGTGAGTGTGAAGTTTTATCTGAGCAGATTGTCTTCCTCTCTGACTGGCAGATGTTTTTCTTATTAGACTAAAACTTCATCCAACATAACTTTAGCTGCTCATGGCTGCAGCTTCACAATGATTCTAATCAAATACAATGTACTTTGGGCTGGAAATCAAACAGCATAGATGTTTCACTCCTGATGTAAAAGTGTAGGAGTAAACAGTTTGTTTACACTTGTGTTTTCAGTTGCCCTGGATGACGACAAGATCGTCGGAGGGTTTGAG
>NW_005187468.1:2847327-2849615 GCF_000239375.1 Pundamilia nyererei | reverse complement strand
CATTCACAGGTCTGCATCTTCAATGACTGGATTCAGCAAACCATGGCCAGCTATTAAGTCTGATCCTTCAACTTCTTTCCGACTCTGCTGCAATTTTTCTATCATTTTAACTCCATTGTTGTTGTTGAGTTCTAAACAACTTGCAGTCAGAAGCCACCTAAATCAATAAAGTTATTCACCTTGACTTCAATTTTTTGCCTTCTGTTTTCCTACAAAACTGTTTTTTGATATTTAAAATAGTAAAACAAACATTTTACAACCATATCCTGGAATTTAGGAAGTCGGAGAAAGGCAGTTATTTTGTACAGAAATCATCTGAACTGCTGAAATCTTCTCTCTACTTCAATTTGCCACTGCTGCTGCTGCTGTTTAGAAAGGGATTGATACATGCCCAATAATCTGGGACTGGTAATAACAAATTACACATTTATATATTGTTTGCCAATTATACAACAGTCTATGTATCCTTAAATAGAATTTTGATCTAATTTTGATCAGTGACTGTCTCTGAGTTTTTTATTTGGTAAGTTTATGTAATCTGCTTCAAACCTTTTCTGTGGACATAAGTACGACTGAATCTGAGGCCATCTGGATATAGGGTGGGCTCCTTTTAAGGGTCTTTTTACTCCTTTCTAACATGCAATGGCAATTGATTGGCAGAGCCTGTTACCACTGTTGCAAGACATCATCATCAGTCACTCTTATGGTGTAACTTTACACATGGCCAGAGTTCAGAATTAAGACAGAAACCAGCTGTAGTGCATGTACATTCTAGCGAGCACTGCACAGTAATTTATAACAATAGCATCTTATTTACAACAGTAAACCTACTATTAAACATATTCCTAATACCTAAACAGCACCTTTTCAAAGCTAGGTTAAGAAACTTTATGCAAAAGTATCCCTGCATTAATTCAATTATTATCTGCTGAAGTAATTATCCATGGGAGGGATAAATCATCATCACTAGTACACTGAATAAAACTATAATCCCTAACCCTATGGTGTCAGAATGTGTGATTTCTGGCTTTTAAAAAATGTTTCCACTGTACTTTTTTTTTGGACATCACACAGTACACGACATGATTATAAGTCAAAAAGAAATATATATAGTCATTCTGCCTCTGTTTTCTAGATAACTTTGATGGATTTCTTTTCAGGATATATTTTCATCTTTAAAATGATAACGAATTATTTTAGTAAGAACCTTTTAAAAAAACGAAATTAAACTTGCAAACAGTCTGTCAGCTTCATAAAAGAACCTCAGTTCAGTTTTTTCATGGGGCAAAAAACACATTCCCAGAAAAGTCACAAAGACAAAATGTATAATGAAAGCTGTCATGGCGTTTTTATCTTTGAAAGAAACAAACAACAAAAGCCAACAAAAAATCAAAACAAAACAAAAGTAATTAAAGTAATCTAAAACCAAACAGGCCTAATATAAAAAAAATAAGTCCCTAAAGTCTGGATGTTAACATAAGATGTTCTATAAATCTAACAAGAAAAAACAGCACACAATTAAAAATAATATGATGTTCTTTCTTTAAAATTTAAAAAATATATATAAATATAAACCTACTGTATAGCAAGTCACTACTTCTGTATCAATTTCTTTATCAGCTCACCTGGAGTTGCTGATTGTCTGGATATTTTTCACACTGTGGTATTTCATTATTTACTTTAAAGTGAGGTATTTCACACCCACAAAGAATAATTTATACATATAATATTAACTATCAACTTATTTTTTGCTCATGGCAGCCTCAATGTCCATTTGTGACTTTAATTTCTAGGTCATAGGTGCTGAGAAGTACACAGCTGTGAGATACCGTGTTCCATTCATCCATTTCTCCTGCTTATCCAGCCACAAATATCTAAATATAGGAGTTATATTTACCTCTATAACCTGACCAAACACATGCACACAAATTTCTGAGAACACAAGCTAACTTTTTATTTCATGTTTTTTTTTAAACCAAAATCTAAGTGTATAAGTGTGTTTTGGTACATTGGAAAGCCACACGAGTACAATATACATATTATTAGGATTTTTTCTATTTAAGTGCATGATTTATATCAAGATTTTAAAAAGAAAGCTATTCCTATGTTAATCTGGTCTCCAGCCCAACGACCCACCAAAGAGATTGGCTCCTCGCTAACCAATAGGATTGCTCAGAGAGTTGGGCAGCTCTCCTGTGGATATAAATGAGAGCTCCAGGTGAAGTCCTCTCATCTAAAGGATCACTCAGCAATCATGAGGTCTCTGGTCTTCGTTCTGCTCATTGGAG
>NW_005187468.1:2842674-2846020 GCF_000239375.1 Pundamilia nyererei | reverse complement strand
CATTCACAGGTCTGCATCTTCAATGACTGGATTCAGCAAACCATGGCCAGCTATTAAGTCTGATCCTTCAACTTCTTTCCGACTCTGCTGCAATTCTTCTATCATTTTAACTCCATTGTTGTTGTCGAGTTCTAAACAACTTGCAGTCAGAATCCACCTAAATCAATAAAGTTATTCACCTTGACTTCCATTTTTTTTTACCTTCTGTTTTCCTACAAAACTGTTTTTTGATATTTAAAATAGTAAAACAAACATTTTACAATCATATCCTGGAATTTAGGAAGTCGGAGAAAGGCAGTTATTTTGTACATAAATCATCTGAACTGCTGTTACCACTGTCGCAAGACATCATCATCAGTCACTCTTACTGTGTAACTTTACACGTGGCCAGAGTTCAGAATTAAGACAGAAACCAGCTGTAGTGCATGTACATTCTAGCGAGCACTGCACAGTAATTTATAACAATAACATCTTATTTACAACAGTAAACCTACTATTAAACATATTCCTAATACCTAAACAGCACCTTTTCAAAGCTAGGTTAAGATACTTTATGCAAAAGTATCCCTGCATTAATTCAATTATTATCTGCTGAAGTAATTATCCATGTGAGGGATAAATCAATATAATCCCTAACCCTATGGTGTCAGAATGTGTGATTTCTGGCTTTTAAAAAATGTTTCCACTGTACTTTATTTGGACATCACACAGTACACGACATGATTATAAGTCAAAAAGAAATATATATAGTCATACTGCCTGTTTTCTAGATAACTTTGATGTATTTTTTTTCAGGATATATTTTCATCTTTAAAATGATAACAAATTATTTTAGTAAGAACCTTTAAAAAAAAAACTAAATTATGTTTGCAAACATAATTTTTGACCCCTATGAAAAGGCCATCGAGGGAACAGTTCACCCTGCCCGGGATAGGGTTACCGGGGCCCCGCCATGGGGCCAGCCCCGGGGAGGGTGTCTGAGGGCGAGCGTCTGGTTGCCGGGCCCTAGTCCATGGGGCCTGGCCGGGCACAGCTCGAAAGAGGGACATGGGCCCATCTTCCTGCTGGCTCACCACCCGCAGGAGGCACTGTAGGGGTTGGGTGCAATGTGAGTCGGGCGGCGGCCAGGAGCGGAGGCCCTGGCGGACCGATCCCCGGCTACCAAGACTGGCAATTGGGACATGGGATGTGACCTCTCTGGTGGGGAAGAAGCCTGACCTAGTGCGTGAGGTTGAGAGGTACCCGCTCGATATAGTCGGGCTCACCTCAATGCATGGCCTGGGCTCTGGAACCAGTCTCCTGGAGAGGGGCTGGACTCTGTCTCAGTCTGGAGTTGCCCCTGGTGAGAGGCGTTGGGCTGGGGTGGATATGTTGTTATCCCCTTGGCTTGCTGCTAGTATATTGGGGTTTCTCCCAGTGGACGAGAGGGTTTGTTCCCTTCGCCTTCGGGTCAGGGAATGGGTCCAGACTGTGGTCTGTGCTTGTGTGCCGAGCGGCAGTTCAGAGTACCCAGCTTTCTTGTAGTCCCTGAGTGGGGCCTCCTGGGGACTCTTTTGTCCTACTGGGAGACTTCAGTGCTCATGTGGGTAACGACAGCAAGACCTGGAAGGGCGTGATTGGGAGGAACGGCCTCCCGGATCTGATCCCGAGCAGTGTCTTATTATTGGACTTCTGTGCAAACCACAGTTTGGCCATAACGAACACCTTGTTCGAACATAAGAGTGTCCATAAGTGCACGTGGCACCAGAACACTTTAGGCCACAGGTCGGTGATCGATTTTGTAATCGTATCACCAGACCTGAGGCCATATGTTTTGGACACTCGGGTAAAGAGAGGGGCTGAGCTGTCAACTGATCACCACCTGGTGGTGAGTTGGATCAGGTGGCGAGGGAGGACACTGGACAGACCTGGCTCACGTACAGTGAGGGTGTGCTGGGAACGTCTAGCAGAGGTCCCGATCCGCAAGATCTTCAAAGCACACCTCCTGCAGAGCTTCAACAGCATTCCAAGGGAGACTGGAGACATTGAGTCCGAATGGACCATGTTCATCACCTCCATTGCCGAAGCCGCTGCACGGAGCTGCAGCCGCAAGGTAGTTGGTGCCTGTCGTGGTGGTAACTACGGGACCAAATGGTGGACACCTGAGGTGAGGGGAGTGACCAAGGTGAAGGAGTCCTACCGTTTAAAAGAAAAAAGCAAAACAAAAACCCCCCAAAAGAACAAAAAAAGAAAAGAAAAAATAGTTAAAGTAAAAAACCAAAGAGGCCTAAAATTAAAAAAGAAAGAATACTTTATACATATAATATTCACTGTCAACTTATTTTTTGCTCATGGCAGCCTCAATGTCCATTTGTGACTTTAGTTTCTAGGTCATAGGTGCTGAGAAGTACACAGCTGTGAGATACCGTCCTCTATTCATCCATTTCTCCTGCTTATCCAGTCACAAATATCTAAATATAGAGGTTATATTTACCTCTATAACCTGACCAAACACATGCACACTAATTTCTGAGAACATGAGCTAACTTTTTATTTCATGTCTATGTTTTTAAAAAAAACCAAAATCTAAGTGTATAAGTGTGTTTTGGTACATTGGAAAGCCACACGAGTACAATATACACATTATTAGGATTTTCTCAGATAAAACTGAAATGCTAGAATGCTCTCCAGTTATTAGTTATTAAAATTACCAGTTATTATTGTCATAATATATTGACTGGATTGAAACAATTGATATCAAACAGTAATATATTACTCCAAGTAAATGAACAATTATATGTTAAACTATATCAAATTAAAGTTTTCCTGATATTATAAAACAAAACAATACAATAGTTTACCAGGGGCAGGGATAGCTCAGTAGGTAGAGTGGTGGCCTCATGATCGTGAGGTTAGGGTTCGAATCCACTGAATCGCTACCCTGACGTACACCTGAGCAAGGTACTGTCCCTACACACTGCTCCCTGGGTGCCCAATGGCTGCCCGCTGCCTCACTGATGAATGGGTTAAATGCGAAGAGTAATTTCCCCACGGGGATCAATAAAGTATACGTTATTGTTATTATTATTATTAATTAAAATATAGACTGATATAGTTATACTAAAGAATAATGTATTTATGTACATGATTTATATCAAGATTTTAAAAAGAAAGCCATTCCAATGTAAATCTGGTCTCCAGCCCAACGACCCACCAAAGAGATTGGCTCCTCACTGACCAATAGCATTTCCCAGAGAGCTGGGCAGCTCTCTCTGTGGATATAAATGAGAGCTCCAGGTGAAGTCCTCTCATCTAAAGGATCACTCAGCAATCATGAGGTCTCTGGTCTTCGTTCTGCTCATTGGAG
>NW_005187468.1:2840341-2841611 GCF_000239375.1 Pundamilia nyererei | reverse complement strand
ATCCATCTTTGTTTTCTTTACTTTTATTTTCAGGGTGACTCTGGTGGTCCTGTTGTGTGCAACGGTGAGCTGCAGGGTATTGTGTCCTGGGGCTA
This sequence comes from Pundamilia nyererei, assembly GCF_000239375.1. NCBI lineage: Eukaryota > Metazoa > Chordata > Actinopteri > Cichliformes > Cichlidae > Pundamilia > Pundamilia nyererei. Next base: position 2,841,516 of record NW_005187468.1, on the reverse strand, counting down.
TGGATGTGCTGAGAGGGACCACCCTGGTGTCTATACCAAGGTAAAGCTAAATAAGTTCTTGATTGTCAACAGCTATGTGAAAAAAAGTTCTCATTGTGGAACTTTCATCATTCCACCATCCTCTTTTTATTGGAGATTATGTATTGGAATTTCAGGAGCAGGATTCCTCCAAATATGCTCCTTCCAGCTGTCATTTATATAGCTTCCCCCAGTTCTGCAAGCTGATCATTCTCGTTTACGTGCCCCACCGTCCCTCCCTCCTTGTGTTCCATTCTTTTACTTCTTTACTTTTATTTAGTGCATGGGAATCTGCTAGGCCCGGGAGCCATCGCCAGTCCACTTCGAGGCCTTCCCCAAACCGCAGCTCAATTCATTTCAAAGCATTCACTTTTACCCACTAAAACACTCTCAAACCTAAAATGAGGACTTGGGCCCAGCTAGTGAAATAACAAACATTGATCTGTTTCCTTTCACAGATCTGCATCTTCAATGACTGGATCGAGCAAACCATGGCGAGCTATTAAGTCTGATCCTTCAATCATCACCTTACTCCACTGAATTTAGTTTTTTACCAGTTTAACTCTACTCTGTTGTAGAGTTCTGGTGCAGTCAGTTTTCATGTAAATCAATAAAAACATACAGACTGAGTTTTGTTTGTTTTGCCATTTCTTTGCCATTTATATATTTGGCAACAAATATTTTAAAAAGGACTTTATGATCATCATCATATTTACAGTGTAGCAGGCAGTTCTTTACAGTACTGACCTTTAGAGAGTCAGTTTAGAGAGATACTAATATTTACTATTGAGTTTCCTTTGATGCATTTTAGTTGTTTATTTAGTTAGTTTGATATTTAAAAGAAATTGGTCAAATTTGAATCCAAATTATTATTATTACATTATAATTACAACACCAAATCCACACTGGCATGTTGTGTAGTTTTGGACCCAAATTCATTTGAGGTAGACAGAAAAACAAAAAGCCGACCTTTTATTTGGTGATTTAAAAAGTCTAAAAGGACAGATACTGTTAGAGGCATAGAACAGAAATCCAATAGCTTGCAGAAAAATTTAGAGGAAGAATAAATGGAAGAAAGGACCATGTAGTATAGGGAATGAGGCACAGTAGAAAACAATGACAAGACAAGCAGACAAACAGGAAGTCATAACAGCCCC
>NW_005187468.1:2838673-2840284 GCF_000239375.1 Pundamilia nyererei | reverse complement strand
CAATACAAACAAAAAAACAATACACAAGACACTTACAGATACAAAAAACTGAGGAAGCAAGAAAAATTCATTTCATTTCTTTATTTATTTCACACATGGTTCAACTGTGTTTCGAATCATTAACGTTACGACAAAAACCAAAATGAAAACGGTAACAGTAACTCAACTTGAAGCAGATAGGCTACAGCAGCAGGACAAAAAATACTAGGTGTCACACTGGGCAGCTATTATCAGGAACCCGAGGCTACAGTGCACTCTGGCTCACCATAACTGAACACAAGACTGTAAAATGTTGCCTGTTCTGATGAGTCGATTTCTGCAGCAAAATTGAGATTTTGAAGTCAAAATTTGGCACAAACTACATGAAAGCATGGATCCATGCTGTCTTGTATTAGAGGTTTAACCTGGTGGTGGTGTAATGGTGTGGCACACTTTGAGCCCTTTAGTGCATTTGTTACCATTAAAATCAATCTAGTCTTAGGAAGATGTAACTAAACTGAAGTGGCTCGAATTTTAAACTTAGGAGTCCAGAGACAAAAACATAACCAGTCAAATGGACCATGACAGTTGAAAGGTTTCTCCCTCTTCTTCGTAAACACACAGACGCATCTAAATGCTGATTTCACACTTTTTTCACACTTTGTTTTCCACATTTTTTAAATTTGTTCTAAAACCCTCTCAGTGTTTTAGTAAATATGCCAAGAACTTCATCTGCAATATAGAGTCAGATTCTCACACATCATTAAAGGATGGATGTTTGCTTTGGTTGTTGCACATTAATGATTCCATTTCATTTTCCTGCATTTGAATTGTGAATAAGTTAATTATAAATGAATATGCAAAATGATTTTTAAAAAGGACTTTGAATTTTACATTCTGCCATTAATTTACTAATCAGTCTTCGTCTCATATTCCATTTAATCTTCTCATGTCTGTCACACCACAATCCTGGAAAGAGCACTAATTTCTGTGAAGAGCGCATTAGAAATATTCCTGTACAACTGTCTACTGGTTTTGGAGTGATGGTTTGTCTGATCTGACACAATCATCAACTCAGGACAAGTGAATGATGGCTGTCTATTCTCTGCTTTTGCTGACCTTTCATAGACAAATTGTGTGTGTGTGTGGATGAATTGTGTCAAACAAGCCAGTTTAAAAAGTAGAGTTAACTACAGTGCTTGTTTTTTTAACCTTCAGGTCCTTTTCTTTTGATGCTTTTAGACCATCAATAAAAACCCTTTAATAGCAGCACATGTTGCCTCAGTTCTTTAAAAGTTACAAATAACTTTTTAAAAAAGAAAACTTTATATAGCTCTAAAATTTAGAGCTATATAGAGCAAATGCTCTAAAAGGAGTCGGGAACGACTCTGAACGTTCTGCTTTTGACCGAAACAATCTGTCAGGGGTCTGTGACCCAGAATTTTTTGAGTATATTTTGTATTTTTGATTTCTTATGTTATATATATATATATATATATATAGGTGTGTGTGTTAAGTTGTTGTGTGTTGTGTTATTAGTTAGGATTTATCCATCCATTCCCGCTTATCCTTTTCAGGGTCGTGGAGGGCGCTGGAGCCTATCCCAGCTGTCATAGGGCGAGAGGCGGGGTA
>NW_005187468.1:2773190-2836948 GCF_000239375.1 Pundamilia nyererei | reverse complement strand
TCTGTGTTTTTAAGTCCTCTGTCTTCCTCTGTTCTTTGTCGGGTCGTTTGTTTGTCTTATTGTCAGGTCATGTCATTTCAGGTCACGTCACAGAGTTTTTGCTCGTACTCATGCTCATGTTTAAATTTTTTCAATTTGATGTTTTGCATGTTCCTGTTCAGGTTCATGTTCTTGTCTCTTGCTGTTGTTTTATAGCTGGTTTAGTTCTTTCCTAGTTTAAGTTTTAGTTTAGTTTCGCCCTTGTTTCGCTTTGCCTTGTTTCTTTTGTTTTTGGACATCAGTCTTCTGTGTCTGCTTTTCGGTTCGTAAACACACCGGCGTACCCCGCCATGACAGGATCTAGTGATGTACTGATGTACTCATGGCTTTTCTGCACCTTATATCTATGATCATTAATTGCTTTTTTCTTTCTTCTTTTTTTTAATATAGTATATAACAATTATGTAAATAAGTTTGTTTTTTATGCTGTTTAGGCAACAAATATTTGGGAGGAAAAAATGCATCCCCAAAATAAGCGACCAGGAGGTAAAGCTTGTCCAAGCATCTGCACACTTTAACATTAACTATGACTTTTTTCAAAGGTCCATGTTTTGAAAAGAAACTTTGGAAAAATGCCTTATATCTTCAACTACAGGTCTTCATGAAATCTCCTTGTGTGTTTCTGCCACCAGATCTTCTGTTGAAGTAAACACTTCTTATAAAACTTTCGATCTTACGTGCTGCACAATAATTTTCAATATTTAGTATTTACTGTTATATTCACATAGGGGGTGGGGGAGTACAACTTCTGACAAAACCGCATCAAAAGCATGCATAAATAAGTTGAATATAAAAACTGTTTCCATTGTTGAATGAAGCAACTTTATGTGTTGAGTTTTGCATCAGTCACTCATGATTGTAAAAGGGTAGCCACACTTTGACACAATAATTACATTTTTTTAATATGAGACATTACAGAAATGTCTTATAGTAAGACATTTGCCAAAGTGGCAGAAACATTACAAATAAATACAAACATATTGATGCAGAATAGCTGATTTTATTTATTGTGCCCTCAGATTGGTTTTTCCTTGTGACTCTGTCTTAGCCTGCTGCTTTTCTTTCTGACACTACCCACAACCACCTCCGTTCTCTGTCTCCTTCAATCTCAATCTCTCTGTTTTCCCTTCTCTTGTGAAGTTCTAGAGATGACAGTCTAGCTGTATCGAGAAATAGTGTCATTGATCCAGGAAACCAGAGAGCAGACTTTGGTGTAGACACCTGGAAGGTTGGGCTCAGCACAGCCCACGCCCCAAGAGATGATTCCCTGCAGCTCCCCATTACACACCAGAGGGCCACCAGAGTCCCCCTGAGCAGGGGAGAGGAAGCGTAAGAAGAGAGCAGGGTTTGTTCATCATCTCATCTCATTAAGGTTTACTAATGAGTATACTATTCAATGGTATACTATTCAAGTAACTGGGTAAAAATACCTGACAAGCATCCTTGCCCCCTTCCAGGTATCCAGCACACATCATGCTCTCAGTAATCCTTCCAGGGTAGGAGTTCTCACAGTCGTTGTCAGACAGAATTGGGACTTCTACACAATGTAGCTCATATGAAAATTCTGCAGTTGAGAGAAAGGAGAGGGGATTGTTATCTTTACTAAAGTATTCAGAGCATCTGTGTGCATCACAACCACATCATGCTTGCATGCCAACAATAACTGGCTTCTGAAACTGGTGTAAAATAAGTGCTCTGCATTCATTTTTTAGAGTTTAGAGTCATCACATTAAGCCAAAAACAAGCTTTCTACAGAAAAGATTTCTTAATTATTGAAGGCTTTAGTTCAAATGTCTTCATATCTATGAAACATTTTAACTATATATTTTTTTAAATTTACCAATGTTTGTGAGAAAATTCTTAATATGTTGCCAAAAGCAAGTCAATTTTTCAAAACCTTTTTTGTCAAAATCAGGTGGGCCTTACCTTGACCAGGGAATGTCTGCCCCCATCCAGATGCTGTGCACATATCCCCAGGTGTGGAACAGGCTTTGGGTAAAGCAATAGGCTTGACGTACTCGTCCACAGTAACAGGGTATTTCAGTTTCATCAGCATGATGTCATAGTCTAGGGTAAAGTAATCAAAACTCTCATGTGTGTAGATGTCGTCAATTGGCATATACTGCTCTGTGCCCTCAGTATACCAGATTGTATGTTCACCCACAATGGCAACATGGGTAGAGGGTCTGAAAAGCAAGCAACAATTAAATTATTACAGTTCTCTTAGACACACATAGCAAGAATTTTAAGATACAAGAAGTCGGTACAAACATTTTCCAGCAGTGGGCAGCAGAAATGACCCACTGGTTGTTAATGAGAACACCGCCGCAAAAGTGGTAGCCCTCATTGAGGGATACTTGCCAGGGTTGAGAATGAGCTGGACACTCGTAACCCCCCACAATCTTGTCATCCAAAGGGACTGCAGCTGTAATATGAAGGAAATACAACAAAGTTCTACTCATCAAAGTTAAAAATCTGTGTTACTCTAAAATCTTTGAGCATGATGCAAATAGTCTTTACCTGCAGTGCCCAAGATCATGAAAACAATCAGACCAATCATCTTTTAGCTTGCTCAAGAGCAGACTGGATGCGACTGACCTGTTATTCACTGTATTTATACATCAGCTTCCATCCACCCCTCGCCCTGGACACCTTCATTTTTCCATCCACCTACAAACCTGCCCACTAAAGTCAACAACATATCCCTTTAAAAAAAAAACACACCTTTTTGTTTTTTTTTTGAGTGTTTTTTTTGTATCTTTTCTTTTTGTTTTTGTGAGGTGTGGAGATGTTTTTTCTCCCCCCCTTTTTTTTAAGCAACTATCAACTACTGTGTTTGTACATACTGCCATAATTCAGGAAAAACAAACAAACAAAAAAAACAAACAATGTAGGACTGCTTTTATTTTCTTGCTCCTGAGAGCACAGATGGTTTCTTTCTCACTTCATTTGGCTTTTATACAAACATGACCAAAAGCAGACCCAAACATTGACACATTTGAGCATTTTCTATATTTTTTAAACAGAACTATCATTCATAAAATGTTTTGACATTATTTCTCCAGCACAACTTTATATGTATTGTATTTTCTGCACAAAATAATGTTTAGAATTTTTTTTCTTGAAGAAAGGACAAATCTTTCATATCTGACTTTAGTATCCAGGTAACAGATGTCGACATGTACGTACAGACTAGTTTTAGCAATTAGGGGGTTAATTCATTGAAATTTATACGATAATAAAAATGCCAGCATATAATTTTTGATTTGGGGTTCCGGAGTCTTACGATTTGCTTTATAAAATATTGCACATCATTACTGTCAGTAAGAATTTACAGGAAAGCTTCCATACGAGAGTTCAGGCTGTGAATGAAATACAGACTTTCAAGCTCAAGAAGTCTAAAGGACATTGCACACACACACACACACACGCACGCATGCACACATCAAGGCCATTCACTCAATCACGCACACACACATACCCACCTGCAAATGACACACAAAGACCCCCACCCCCCTTCCCAAATGAAGCCAAGCAGATGCCCCACGGAATCAGCAGCAAAACTGGGATGCAGCCAGATGGGCCCGCGATCCACCAGTGGACCCCCATCCCAGGCTGTAGCTTGCCAACAATGAGTGACCTATGTGAGAAGCTTAAACAGGTGTTAAATGTGGGGAGATAAGCGATTTGGATGAACACTTAGCACCAAGCGGTAAGAACAGAATGCAGAGATACAGACGGGGTCAACATAACCAGGCAAGAGAGGAGGAGCAGGAATAGTTGGAGCACACAGACTATTGCAATATGAGTCAGAGTGTGCCTAGGTGTCTTCTGGGCATTTGCCAGACACCATGAGACTGCTGACTCTGCTGAAGGTTGGATTTGCTGGTAAAAATACAGAGATACACACATACATACAATGTACATATCTCTGTTGTAATGACACAGATTTGAAATGAAATTCACTTCAACTGTTGTGCAACAGTGGCAGTTACTCGTAAAGATGGCAGGAGTGTGAACATCACCATACATGGCCTCACTGAACAGACTACCACATCAGTGATGGTGTGCTCATCAGCAAGCAGCGCGTGCTCTCTGTTGCCCACTGTTGGTACAAGTAAGTACTCAGTGTTGGAAATGTGAGTTTGTGCATTACTTTCTTTATTAAAAAAAATAGATAAACTAAATAACTACATTAAAAATATCATGTTGGTGTATGACAAATTTTTGGATCTTAGATAATCTGTTTTAAGGATTTTGTTTTTCTTGTTTAATCTGCCTATACAGAGAAGCTGAAGAATGACATCATCATCTGGCTCCCTCAGTGAGTGAAAGAAAGGATCGGCCCTGTCTGCGATTTACTTTTACACGACACAGTTTAATATTTCCATTCACTGATGAAATACTTCAGACAAACAGCTGAGGCTTATTTTATATTTCTGTGTGTGCAGGTACGACTATCAGACTCTAGATTACGACATCACACTGGCCAAAATCTACCAGCCCTCAGAGGTGATTGAGGCTGTTATACTGATCCCATCGCCCACGTGCTGGACAAAAAAAACTAATAAATGAAACTTCTTAGTATACACACATTTTTTGATTGGTCTGTTTGTATTTAATGGAAAAAAAAAACATCAAATAAAACTTGAAGACCAAAAATGCATCAATTACAGGTTACTGTATTTATAATCAGTTACAGATGTAATTAAAGCGCCTTCACATTATTCTGACCGCCTTTTAATGTATCACTTTATGTCTGGATAAATTCAGCATTTATCATTTCCTGTACAGTTTTGATGGTAATCCTTCTACGTCAGATATAGTAACACTTACATATCACTTTCAATATAGTTCACGTCTGAACTGCCTGAAGTCACACAAACTGTGCATGTTTCTCATGCATCTTTCCGAGTTACTCTGTTCACTAGAGAATGACCTAAACAGCAATAACCTGTACATAATAACGCTCTCTCTCATTCTTAGACTGAAATGTTCCTCTGTGATGCATCTTTGCTTTTGCCCTTCCAGAGAAAGGGTCTTTCTGTGACTCTGTCTTGGAGGTACTTGATACAGCTTGCTTAGCAATATCCTGCAGCACCTTAACACTCACACATACTCAAAGGCCCTTATTTGGAGTGACGGGGAGAGAGAAACAAATGTTCAACAAGTCTGGTTAAAGTACACATGCAGCATGTCTTCTGCATGTAGGTCAAATATCATATCTGAAGAAATTCTGAAACACTTTTATGTAAAACTGAATGACTGTAATGTTATTTATCTGCTGTTTTCAAAGGGTTACAACTGCTTTATCAATATAGAGGCCCTTCTCTACTCTTATAACATTTACAAGAACAAACTTATGTTATAGATTAAAGAAAGAGGAAGGGTTTTTCTATTATTTAATAAAAATCACATTGTCAATTATTAAGCCTCTCCTTAATTTCTGTTTCAGAGTGTCAGTAAATACTTTAACTCCAAAGAAGATCTAATGTGACACTATATTTAGGAATTAGTACTGAACCTACCGTGTTGCTAATGGCAGTGCAATTATCAAACAGTAGGAGGCCACAGTGGGCAATTTTTCTGTTAGTCCCAAACACTCCACTCATTTTCAGCAGTGCAGCATGCACATGGTAGTTTGCAGCATTAAATATTATTTTTTACATTCAACAAAGGCTGATTTCTTGGATGAAATTAAGTCTATTGACTCTACGTGTTGTTTGTCACTCAGGATGACATTGTTCTCTTCATCTCTCCCTGAGCGTACTTGTCTTTTCTGAGCCCTGGTCTGCTCATCTCCTTTTCCTTATGTCTTCTCTCCATTACAGGGATGTTGGGTCCGAGCCAGGGTACTCCACCTATACACAATCAAACAGGGATTTCACGTGAAATGCACAATATTCACAAGAAGTCTAGCGGGTTAAGGTGACTTACGTTATTCATGTAAGTGTATAGAATCTCATCTCCAACTTCTGATAAAATACTAAAACAATAATACCTAAACCTAATAAATAAGAGCACCTAAGGGGAATTCAAAACAAATCAATTTCACAGTTTTGACCTGAGAAAAATGATCTCGGTGCTACCATTATTATGCTAATGTACTGCAATGCGTCAAAAATGAAACTATTTTTAACTGTATGAGTTCAATTTTCTAATTTCCTGTCATGACAAGGTGAACATGTCTGAGATGTAGAATAAAAATCATAAAGAAAAGCAAGTAAAGCTTATTAAGCAAACAAATATATCCCATTCAAGACCTGAAGAGGCCTATTTTTCTCTGCAGTGCAGCTGTGTGTCTTTAATGTGTTTTTCATTTTTAGAGAAACACCCGTAAAAAACACGTGGTTCAAAGCGTTGAATGATTTCAGTATGTTTCTAACTGTTTTCCAGTCTTGTGCATCAGGTGAAATTTCTTTAGTTCGTTTTAAGATGGAAGGTCCTCTGCATGTTTGCTCACATTACTGTATGTAAATGGCCTGTATTTATATAGCGCTTTTCTAGTCCCTAAGGACCCCAAAGCACTTTACACATCCAGTCACACACACATTCACACATGATGGCAAGCTACATTGTAGCCACAGCCACCCAGACGGTATCTGAAAGAAATTTAAGAAGCACGCATACAGCATAACAACTTACGTAATTCACACTTCTGTATTAACTTGTTGCACATTATACTTTTTAAAACATGTTTAAGGAAGCATTATTCTTATTTCACCAATCATGCAGCAAGTATTCAGACAAGTCAAATTAGCAATACCACGCTGCACTGACAATGTTATTGAAATAGTCAGTTATAAGTATTATCAGCTCCTTACGCATGGTAAATGGCCTGTATTTATATAGCGCTTTTCTAGTCCCTAAGGACCCCAAAGCACTTTACACATCCAGTCATCCACCCATTGGTGTGGTGGTAGCCACAGCCACCCTGGGGCGCACTGACAGAAGCGAGGCTGCCGGACACTGGCGCCACCGGGCCCTCTGACCACCACCAGTAGGCAACGGGTGAAGGGTCTTGCCCAAGGACACAACGACCGAGAATGTCCAAGCCGGGGATTGAACCGGCAACCTTCCGATTACAAGGCGAACTCCAAACTCTTGAGCCAAACTCTCATCGCCCAGCAAAAGAAGACGAAAGAAGGTTGTAACAACTATGACTTACTGTCGTCAGCTCTCTGAGAGGAGGAAGGAAAGTTTGCTTCTCTCAGGTGTTCCACGCTGTTTTACAAACACATAAACATACCAGTAAATTAACTGCTTCACATGAACCATCCTGTCATTATGACTACTAACTGCACTACATGCATAAAATTGAATAAAAAAAAAACTTGTTTATTGCTGTGAAGGAGTCAATCACCTGTGAGAGAAAGGGCGTGGTCTCAGCTCACCAGCGTATTCCTCTTCACTGCCGCGTAAACCCTCCGTTCGACAACTAAATAAAGACAGAAAAATATATTTTATCACCTGAGTTGTTTTTAAATTTGATAAATCATTGTGTAAATAATGTATTTTCCATTAACCTAAGCTAGTGATCCTAGATAGAACAACCATCAAGAATAACCTAACAAGCAAAAACAGAAACATTTGGATTTTTAAAAATTACCTCTCGGCTTTAATGCGTAGTTACAAAGCATAGAAACATTTTAATTATTTTAATAGTCTCAATATCTGTATAGATTCAGTAACTTGGCTTGCAGGTCGCCTAACCATTTTTAATCATTTTATGATTCCTCTAATTAAATATTGTTTGCCAAATAACAATTAAATCTTCCTTTCCAAAACAAAATGAAAAAATAACATTAAAACCGGTGTAGTTTGTAAAATTAGTTCATCAAAGCCATCAGTTGTCACAGAAGCAGCTTTTTACTTCTCTGAAAGAAGACTACCAGGTGACTGTAAATAAAGCTAGAATGTCATGGATCTTAATTGAGTAGCAGGAAAATGCTCTTTCTAGCATACAAGCAGAGAACCTTGATATAATACTACTGCGATCTCACCCGCAAGGTTATTTAAGTAAACTAAAATCAAACTAAGAACTAAAACAAGGTGTGAAAAAACATTGTAAAACATTGTAACATTGAAAAAAAGAAAAGAAAATTAAGGTAGAAATATAAAGGTAATATCTTTAGTTTTAGTATCTCTTAGGTTGGTAAAAATGTTATTAAAACTTGCTGGTGAGGCAATTTGCAATAAATTATTGGACATGGTTTGTAAGACTACTACTTTCCACTACTTAAAAAAAGTTTTTATTGTAATACGTATAATGATTTTCCTAAATCTTGATTTAAGATCATAATTTAGGATCATAATTTAATAATTATGAGACTAAAGACATAAAGAGACTAAAAAAACCCGAAATTAAAACTTTCAAATTAAAACATTTTTTTGTTTTCAAACAATAAAAACTCAACAAAAACTTGACGATCCACTCTGGACAGAGATAGAAACTAACCTGAACTAAAAAAGAAATGGAATGAAAATAAAAACTAATTACAAAATACAAAACTATAACAACTCTGCTCACCTGTTTGTCTGTTTTCTGTACCTTTGCGTTTCACTGCTACTTTGAGGCTGCAGGAGAGAACAAACACAGTGACTGTACAGGCGTCGGCTATTGCGCATATGCACACGGCAGCTGGTAAATCTTCTCATTACTTTTTTAAAAGTTTAGTCTCTTGGAGAACTGGACAAATGCAACATCTCACATTTTCAAGCTGCCATAACCAAGAAGAATATGCAACTAACCTGAATGCCAGCAAGAACTTACCGAATAAGAGTTGGAGTGTTTGGGCAGTGTCTTAATTTCAGACGTCTGAGACTGGACGGAGGGAGAGGGACAGCGTGGCGTTGTATTATTTTTAGGGGGTAAAGGTGGAGCGCTAATGTGAGAGCTGGGATACTGGAAGTCCAAACTGGAAAACTGGAAAATAAATAAATAAAAATGATAATAAAAAAAATATCACTCAATAGAGAGAACTTCTTTTAAAGTGGCAGAAATGCGAATGAGGATGCATGGTGCACACAAGGTGCCTGGATTTTACTGTATAACAACTATTTAAACACAGAACTACAAATGTCTATTTGTGTAGTCAAAAAGATGTGCAGGTGGTTTTATGAATCTATACTTGGGCGATGTTGCTTTCAAGTGACTATATATAGCATCCTATAACTAGTATTGACATTAAGCAGAAGGTACATTGCGGTCTAATGAGTTTGCATGTACTTATTTTATTAACCAAAGATTAATGACTAATTTAATTTTGTCCAAACGATGACGTCGAATGAAAACTACATGACAAAGTTGACCTGCTAGAGGCTATACATGCAAACAATTATTTTCTCTTAACCCGATGGCAGGCCATACTATGGCTGTTGATGGCAGACCAAAAACTCAATTTGCTAGCACAGCACAGCTAAAATTAAACAACATGGAACACGGAAATGTATTTACACACCTTCCTCAGGGCAGCTATTTCCTTTACCATTTCTTCAATATCCACATGATCCTCTTCGTCGTCGTCATCATCGCCCTCCTCCACCAGCACCTGATCGCTGACTGGCACGTACGGCTCCAGGAGGATGGACTCTGTTCCTCTGATGTCGCAGCGGCAGTATGGGCAGGTTTGGCCAGCTGACTTCTGCTAGATGAATATCAACAACCCATCATCGGAAGAGGAAAAGAGAACGTTCACGTGAATGTGAAGAAACACCCATTCTCTTCAGCAGATTAATATCTTTTAAATTGTACAGTATGTAGTGGAATATGTTGAACATGTCTTCAAAGACAAAGGCCTCTGGCTGTTTGAAAGATAAAGGTAGTGGAAAATACCACGTTCAACAGACCCTGTAGATTGTGGTTTTCCACCTCAACATAAAAGGGAATCGTTGTAACATTCTGCTTTTGCTTCCGCTACTATAGCACAGAGCCTTTGTGTTTTTCCAGGTTTTGATGTGACCTCGATTTGTTAATATGATTACACAGACTGCTCGCCATACTATGTTATCTATTTTTGTACGCTGGTACGTCTCTAGTTTTAACAGGGATTAATGTTTATAGGGAACCTCACTACAAAATAGTTCTTTTCATTACATTAGTTCAAACATACGTTAAATCTAACTGCCCGGAAGTCTTTTGTTGTGTCAGATGATCGTCATTAAAATCCCTACTTACAAATTTTTCACAAAAGAAACAAGACATAGATTTCACTATAGCTGTGTTTATGACTAACAGAAACACCTTTAACCTCTCATGAACAGTATGCCAAGATAATGGTTTATGCATCTTGCACACAGTTGTACAGAAGGAGCAATGCATACTCAGCAGGAGTTTTTTTTCTAGATGTTTATCAGCAGCTAAATTATTGGGCCGTACTCCAGATATGACAGAATGAATGAGTTAGCAACATGCAACAGGACAGAAATGAGAGGATATGTAGGACATTTCCTTGAAACAGTGATGCTGTTTGCCATCTTGGAGATGACATAATCGATATGATGAGACCAAGATAAAGAGACGTCTGACTTAAAAACTTCATGTTTACGTTTCCAAACAACAAATCAATCGAGATCCTATCAATAAAAAAATTCAGGGCCACTGTAAAAGCATTCCTACTACAGAAATATGATGCATGTAGTCTATAAATGTTCTATTTCAAACTCTTACTGAATTTAACATACATGTTCTGATATTTGGTATGCTGCTGCAATGCTGATTTTGTTTTTGGGTTATGTTCTTTACACCTTACATGTCTATGTAAAGTAAACTTACAGTTAAAAAGAAAGTTTGCTTAACCTTAATCTCATAAAACTTACAACTTTTCCGTTGTGGTGTGGCATCCATGAAGCTCTTTGAACTTTCTTTTCAAGTTAGTCTCTTTTTCTCTCTCTCCCTTTCTCCCTCTCTCTGCCTTTCTCCTTCTCACATTACATGTGCACACTTTTTCTCATAGTGAATGTCACCGATGCAGCTTAAGGAGGATGTGAGGCTAAGCTCACACAGGAAGTCCTGAGCCAAATGTCAGGACATGTTGCTCTGCACCTTCAAAAAAACAAACAAAACACCTACTGAATAGGTGGAGGGCTTCTAGCTGGGATTGTCTGAGTAAAAGAACTAGCCAGAACCATGAAGCTATACTTTGACAGCTCCAGCTTTAATTCTGATTGGACGTCTTCTTTGTCACTCTGTAACTCGAAAGAGGAAGCAGGAAGTTGGGGAAGCCCCCCTGGAAGAGAACAAACGAAGTGCATACAGGACATGCTGTACACATGATGACTGAATTTTCTTTGGCTGAGAAATTTCTGTCATCTAAAGAGGTCAAATGTAAAGTGTATTGAAACATCAATATCACATGATATTCTGTACATTGTCCTCAGATTTTCACTTTTATATTATAGTGAATAGGCTATGAGCTACTTTGTATTATCTCTATTATATACAAATAAATAATGGTGACATTATGAGAGGATGATTCTTGAGTGTCATGCCTTGGCTATCAAGCTATAAAATCTAATAGGTAATCTAAAAATAGCTCAACAGAGCACATATTACAGGTGCTTTATGAGCATTGGTGCACTCGATATTGCCTGAGCTCGACTATAATTTTTCATGTAAACAAAAAAAAAAAAAAAAGAAAAAGGAAAAAAAGAAAAGTGGAAGAGGAAAATCACAGCCATGTAGAAGTGTGATAATTCCATATTATTTTTTGGAGATAATATATGAATACTGGGGGGGGGAAATAAATCAAGGTAGTTTTTCAGAGTTAAAATAACTTCTTGCCAATCCTACATTTTAATAAAGTGTTTGCATGAGAAATCTTTTTTTTGCACCAACCCCAAACCACATTCAAATAACCCGCATTGTTACAGTACAGCAGGACTGCAACCAACGACCAACCCGTGGCCTAAAAAACTATATCTAGTTCAGCCAGCCCAGACTGTTTCACCCCAATGAACACACAACAACGGTTACAGTAACTGTCTGTCTCCCTTCAACGTCTCTGTATGAGCGGGATATATTTGAACATGCGTCTGTGAATTTGAATGGATTTAAATAGGTTACAGATTTGAAAACTTTGAGTCCGTGGATGAAGATGCATACCTGCCAGCCTGTGAGGCAGGTTTGGCACAGGAGATGGCCACAGGGCTGAATCCGGGTGTCTTTATCCCTCTCTGTGCATATCTTACATAGCTGGTAGGTGCTGCCGATCTCACAGTAAAGCTCATACTGTTCCTGTTTGGTGGTTGTATTTAGTCAGAGAGACAAGACAACATCTCAGGATATTATCTGTTTTGTCTTGGCAAAGGTTCAAGATGCTGCAGTTAAATAGATAATGATGTATAAAATGCAGCCACTCACTTCTGTAACTTTAACTTTTCCTCTGCTGGCTGGTTCACACAAGCTTTTCAACTCAGGGTTCACATCCCGGCCATCTGGGTACAAGTAGCTGCAGGCACAGAAAAGCACGGAGCTTAGAGAAAAAACACATAAACAAAAGAAGCAATTCAGAGAAATGTACATGTTTGTCCTAACCAGCCCTGATTGAAGCCTTGAATCAGAGCTTGGTAGAGAGGTATGTCCTCCGGGATAGTCTGGATGATGGCACCATCAAATGTCACGTGGCCAATAGCCCACTCTCCCATTTTTGTACAGCTCAGACGAAAGATATAGCTGGAAGGAAAAGGAAAACATGTAGCTCACACAGAAAATGGAAAAATAACCACATTAAGAGACATTGAGGTTTTCCAGAAATATCAGCAGAAGATTTTACACAATTTTCAAATGGTGCTAAGCAAATTAAATTCCTCTCATTCTTAGCTATAATAACAATAAAAAATTTGCACTGCATGATACTTTTGGCCATGACTAATGTTTGTTTGCAGAAACATTTTTTGAATAAACCCCCAGAAAACTAAAGGTATAATATTGGAGCAATAAATGAAAAGATTCTCTTATTTATATATATATATTTAGAATCTTGAGACCTTTTTCATATTTTCATACTTTTTGAATATTTTCTGAGTGATGCATGAATCCTCACCTCCCAGGTCTGTGCAGGTAGTGTTCCAGACGAGCTATAACCTGGTCATAGGTGAGGAAGGCCATGTAGCCTGGATGAGTCACGGCCAGCTGGTTCCAGTTCATTAAAAGAGTCCTCCACGGCTAAAAGAGATGAGGGAAGAGGATTTGATCTTGGATACTGCATGCCTTAATCTTTTGCACGGCCTTGTTAGTGACACTGTCCGGTCATCTCCTCTAAAAGGGTAACTGATCTGTTTAGTGTTTGGATTTGTTCTCTTTGAACAAACATGAGCTTTAGCGGTGCTGTACAGTTTTCTTATTTCATCTATCGTGCGAAGCTACAGTAACTAGCTACTGGTAACAAACCATTTTCCGACAAGCAAAAATGCAAATAGACATATTTCCTACACCATCTGGTTCTTAATGTAACAAAACTTTCACCTTACCTGAAACAGTCGCGTGAAAACATCAAACTCAAACACAGAGATGTGATCGTTGCAAGTTAAGTCAATGGTTGACTTCAGAGCCATAGATTCCATCCCTTCCTCAAATGGATGTACATTTCTCAGCTGTTCTTTAAAGGTATTCCACTGCACTATACACCTGTCAGAACACATGCTTAACGTTTGGTAGATGTAAACATACACATAAGACGATGTCAAGAAATGTTTCAATACTAACTTGTCACCAAATGACTCCCTCCAAAAGTCCTCAGCAGCAGATAACGCCACCCTGTATTTGTCACCCTGAAAACATCCTCCTGGATAAAAGGCCTTCAGCTCCCACAGCATGTGACTGAACAACAAAGTCAGCTTGGTCAAATTCCTCCTGAGAATGAAAGACGTCACAGACTTTAAGCTCTGGCTGCAGAAACTTTTATAGAAACATTTATAGTTTTGCTCCACAGTGTCTGAGTAATCATGCAATACAATCTTTTTCTAGGCAGAAACCCTTGTGTTTTTGAATCTCAAGTATACACAGTGTTCCTATTTAAAATGAGTTTTCCTAAAGCTTTATGTAATTGCATCAAGTACAAATAGATATCTGAACTTTTAGCACTGGTGCACAAATATAGGCACTGTTATATACCACCTTTCTGTTTCAGTTGCAAGAAATACAGACACTTTCCATAGATACAAACACACAAACAGAATCAAACACACTCAACAGGTAGTCCACCTTGCAAACAGGATGCTGTCTGCTGCATGCTTGTCTGTAAATACCACAAAATGTTCCATTGGCCAGTGTGTCACTTTAGGCCAGTCTCAATAGTCTTCTCAGGCACTTCAAAGGCTTTCTATAAATATAATTGATATTTTTGATAGTTTTATTTTGATGCTACACATATTTATAACTTTTAGTTTAGTTAACAAAAACCTTTCTCTTTTTGCTAGAAGCAACTTGGTGCAACTCTCAAATGGGAGTATATTTAAAAAATAACAACAACAACAACATGCCATAATATGTAGTGTTAACAAGTAAGGGTCTGTCCTCCTCCATGTGTTTTATGCAGCACAACATGTATAAAAATGTGTTAAAAAGCTAGTGCATGTACTACTACTGAACTTTGAAAACACAGAAGCTATGGACATTTAGATATGCTTTCACTTTTTACATGTGGGCATCTGTAGTTCTGTTTACTTTATTTACTTTACAATAAATACAATGAACAAGTAGAGGAGGGCTTTAATTTATGTTTCCATATTTATTGTCTATATTGACTAAAAAACACTACTGTCTGTTTCAGCTCTCTGTGCACTAATCCCAATCAATAATTCGAGTATTTAAACTTACTAAGGAAACTAAATTTCGTAACACAAAGTATTTCCTCTTTTCTAACACTTTTATGATGCAACTCTGGAGGCAATCAAAACTGTTGAAATATTTAAAATTCTTTAGAAATCTGCTATTGTGGAAAGTGGTTATAGACTTTCCACCTCAATGAGAAAAAGAAAACCCTCTATGGTGTTAAATAGAGTACTCAAGAGTAATAGTAGAGGAGGAGGCGGGAGGAAATGTGTAAGCCACATCTCTCACTCTGGCTGGGCCTTTGTACTTAAAAATATCATTCAAAAGACAGAAACACTGCACTGAATAGAACCATAAACACATCAGCTAACATTAGGGGAAGTGCTTTAATTCCTTTTATTATGAGATATAATAATTTGCATTATAGTAATTTGGTGTCATTCGTAGCTGAACATTGTTGGCATGTTCCTCACCAGCTTGCGCGTGACCTCAAACAGTTTGATGTGAAGTTCCTTGTTACTGTTGCTTTCTTTCTTTTTTTTGCATCACGCAGCAAAACAGAATTACTTCAAGTAATCTCTGGGTCAGTAACCACCTTTGAACTCTGCCAGCACCAAACAAGATGTTCCATGGTGCAAGATTTCAGATTTAATTGACAGGTATGTAAGTGAAAGAGAGCCGCTTGCATCGAACACTATGGGAATATTTCTCCAATTTGAAACAATTCTGCACGTTAATATTTAGAATCATAATCATATAGCTATTATCAGTGTTTCTTGTTTTTTCAAAGAATACAGATTCGTGTTTAAAACCATTTGCAACACCCAAACTATGTGGTAACCACTACTTGTTTTATAATATAAATCCTGCCATAATTCAGAGCAAGACTATTATAAATCTACTCCACTTCAGAAATTTGATAGTTGTGTGTAGTTCTACAAAACAGTATGTGAGGCCCCTTCCTCAGTCAAAATGACAGTGCACAAATATAAAAAAAAAATAGATAAATAACTGACAGACTTAAATGCATCATAAGTAAGTAGCTAGAGCTCTTTAGATATAACGTGGCTTGAGGGCGATCGTGGTTCAAGAGTTGTGAGTTCGCCTTGTAATCAGAAGGTTGCCGGTTTGAGTCTCGATCCTTGGGCGAGACAGTCAGTGCGCCCCAGGGTGGCTGTGGCTACAATGTAGCTTGCCATCACCAGTGTGTGAATGGATGGATGACTGGTTGTGTAAAGCACTTTGGGGAACTAGTAAAGCGTTATATAAATACAGACCATTTACCATGCGTAAGGAGCTGATAATACTTATAATTGACTATTTCAATAACATTGTCGGTATTGCTAATTTGACTTGTCTGAATACTTACTGCATGATTGGTGAAATAAGAATAATGCTTCCTTAAACATGTTTAAAAAAGTATAATGTGCAACAAGTTAATACAGAAGTGTGAACTACCTATGTTGTTATGCTAATGCTGCAGCTGTATGCGTGCTTCTTAAATTTCTTTCAGATACCCTCAAAGTTGTCAGTGTTTCGCTTATGATAATCTTCCAACCGCTGAAGCTTCCACTGTTGGTTTCTGTCGTCTCAAATAATAATTAGATCTCACTTCTGTTTTTAATTTTTAACAGGCAGAACTTTCATGTAAAGAACTGCTATTTCAGCTTCCAACAGTCAAATACTTTAAAAGCAGACTGAAAATTTGCTTATTTGTATGAGCTGTAGCGGTACAATCCAAAAAAAACGATGAGAATATAAAAGAGATTTGTTCTGATGTCTAAACCACAATATGTATAACAATTTGTGAACTTGCCACATGACTGACCATGCAGGATTTGTGGTATGAGGGCCATCTGTTGTACATGCTTGAGATTCTTGAAGATGACGACATAAAACTGTAAATATGGGTTATGTGATTTTCATATTCTACGGGAAAATCATCTTTGAAAACAGCTGCTGGCTGTGAAATTTTAGCAGAACTGAGCGTACATTGTGCAGCATGCAGTGGACTCTATAGAGTTACAGCCAGCTCCCCAACTGAACCAGCAGAAGGGATAAGAATGATATTTAAACTGTAATTTTGATGTTCATATAATTATTTGTTTATTAACTTTGTCTTTTAACATGCTAAATAAAGATTTTTTCAATGTATAATATAACCGAGCTACTTCAGTTAGTAGATCACTGTCACCTCAAGCAGTTTTGTGGTTTGAACTGACTATGGTCAGGTGGAACCTTTCTGTGTCTATTTTTACTGTGCGCCCCAGTTACTTTTCACCGGTTGAAGGTTTACATGCAAGCTTAACTAATGGTGCTAAGTTGGTTGCAGGAGTGGGGGCTGCTCTCTATATTAACCCTGTGATGGAGTAGTGACCCGTCCAGGACAAAACTCCACTTATTTTGCAGTCGCTGCACAAATTTTGAGCGCTGCTTTTCAACAGCAAACCGGCCAGCGCCTTGGAATAAAGCTAAAACATTAAAATGTAATATCAAAGCACATGAAGGTTAATGCAACTACATCCAGTCAGAACAAAAAAAAATCATCATCAATCATCATCACCAGCTAGTTGATAAAAGATTGGACTATATTTTAGTTGGTGCTCACCGAGAACACTGCAAATCAGCTTTTCTTTATTCAGCATTCACGCTAGCTAATAAATTTGGCAGGGCGCTAAACTTGTGACAACAGAATAGTTATTTGCTCACTCAGTTCTGAACTAACACCAGTTGCAGGTTGGTATATTCGTAGGCAAATGCGGGCAAAAAATCGTGCTCAAGGTTAGACAGTCTCTTTCTCACACTGCTCAAATTCAAAGGATGTTGTTGTTGTTTTTTCTAGTTTCCCCATATTAGCATCACAAAAGTGCAAGGTTGGCTCTTTTCCACCTTAATTATTAGTATTCCAAACAGGTGCAGGAAAATGCAGCCAACACTCCACATATAAGTAAGTCTATTAAGCTGTTCCAGAATATCCACTTGAATGAAACAGCAGACAGAAAGTTATAGTACAAACAGAAAATATAAGTACAGAGAGTAAAGTCTTGTTTTATTTTGCCTCAGCTTCTATAGGTGGTTTAAAATAGTTTTTTCTTCAGTGCATTTAATTTGTTTAAGGATGAGCTTAAACCTCTATCACTGCTTTCAAGTAAGACTTTTAAATCAGGCAATTATAATGGGCTATATTTAATTTGAACTTTTTTTCCTTTAGTAATGTATAAGTGGTATAAAACCCTTGGTCACAGGATACTGGAAGAAGAAATGGGGGAAGGTTTTGCTTTTTTCTTTTATAGTCTATTTAATATTCCTGCAGAAGTTGAGTTTAGAGAGACAAAACTCTTATGGTTTCTGTTACTTAAATTCATTCCCACAAAATTGACTAGCCACAGCACCTACATTAGATACTCTACACAAGATTTGACACTAGATCAAATGACGTAAATTGAGAGTCTTCGTATTTTACAGTTCCTTTGGTATATCAGAAAAAAAAATTGGCTTGAGAACATGATCTGGTTGAGAGTGAAGGAATCATAGTGTAATCTGGCAATAATAATATCAGATGGATGTTCACTCATTTTGCTTTTTATAATTTTCTGTCCAGCTTCTTTTATTAGCATCTGGTTAAAAACACATTGTATTTGCTTCGATTAGGAAAGCTCGGGTATTTGCGTTACTTGGATCGGCATGGCCGATTTCATTTGTGGCACCAAAAGAAATGGAAAGTCTGAAAAATTCGAATCTAAGATCTTACAGTGACAGATAATTGGTATGAAGCGGAGATGTCAAACTCGTGGTCAGTGGCCACATACAGACTGATTTAATCTCATTTTGGTCAACTGTTGCACAATACCAGATTAAATAAGACCTCAGACCTCTTTTAGTCTTAAAGAAATAGAGGTACATTTTAACAGTATTTAAACTTCAAGCTTAAAAGTCGTTTATGACTCCATTATATTTCATACAGGAATATGCCACAAAAATGTCTTGTTTCCCTAATCTGACAGAAGTTCTAAAACCTTCTTAGATAATTAAATAATTTCATTTTTCAACAATTTTACGCAAAGAAAAGTTAACCCAATTCATCTCCGTCAGCTGAATGGCTTTCATCATCACTTTTGGCATTAAGTATCTGCCTACAGTAAAGCTTGATATTCCAGGTCTGACAGCCATGGATTACTGCAAAACACTACAAAGCAGTGATTAGAAGTGGTAAATTAAAATAACATAAGTCCATAATGATGACAAGCACGTATATTTACATAGCAATAAATTATCCAACAGAACTTTCTATTGTCCCTGCCACACGAACAGACTGGTTCCTGCAAGAAACTATGAAAAATTGCAAACAAAGTGGACAAATTCATGGGCGGGAAGCATTTTGATAATTAAAAACATCACATAGGTACATATAAAGGTATGACTGGCATCATAAGTGACCACTACTTGAAGATTATTTAAATAATAAAACAAATATCCGAGCTGTATTGTGAAAAATAAGTGCTGTTGGTCAGTTTTTCCATATTCAGTCACGCTGCCATCGTTACAGTTAGTAATGCATAGGCACGGCTCCTTAGCTTAACCATCCCTATAATCGAGGCGTCGTGGTAGGCCGTGCTTTTGAGAAGTCTGACAATGCTTCACACCTCATTCGGACAAAGGCCAACATTTCAGACAATCACCTTTATAACATGTTCAGTTCTTAACAACTTGATACACAATACTTCCAAAATTCGGTTAGAAACTGATTTCCTACTTCTGTACATGTGCTGCTGTTAAGGAAATTTGACCTGTGAGACTTCTGGAAAGTTTAGTGAGGATTTTCTTAATTACTCTCTGAAAATCTAAAAACCTATTTTTGGGGCCAAAGAAACAGAAATTTAATTTGGCAGATTAACCTGTTAATCTGTCCCCCCCCCCCCCAAAAAAAAAAGAAATAACGAAAGAAAATTTATTATTATTTGCGATGACTTCACATGTCTTGTCACTTGTCTGAACAAGGCCAAAGTACTGAAAAAAGTGCACGCTTTCACATATAAGAGACTGGAACTAGGATGAGTTTGCATTTTTGGTTAAACTGATGAAAAACATAAATGTAATCTAAACAAATGCTAATTTTACAAATGTCACAATGTTCTGTTATAGTAAAAATGTAATAATGAGTATGTTACACAGAGTTTTCTTTTTCTTAAAAAAAAGTTGTTCTCTTTGTTTTCTAAACAATTTCTTGGTCTTGAAACATTTTGGTGTTTCAAGACCAAACTTTCCCTCTTCCCCTGCATGTGTATGTAGATGCCAGCCAGGGGCCCTCTCACCTGTAAGTTGAAGTCTCTTCATATATCTTCCTCCGTCCTTCTTTAAACAGCAGTAGAGCCCGCTCTGTCTTATCAAAGAGGTTTTTGATATGGATCCTCAGGTACTCTGCCTCGTCTCCGTGTGGCACCTGTCCACCTGCCTGCCTGAAGCCTTGGAAAGGCTCCCAGACCTGGATGAGCAGCACTGAGGTCTCTGACAGCAGCTGTGGTAGGTATGGCGGACTATTTCTCAGTCCAAGCCGAGGGGTACTGCACAGCTGTTGGAGTTTATCCAGTCTTCTGAGGGTCTTGCCCACGAGCCGAAGATCACCATGAGTGGGGGGCCCGGAGCTCAAATTTGGGCTCCTGGACGCGCCCAAATCTGCTGCCGCCATTGTTCTGCTAATGTGAGGTTTCAGGTGAAGTCAACCAAAAACTCAGTCTGTGAGTCTGTGAGTGTGTGTGTGTGTGTGTGTGTGGGTGGGTGGGGGGGTGGTGTCAATAAATATCTACAGTTCTGCTGTGTCAAGAGATGCGTAATCGCAATTTTTGAATGTGTGAATATTCATAAGCAATGAAGCTAGTGGTTGGTTCAAGTTTTTGAGCGTTCACTCTGATATTTGTCTTTAGAACGATATTTGCGTGCCATCATGTTAATCTCAGAAGCATGCATCTTGTCCTCCTTAAACTGCATCCATTGTTGAGCCATAACAATCCAGTAGTATTACATTATCCAGCAACAGACAATAGGAGCAGTTACAATTACGTTTCATTTAAAAAGGAAAAGAAAAGTGTGCTCTTCCAGCCAATACAGCCACTTCTACTGATTTTTCGCTCACTCCTGTGTTCGTCTTTCAGAAATACGAAAATACAAGTGCTACAAAACAAATTCTACATTGTAAGTTTAACTTAATACGGGCCTTACAACACTCGAGGCCAAGAAAAGCACTAAAAATAAAACACAAAGAGGCACTGAGGCTAACACCAAGCCCTCAAAACATTTGAAACTTCTGCCATCACGCTCCCTTCTCCTCTCTCTCTCTCTCTCTCCACCCCTACACATTTATAGCAGATTTTAAGCACTGTACTCTTGCTTACCAACATCTCAGCAGCAATGCAGTCCTAGAGCTAGTGCATCTACTGTCAGCGCAGCGGAAACATGTTTTCTGTCATGGCCTGAAACATTACTGTTTCTCCTTTGTCTTGCTTGATGTCACTCTGCCCCTCGTCTTGATTGTCTTGCTGCAACCAGGAAACCAAATAGGTTTGTTTCTTTGGTCTATTGCTCAGGCAGACAAGCGGAGGGAGAGAGAGAGAGAGAAACAGAGGGAGGGAGAGAGGTGGGTGGCAGGGAGGGAGGAAGACAGAGAGGTGTGGACTCAAAACTAAACTTTTACTAAGAATGAAAGCAGAGTGCAGCTAAACTAGTCACTATCCAGACAGGTATAGTAACTAATGAGCTGGACGCCTGTGAAATGAATACAAAGGTCAAAGAACCGTCATCTTCACCTCACTGTTTTGTCTGTATAACGTTTAAATTAAATTTATTTACTCTGCAATTAGATTTTTATGTAATATTGCTGTCTGGGATGAAAATGTAAAAAACCAACTGTCCCCAAACTTTTGTATCAATTAATGTAACATAGATTAATTTTATCATTTATTTTGGAGATCTACTGACTTTTCCTCTGGCACCACCATGAGGCAGGTGTTTGCTAGTTTTAAGATGATGCTTTAACCTTTATAAACACGGTGACTTCACGCAGAATTTTAACTTGTCCTTCAGGGCTATAGAATTTTTATGACAATGGCAATTTTATTTATATAGCACATTCCATTACATTTAAACGTCATAATCTTAACACCTCATCTGCTGTGCTTTTCAAAACATTTTGAAGACTTCTAGGCACTGAGTTTAGAAATTTCTTGAGTTTTGGACTCAGAATTTAGTCCAATTCTTTTTTCTTTAAAAAAAATTAGTCCTATTGTTGCCTGCTATAGGTTTTCAGCTGCTGAAGAGTTTGTGGTCACACTTGATGTATTTTTTTATTTAACCATTGAGCAAATATTCTCAAGGTGAAAGATCTGGACTGCAGTCCAATTCAGCACTCGGACTCTTCTCCGATGAAGCCATGCTGTTGTAATAGCTGCAGTATGTGGTTTTGCATTGTCCTGCTCAAAAATACAAGGCCTTCCTTGAAACAGACATCATCTTTAGGGGAGCATATGTTCCTCTAAAACCTTTATATGACTTTTAGGATTAACACTTCCTTAAAAATCATGCAAGCTGCCCATACTGTGTACACTTACACTGCATCCCTATACCATCAAAGAAGATGCTGGAAGGTCTCCCTCTTCTTTAGCCTGGAGGCCACGGCGTCTGTGATTAACAACAAGAATATAAAATTTGGACTCATATGACCATGGATCAAATTCCGACTTTTAAAATGAGTCTTGGCCCACAGGACACAACGGCGTTTCTGGAGTATGTTTAACTATAGCTTCCATTTCATTTGATAGAGCTTTAGTTGCTCTCTGAATCTTTTGATGATGTTGTGCATGTTATGTTATGTTATGTAGATCATGAGAGTTGCAAAGTCTGTGCAATTTGATGTTGGAAACACATCAAATTGGATGTTGGGAAACACTGCTTTTAAATATTCCATTATCTTTTTATGCATTACTTCACCGACAGCATCTCCCAATCTTTAATTCTGAAAGACTCTCCCTCTCTAAGACGTCTCTAGCTAATCATGTAACAGATCACTTTGCTTAATTACTTTCTAGATTAATTGCTGGATGTTCTCCCTTTTTGACATTTCCCACTTTTTCAACTGTTTGTTGCCCTGTGGCAGAATTCTTTTGACCTGTAGAGACATCAAATTTGAAATGAACACATTTAGTGGATGAAGGTGTCCAGTTTCCCAGTTTGAACATTTGTTCTATTGTGCATAAAATATTGTCTTCTAGTTTTCATTACGTTCAAATTTAAAGAATGTCACAACTTTTCTGGAATTTGTGTTGTACTTGGGGACCAAGACAGAACACATTTTTAAGGTAATTATATATAGCTATGGGAGCCAATGAAGTGTCTTCAATCCTGAGGCAATGTTATCACATTTTCATGTATCTGTGAGGATTCTGGCTACTGCATTTTTTAAGTTTGTCTTTTTTAAAATCATCTTATATCAGCACAACTCAAAACACCTCCCCGGTATTTAGTAAAACTCAACATATACATTGTTCAAGAAAATATCATACAGTTTTTAAAAAGCAAAATTTGCTGTTTTTGTCAGTTTCTGTGGTCAGGTATTTCTTTCATACTTTGCTATCCACCTAACCACTTCATAGCAAAGAGCACTGATCTGCTAATGGCTTTTCAGGAGACTGATAGCACAAATAATAACCATGTTAAATATACGATGTTCATAAAATGCTAAAGTTAAAAGAAAACAAACTAAACATTAGTCTGGAAAACCTCCAAATTTTTCATTTGGATTCATCACTTCTTAAAATCTGTTGCTACTAATTTTTAGTCCAGTTCATGTGCAGCCTTTTCTCCATTTTCCCCTTCATTAAGAATAAGATCTCGACAGGCACCTTTCCATCGAGAGCATTTCTGATGAGGCTTCAGTGAACAGTACTGAAAGGCCAGATGCATCTTTTAGGCTCTGTGTGAGATCCTTGTTGGATTTGTTCCTTTTTCTTAAGGACAACACTTTCATCTACTGTATATTTATTTTTCTAGGCCTGACACTTCAATCAATACATAAAAGGTGAAAATAGTCAGGTATGAAGACTGAACTGAAAATGAGTGAAAAGGCAGCCCAAGAAAAACTTTAAAAGACCAACTACAGATCAAGTCCTTCTAAAAATAATTACAACAAAGTCTGGTTCCTTGGAAGGAAAAAAAATGAAGCAAGGAGAGGTGGCTTGAGATTTTGGCACAGTATGTAAACTGTACTGGGACTCAATCCAGAATGGACAGGAGCAGATACAAATCCCCAGGTGTGAAATATAAATGAAAAGATTTTCATTTTACATTTACTGACATATTTTCATTCTTGCTCTTTTTTGATACCGAGTCAGTATCTTGTTTAAATTACATTTCAAACAGGTATTACATATACAGTAGATACATCTAATCATGCATCGTCTAAATGAAGCCTGGTTTGAAGTATCCACAAGGGGGAGACACTAACTCAGCCTATCAGACTAAGCACATCCAGTTTTCAGCTGCCAGTGCAGTCTTTTCATTTTATTTTTATTTTTACTTTACTTACATTACTTTTCACTTAAATTCCAGTTGACTCTGCGTTAAGTGAAGAACATACATATCACATTTCAAAAATGCTTTGGTCTTTTGACTCACTAAAAGTCACATTTTCTGTAGCTGCAAATGCTGCAGTAGGTTAGTGCTCCTCCATCTGCTAGTAATAACAGCTATCAAACCCACTAATCAGGGGAACACATCAGAAGTTTGTTTAGGCCCAAATTATTTATTTGTGTTTTTGCAAGATTCAATTCATGTCTGCATTTTTTTAAAAGATTCAAGATGCACCTGTGCTCTCAGAGCACAAGGGGGCCCCATTTCAGTGTTTTGCAGCTTGTGTCCATATTTTACTTTCTATCATCTATGATTATTACTTCACCTGAAGCCTGAATGAAGTCCCTAAAATGTTAAATGAGTGTGAGAAGATGTTCTGTTGACATATATTTGCATCTTCTTAAATGTCACCAAACTTCAGTAACTTCACCAAACTTTCATCCTGCTGTAATCGATATGAAGTGCGTGTTCAGGATCAGGCCGGGTGTAAAAGAAGTAAGCATGTAATTTTCATAAAGGCTGACACTTAAATCCAGACCATAATGCTTGAATAACCCAACAGCTGCAGATCTTGTTTGTATAGTGTCAGGGCTTTTTAGGGACTTTAGCACTATACTTAACTTTCCGTTGCCCACTCCACACTTCAGTGGAAAGAGGAAAGTCCCAAATTGACCAAGGTAATCTGAACATGGCAGAGGGTGGGGTGGGATAAGATTAAAGATAAGAAGATGAGATGTGATTTTTGCATGTGTTTGCATTTTCAGGATTGCATGCAGAATTTGATATCAGGAAAGGTGGGTACCTGTAAGCGTAGCAGTAACATGAATTAACTGATGAGTCAATCTTCCTTTATCCCTAATCCCTTTGGGGATTGCTTGAATTCAGCTCTGATCTGCAGCCTGGTGATATCACCAACTCAAGGCAAGGGATAAACTAATCAAATATTTGAGACAAATGCTGACAATGTCAAATTAAGCCTTGTTTGAACTAAGGCAGCATTGTGGTGAAGGTGTTAGCACTCAACTCCACCATCTGGCTGGGACCCCGTGTTTGCACGGTTTCTCCCAGACATGCAGTTAGTGGGGTTAGGTTAACTGGTAATTTTTAAATTGCCCCCTAGGTGTGAGTGTGAATGGTTGTCTATATCTCTGTGTTTGCTCTGCGACAGGCTGTTGAGCTGTCCAGGATGTATGCAACCTCTCATCATTAGAGGATCCTTGAAAATTTCAAAAGGGAAGTTTACCTTTCAAAATCTTTTGTCACCTCTTCCTCATGAAATGTGTTTGCTTGCTATATGGCAGAAACAGCTTAAATTACTCTAAATAAAAGGTAGAAGCCATGGTCCAAGCATGTGGCTATGCTTGCACAGTGAACATATTTACAGTAACAGAAAGGAAAACACTAAATGCATTGTTGGAGTAGCTTGTTTCAGTAACCTGCTGGTTTCAGTAACTTTCTGGTAGCTGCACTACTTCTTTGCATAATGAGTTGAGTAGTTCAACTATTCCTTTGCTAGTCTTTGCTTACTGAAAACACAGAGAAATCTGGGGCATGACCTTGATATAGATCATGACATTGAACTATAAAGGTATGGCCAGCGCGTTTGTCAGGCAGGGCATCACCACAGATAGCATACAAAACGATGTCACACATTAATTCGTGGTCTGCTTTATAACTGTCACAATGTTGTTTTATTAGATGTCACAAAATTTAGAAGAGTCAAAAAGCTTGCAAGCTTGATTTTCAAACTATATAGATGCCTGGCACAGACATAGAGACCTACTTATTAGTGCTAACAAGAGGATGGATGGATAGATGGATGGATAGGACTACCCAAATTACTAGTCAGACAATTGCATTAAAAACGCTCCAAAAGCTATAGTAGGACCACAATTATGGACTTTAATTAAAATAAATTGTGCTGTTAAACTGGTTACTTTAATACTGGAGTCCATGTGGACTGACTTTCTTTAGGAGTCAGCCTGAAGTGGTCATTTGAGGAACTGCAGTTCCAATATTGCTTAATTTTCTTTAGCCCTGAAAGGTCTCATTTGGCCACCACCACATGGCTGTGCAGAGCATGCGCAGAAGAGCCCATAACTCACAGCATCAAGTAATCATGGATAGGCCTTCCAAATACACAGGTAAGTAACAAAATCTTAGGGAAGTTCATGCTTCTTTTAGAAGTTACTGCACGACTGGATGAACCTGCTTGAGCCTTCACCTGTTCTGTTCTCTGAGAGGTTGGTGTCTGACTGATTGCTATGGTTTAAGGCTCCTTGGGGCAGTATTTGTTGTGATTTGAGGATATATAGCTGAACCTGAATTGAATTATAAAAACCCCCAAAAAAGACAGAAAGCAAAGCAATATTCATGTAGTTCCCAGTTAATAGTGTGGCTATTCGTTTATTTACTCATGACCAGTCACTAGCAAAATAAAATATTTTGCTCTAAACTCGGCTGAGACAGCCTTAAAAAATTATTATGTTTGAATCTAGCATCAAGTCATCTTTTCCTTGACTTCGTCTTTGTAACAGAAAGGGTTGTTTTTTCATGTTTTGATAGTAGTTAGTAGTAATGGTTTCTGCAAGGTAATTTAATGAATACTTTGATTACCTTGCTAAACTGAAAGTTGCTCACAAATCAAAATTTGTATTGAATCCAAATTTAATGTTGAAACATTAAATGTGAAACAATGTTGAACTATTTTAAAAGAAAAAAGTTGTCACCTATTGATCATGTGCTGGACAGTCGATCGACAGTCGACTAGTGCCTCCGTGTTTGTTCTGCACATTGCTATTGCACAGAGTCTCTGAACAAGCAACGAGCCATGAACTTCTTGCGAAATTCGGTGTTAAATGTTTTTAACTTGCATGCAAAACAGACAGATGTCAGAAGTCGGAAATGCAAGAATGCTATGAATTCGTCGCTGTTTTCCTGCCTTTCTTAGTATAAAGTTAAGTGGTAGAATCGTTTTGTTTCGGTTTAAAGGGAAAGCACCGTGTCGCTCTGACACTTCATTAAAAGCAGATGAAAGTCGCGCAGCTGCACTCTACCTTGTCATAGGTGCACTAGGACACACATAAGTACCTTATCTCTTAGCGTTTCTTCACATGTAGACTATTTTATTTTTAATTTTTTGTGTTTTTCCCCCCACAGGTCATTGAATTCGAACGCTTATCTAAACCCCACTAGTGACTCAAAAGGAAACAGGGTGATGGTCTGATCGCTGTCCAGTTGATTTCATGGATATGGGAATTGCGCACGGTCGGTTCACTTTGCTTTGACTGATTCCAATAAACTTCTTCAGATCTCGAAGAATCTCTCCCAGTTGATGCCAAGGATCATGACCATGAACGGTACCCACAAGTCGGTTGCCCCAGTGCCGCTGGATTTGCGCACCAATGTCCGAGTGCGTGGGAACGCCGGGGGGACTCCAGCCTGTGGCTCCAGGGACGCTCGGGTAACAGGCGGTTCACCTGCACCTCCGGCGTTCACAGGGGCGGACAGTTTAGATGAAAACTGCCCCACGGTCAGAGGCGTATCGGTCTCACCAACCAGTACTTCTCGCAAGCGTCCAGCGGATAGATCTGCCTCACAGCTTCCTTTTAGGAAACGCCCGATTCCTGTCGAACCGGAGACCAAGAGACTGTCACCGTCTAAAGCAGAAAGAGAAGACCGATTTTCTCCTCCGGAAGATAAGACTTTAGCCGATCCCGTGGAAAGAGTCGGCATAGCACCAGTGACTCCCAGGCAGCTGGAAGGACAGATTCCAAATGGATACCCCATATGCTTTTTCCCTTACGGTAAGCCCTGCTGGCCAACATTAAGTCTAATACTGCAGTATGTTGTGCAACAGCTTTATTATTTTGTTTTGTTTTTAAATATTGTAAGTGTTTAAACCCCAAAGTAAGAATTGGACCATGAGACTATGAGACCATGAGATGTCTGTAAAATTACTATCTGAAGTTTTGATTTCACTGTTCTCCAAAGAAAAACGCATTGAATATTTGTTTGGTTTAATCAATAATACGTGAAATAGCAGCCTGTGGGTAAACTGATCAGACTAGCTGACAAAATGTAGGTTTGGAGGACAGAGCAAGGCACTACATGTTGGGGCATATCATTTTTGTGGTATTACAGGGCATTACCTGCTAATGCTGTTTTGATTTTTAAAACTGTGGCAACAGACAGCTCCTCCTCCCCTTTCTTTAGTGGTTTTCTCTGCCAGTGTGACATTGTGGCAGAAAAGACAGTGAAGTCAGAGACCATAGAGAAGCTACTGCTGCTGAAAATGCCCACTAAGCTATTTTACACCTACTGTACCCCTCATTAGTGTGTTCACTGCATGAATCAAAGTAGCTCACTGGGTCAGTTTATAACTGAATACAGCACACTCATATTTACAGTATATGACTTGTAACTTATCCACTTCCTTATTACAGAAATCACTTGCTTGCCAGGAGCTTTTCTAATTATTCATTTATATCTTCATCATTTCTCTTTTTTTTCTCTCTCCCTGCAAACTTCTTTTTATTTCTCTTTCTCATTGTTTCTATTTCTCATTCTGTGTCATCCCTGCTTAGGTCATTGCCCAGTGTTCTGCCTGCCTCATCTCTCAGAGCCAAATAATGTTGTGGCCCACCAAACTGAAAACGTCCTGGCTGGTATCGCTCAAGCAACAAGACAAGATGAAGATGGAGATACGTATGTTGATTATTTTCTTTTTCATTCTGATATTTGGGTGTCACTTTATGATATACAATCAATCCATCCATCCAGGTAACTGGTGTATATAGTAAACTTAAAAGATGATTCATCCACCTTGTGCATGATTGTGTCATTTGTCATTTTGAAAGTCATAACTTGGCACATTTTATGGATTTGAAAATTCAGCACAATCATTTCACTTCAAGAAATTTTCATTAGAGGGACTTCTAAGAGGATAATGGTTTGAAAATTGAGGTCTACTGTACAGTATGAGTCTGAGATTCAAGTCAATCCCAACTTCTCAGAAGTGGTGACTCATCAATTGCCAGATATGAAAGTTGCACTCAGCTTAAACTTTGTCAGAAAAAAGTTTATTGTTACAAAAAAATGTAAAGTTTAAATCTGACTCATATTGTCATTTTTAAACCGTATAACATGGCCAGTGACAGTAAATAGAAGGACATATGCAACAAGTTCAGACTCATCCTCAACACCATGAACATTAAAATCACAAACTGTATGTAAAAGATGGCCATGGTATAATGATTGCAACTTTAGCTTCATGATGGTGGTCATTTGGGAGCAAAAAGTTTCTATAGATATAAAAAGGACATGGAGAGTTAACTTCACAGTGCCACTTAGCTAGCTTGGTTAGGAAAGCGTGTGGGTATATCACATACATATGGGAGTCAATATGAGTTGATTTAACTTAAAATAGCTAAGTCAACTAACATGCATGTACATGTTGGCTTCATTTTTCAGCTCCTGACCACGCCTCTTAATTCAAACATGCAAATGATAGCAAGTGATTATATTTAAGCTATAGGTTTCACACATATTCCATTATCTCAATGTGTTTTCCAGTGTATAGGTGTATGAGTACGCATCCTAACCCAGTTTCACAACAGACGTTTTGAGTTTCACCGTAGGAAAACCATATGCAGTTAATGATGCTTTTGTTTGATTCAACTTTCCCAGTCACCCTTCGTAATGCGACGATACCCCTGAAACTAAAGCAGCTGCATGGAATTGTGCAGTCATATTATTCCTACTGTATTATATATCAAAGTGTTTTTATTAGAAAGCTTTCTAACATTAATCATGTATCACAACTTCTTACCAAAAATCGAAAGGCCCTTGTGATGAAAACGTGCAGTCTGATCATTACTATTGCTTTCACGTTTTTAAGTCTAAACTAAGTTCTCAAGGAAAACTGTTCACTTCAATAAGATGTCAGTGCAAGTGATTTACGAGGAACAACCCAAACAACATTAATGTCAATGTCCTGCTGTCGAAGACAAAACTTCTGCTGTTGCACAATCTGGACGTGAGATATCAGTAGCGTTCTTTGTTTATTTGATCTCCATGACTCACCTGACTGTGCATACTGAGTAGGTACAGTCAGTCAGTGTGCCCTCCCATTATTGACTGCATTTTCACTTCATGTAAGAAAAACTGGTTCACTGCTGATAAGGACTTATTGAGATTAACATACCTAACATATTAACCTGGAAGCTACAGGTATACTATAGATCTAGGCTGAGAGTGATTTGTTGGTATTCACATGTTGAACAATCCAGAGTCAGCTGACTGGTCCCTCGAGGCGTGAGGTGGTGGTAGTGAGAATACACAGGGCACCAGAGGAGTTTTCGAGACCACATGAATGCAAATATTAAACTTTAACGCATGGTTACTTTACTTTGTCAAAATCTACCACCCACACACTAATAAACTACAGAAATTCATACAAAGACACAAAGAATCATGTGACCGAAAGCAAAGCATGTCCAAGAATTTATTGGCACTTTGATCATGCAGTTTCAAAAAGTATCATCATCATTTGCATTCACTCAAAAAAACCCAAACCTCATGATGACCAATATTTAGCCGAGCCACAAGTTAAGTCCCGTGGTATCTTACAGCTGCTTATTATCTCATATTTGCTTTGTAACTGCAATGACATATCCATCTTTAACAGATGGTTCCACGGAAGTAGATGAATGCATGTCTCAGATCAAAAAAAGCTTTAAAAACAACAGTTTTTATTTTATATTCTATTAAAGTAAGTTTTGTTTTTTTTAAACCACCTTTGACATCTTAGCTGTGCTCTGATTTTATTTTATTTTATCTCCACTTGTGCACCTCACAGTTGTACACTAAACTTGCTGTGTAGGCATAATGCAAATCAAAAGTCTGTCTCATTAGCAGAAACTCGGTGCAAGACAGATTAAGTGCAGAAACCTTACACAACACCTAGTCCCTTTGCTTTCGCAGGCATCGGTTACCTTCTTGTTGCTTTGTGGTTGTTTAAAATTTTGTGTGAATTCTTCAGAAAGAAACATTTACAGCACCCTCTCGTTTTTCACACTGTATGCATATGAGTGTGAGTGTGTGTTTGTGTGTGTGTGTATGTATGTGCGTGTATACATAATGTGTTTGATGGTGAGCATGCGCCTGCTTTTACGTCAATGGGATTTGTTCTCAGCGCCTCTGAGCCCCTTAGTTTCGGGAAAACCAGTGAGTGCTCAGTTTTAAAAAGCTGTTGTGGTTTTTCTCAGGTGTCTCTGTCTCTCTCTTTTCTTCTCTGTGTTTTTTAAATGAATGGGCTCAAAAAACCCAAACATCCGCTCTTGACTTCCTCATTTACCGCTTTCTTTCTATCAGGTTCATCTCTCTCTCTCTCTCTCTCTTTCTCACTCTCTCTCTCTCTCACTCCTCTTTTCTGTTCTGTTACACTGTCATTTCAATGGAAGATGTGCAAAGCTGTTGATTTATTTACAGCTCCTACATGCATGCTTCCAGTCAGTCAGTTACATAGTTACATACCATGACATACATAGTTTAGCAATGCTCTTATTCAAACTGCATTTATTCAGCTTTATCAGCTTGCATCCATTCAGTGCATAGGTTTAAACTGACACATTTAAGTTCGATTAGATGAAAACTAAAAAATTATTAGGTTTGTCCTCTGGGAACATGGATATTTGAGTTGTGTTTAGATGTAAGTTTATCAGTTGAAAAACTCTAAACTGGAATTTCTGTTTTCTTTCTCTTTTTGTGTAATGGTGAGATGGTCTTGAGAACACTAACTTGTACTTAATCTTGAAAGTCCACAAAAATGATAAGACTTAATCACTTATCACTTGCATGTGAAGGATCACTTTTGTTAATGTAACCAGTCCATCCATCCAAGGCCTTTTCTGGTTGAGGACATATAGAAACATATAAAAACTTTGAAAGACCTTCAGAAAATCTGGAGAACTATTATTGAAGACCACTGGCTCTGGTGGCTCAAGACTTTTGGATAGTCCTGTAAAGCCGTTTTACATTAGTTGGCACTGATGGTGCCTCCACAGATATGAAAGTTCAAGATCTTATAGAATTATGAGTGCTTTTGATTGAACTCTAACAGCTAGTATTTCTCCTCTTTAACTTGCATCCATCCACGATTAAAGGATTTAAAATGTGAGTCAGGCCAGAACTGCTTTACTTTGCATAGTAAAGTTTTTAACTTGCTCTAGTGGATGCAATGACAAACAGTATATTTATATAATAAACTACTTGCTCATCAAAGTTCCCACGTAAATATATTTGCACCATCATAGACTGAAAGTAGTATAATTGTTAATGACGAGCACAGTAGGATGTGAAGTAAGTCGTCATTTCTTGTTAACTGGACTGTGGTGTGACTCTGCTTCTCCTTTGTTTACTACACGTTCAAACTGACACATCATCTCATTGCTCAGCTGGTCCACAGACCACAGGAAATGTTAGGCTTCAGTCTGATCATTCAGTCTGGCTGCACTCTCACCCTCCATACCAAACAGGATACCACATGCCTTCTCTCTCTCTCTCTCTCTCTCTCTCTCTCTCTCTCTCTCTCTCTCTCTCTCTCTCTCTCATACACACAGTTACCATCTGTGTTAAGCTTGGGACTCCTGTGTGCGTCAGGGCTGCTGGGCCTGGGGTTATCTGGGGCTGTGGTCTGCCCCACTTCCAGGAACAAGAAACAGTGCAGTTTCATCTTAAGAGAAAAGAGACACATAGATGATGATATAAAAGGGCTGAGCAAGATAAACAGAATGATAATAGGCATACATAGAGGCAAAGGATCTGAATATTACGTTTGTTAAGGGTTATTGATGAATGATCCAAAGATAAATCTATTTTTCACACTTTTCTCAGGGCTCAGAATCACAAAACTCTGCTAAAGTCATATATGAATTGCCTGTCACTATGTTTGAGACCAGGTATACTGTGCCATGAATGATTATCTCCTTTACTGTAGTGTTTATTGTGGAGACACTGCAGGTGCTTTTTAAAGCTAGTTATGGGTAGCCAATAACATGTACAGTAAATATAACCAAACCTTTGTTGATGCAGATTTCTTCACTTTGCTGAGCTTAGTTACAGGAACAGGGATCTGCTGAGGGAAGAACCACCCTGCACACTTGACATACAAAATTGTTTATTGCAGTCACACTTGAAAACTACTCTTGCACAGAGAACATTTGTTTTGCCTTGCTTAAGCGTGGCTTTTAGAATTAAGCATGCATATACATATGCACAGATGGTTTATCTACTTTTTGCATTTATTTTGCATTCTTTTAGTACACACACACACACACACACACACACACACACACACACACACACACACACACACACACACACACACACACACACATTTCCTGCAACTGCCAAGTGAATGTTGGTTACAGAACACACTTTGAAGGAATATTTATGATCATTAAATGCCAGGACACAGATAAACAAAAAATTATACTGGGGAAATCTTAATATGTAGTATGTAATGTTGAAAATTGTAATCAGTTTAAGCTATTTCTTTCCAAGCGCGACTCTTCTTTAACTTAACTTTGTGTCACTGGGACACATCTCACTTAACTGAGAGTGTTGCAAAGTGTTGCAAGTGCTTTTGTCATTATATGAACTTATTTTTTTGACCTCATATTGCCTTCAAAGGTACTTTTAACTTATTCTAAAGAACTGTCTCTGTTTCCTGTTGCATAATTGCACTGTATGTCTGATTATGACTTATCTGTTGAAGCTGACTGAGCAAAACTAAAGAAAGCCCCTGTCAGAAACCATACGGCTTAATAACTAGATTTCAGTGCACATAGACCAAGATAGAGGAAAAAGAATGCTGTCTTTGTTAGTGACAACAGGAAGTGACATAAAACTTGTCTGGGTCTTACTGGAAGCTGCTTCTTCTGATAGAGCACAAAAAGAAAAATGTGAAAACTGATAAACTGTTTTCTACAACATGCCTCTGCACCACCAATCAGTTTCCTGCCCTTCCCTGCCCCAAACCCCGCCCTGTGTTTGTTCATTTGCTTCATGTATAGATCACAGACAGTGGTTTCTTGATAAGGTTGTATGATAAAGGAACTGTGAGTCAGCGCTGTACATCTACTGAACTTGTCAGTGCAACTTTCAGTGTTATAACTTATATCAAGTGATCAAGCAGAATTGGCTGATTTTGATCAAAAAACAAACTTTAGTCCTCCACATGTTAAGTTTAAAGGCCACAAAATAATCGCCCCCTTCTTTGGTTATCGCAGGTTAGCTTAGTTTAGCATACATGCTAACGACAGGGAGAAAACAATTAAAAAGTACAATTATGAAGATGCTATGTCTCAGTCATTTAATCTATATATAAATGTGCTGTACATGTTAAAATAAAACAAACAAAAAGTTTGTTGCCACAGTAAAGTTGCCGGGCAACCATCTAAGACGTTTTTCCAGGCACTGACTTAGTCTGGCACATCGCTTTAGCAAAACCACAGCTGTTGTTTTTCGTTTTTACATGCTAGGTGTTAATTAAGGTGTTTTTACACTTGCACGGAAGTTATGAACTTTTACCTGAGGACGATGCATGGAGAATTCAGTTGTCATTTATAAGTGGATTGGACTTTAAAACTGCCAGCTTCCTGTCTAAAGTTCATGTAATATATACTTGTGACAGTCTGACAATAGCACAAGTAATAGTCTGGTGACCTGGTTCTCCTACTTCTTCAATAGGCCATGTGTGAACAAAGCTTCATTGTGCTTTAGTGTGTAAGTGCTACTAGGTGGCTTCTAATAAAGACTCAGCCAGGCTCGCTATTGTTCCATTTCCACTTGTTGTTTTAAGTTGTTTATGATGGGGATACATTAATTTTAAAGGTTAATTCTGTATATGATGTAAAGAACTGCCATTACTCATGCAAGCACATAATCACACAGTAGTTTTGCAGTTTAATCTTGTTAACCTATCCAAAAGGTATTGTTTTATATACTAGAGGACATACAATGTTATAAACAAAGCAAGCATTCATGAACGTGGCTGAGCATTTTTGCTTTGGAGTCAATACTGAGAGCCCAGGTTTCACAGTAAGAAAATGAAATAAAAGAAAACAGTTCTGTCAGCTTGCAGAGCGAGACTAACTTGTCAGGCTTGGTAATTTGGAACAAGTCTTTGCTCATGTGTGTGTCTGTGTATGTCTATGCTCCATCTCTGGAAATGCTTCTGGAGTTGACTATAACTCATTACTTTACACATGTTGCATTATGCCCAACAGTATGTTTCCTAACAAGTAAATAGCTTTGGTTTGACGAGAACTTTATCGTCTGCAACAACTTGTTATACGCTATCCAATACACTTCCTGCAATTTAAAAAAAATTAAATGATTTTCTTCTCCTGACTAATATTGTGGGTTGTGCGCATGTGCTGCCTTCTTTTATTTAGCACAATAATTAGTGAGTGAGTGAGTGAGTGAGTGAGACTCACAGATGCAGAGGGAGAGTGGTTGCAGGTTTCTGACAAGAGGTCAGGAATGAGGCACACACTAATTTCCATATATGTACATATATTGATTCATATTGGGGAAATAGTGAAGAGTTACATGTACCACTTTTTCAGCCATGAAGGGGTTTTGGGATTGGGATTTGGTTGAAAAGAGATTAGCTTTTAAGGGTTTGATCAATGATAATCAGGTTGAAAATGAGAAATAGGTTGTGTTAAATCCAATTTGAAAATGCAACACTTGTTGACTGTGTCATTTTTTTGTGTGCATGTGTCCTTCACAGAGCTCTCCACATAGCCGTGGTCCAGGGAGCATTGGCCATAGTCTCCAACCTCATCCAGCTCTTGGTGTTGGGTCATAAAGACATTGATATCTACAACAATCTCCGTCAGGTAAAACAGATGTATTGATAAAGCTACTGACAAATATACACATGCACACAGTTCTGACCATTAAATGCCAGGAGACAGAGCTTTTATAGTCATAGGGATTTGCAAAGAAATTTAAATAGTTTAAAGCGAAGAATCTTTGCTGATTATGGAGCTGTTGGCATGTGTGGACATGTGCACGCTTGCAGAAAAAGCTTAGCATGTAAAACAGCCTCAGCATGCACAATATATTTCCCCATCTCACCCTTCTGATAACACTTACATGGAAAAGAAAGAAAGAGGAAGTGAATTGGTTTCCTCCTTGCCTTGCAGTGCATTATCACACACTTACGGTCATGGCAGCTGAAGGTTGTGCAGTGGAATTCACCCTTCCCGGTTTCTCCACCTGTACTTGCCACAAGCCAAAGCCATGCACATTCTGGGAAGGACTATGTGTGATTTCCAGTGTTCTGTATTTTGCACATGGTTTTCTAGTGGTCACTTTCTGTATATGTAGCAAGGGATTTTTCAGTGTTTACATGTAGGATTTACCATGTTGTGAAATTCAGAAAGAAGAAAGCCAATATGATTAATTGGCACAAAAATGACTCACACTAACTCCCAGAAACCTTACACTGATACACAGCAAAATCTCCAGTGTTAAATTAACACTGGAGAGTGTCTATATGGGTCCACTCCTCTGAGTGTTAAATACAACACTGTTGAGTGTTAAATTAACACTTTTGACAGTGTTATATGTTTAAAAGTAACCTAGTCAGTTTTGAAGATTAACAAAGACTAACACTGAGCAGTGCTGATTTTCTAACACTGGAAAATAACTCAAAATGTTAGAAATATGCCAGTGTTAGAAAATCAGCACTGCTCAGTGTTAGTCTTTGTTAATCTTCAAAACTGACTAGGTTACTTTTAAACATATAACACTGTCAAAAGTGTTAATTTAACACTCAACAGTGTTGTATTTAACACTCAGAGGTGTGGACCCATATAGACACTCTCCAGTGTTAATTTAACACTGGAGATTTTGCTGTGTACCTAGTGTGTTTACCTTAAGTAAAAAAAATGTTCATATGCAAAATTACACAGTAAAATTTTCAAAAGCGCCTTTTAAACTTGTATTTTGCACATGTTTTCATTTGTGCAGGGCAATTTTGGATTTTTAATGTGAAAAACTGACAAATAGATCCAATGCAGTTTCACTAGGGTGACTTTTCCCCCCAAAAATGATGGAGCAGTGCAACTCCCTACTTACTCTATCAACATGTTTTATTGGGATTGTGTATATGGAGTTGCTTTTAAGTGTTTCCCAATCCAGGGCTGTCCCAGGCACTGGTGCCAAGCCAACAGTTCAACATTCTTTTCTCCTTTGTTGTCTCCTGATTTCTGCTGGCTTTCTCTTTTCCACTCCTCAATAGAAAAGCAACCAAGCTTTTTCAGAGCTTCAGTTCACAAGTCTGGAGTTTGTTCTCAAGTGTGGGGTTTCACACCACATTGAACGCCACAGGCAAGCTTACCAGAAATAATGCTTGTGCTATCATCAGTTGTTGTCTCTCCTCATCGCTGAGGCTTGACAGCATAGGTTTTATGATATCCTGTGTTTGCCCTATGTATGAAAATGCATGCACGCAATACACACACTCACACACACATACATGCACATACACACTCACATTTGAAGTCATACACAGTTATAACCAAAAAGGGAGATTTACAGGCATAGGTCCCGCCACAGTCATTTGCCTACCAGATTATGTGGTTTTGACTGAAAACCAGGCACAATGAATAAACTTATCAACATGAAGGTAGGGAACTTTTTAAATTTTAAAAACACTGAGTTCACTTCGTAGTCCAGGAGACACAGGCCATTTTCTAATACAAAAAAAACCAGGCACAATTAAAATACAACTTATCCAATGATGACAAATCCTGAGTTTCTGTGGTTTTGCATATGGAACATTTTGACAGAGTGTTACTATCAGTATTGTAACTGAAGAGCAGTGCAAGTGTCACGGCATGATTTGCCTTCCACTCCCAGAACTACAACAATAGTATAGAGACAGCTGTTTGATACTCCCACATGCTATCAGCTACACAAACACATACTACAATGGTAAATGGTATACGACAGCGGATAATGTAGCGTGATGCTGACACTGTGGGGTTTGGGGACTAAATCCTTTGGGGCCACCCACACTAAAACGTGCACTGACTGCCATGTGGATTAGAACAGAGACTACCATGTGGACGTGTTACCGTTACAGTGCAGTATGCGGTTGGCAGTTTAACAATTGAATAATTGTTTTCTTTTTGTTTATGGTACGTTGGTGGTATGCCATTTTATTTTTCAGTGTGAGCGTGTGTGCATGTGTGTGCACAAACAAGGCATCCGTGTGCGTTTGTGTGTACTTTAGTGTCCTCGTTCCGAGAAGTCACATGACCCCTCCCTCCCCCCCGCCTTGCTTTGGGCTGTTTCTCAACATACCTTGCAGTGAGGTTCAGAGGGTAGTTTACAGGGACTTTCCCTTCATGCGCGTGCCTCTCTCTCTCTGTCTCACTTGTGTTGTTTCTCTATCTCCCTCAGTCTCTCGCTCTCTTTTTTTATATCTCTCACTGCATATATCTTTGGTTATAGAATTTGGTTTCTAACCATAGTTGATGAACTGACTGATCATATCAGTGTAACTGTCAACAACACTGACGTAAGCATGTGATGTTTATTTGTGCAATAGGCCTGGCTTTACCCTCTTGTGCTCACAGCAGAAGACAAGTCTTTGGCGCTTTGTGCTGCCTTCCCCTTGTTTGGAACTGCCTGGGGTTGTTTTTCATGCCTCCAAACCTCTACTGCTGTCATCTTTTTACCTCATCCATGATGATCCACTCATCTTTCGGGAATGTAAGCCTATGAGGACAGACCCAAGGGAAAGAGAAGGGATTTTCCCTTGTTCTCCTGTCTTTCCCTTGGACTCCCCTCTGCCACTTCCGTTTTTTTCCCCTTGTTCTCCACCCCTTCATTCCCTTCCTACCCTTCCTCTTATCTTGGCTGAAATTTAGTTTAGTCACTGTGAAATCTATTACAGGAAACCAAAGCCAGAGCCTGCCAGCTCTAAGGGGGTCTATATTAAAGGCCATAAAAGGCCTTAGTGGTAAAGTAATATCGAAAGGGATTTAAGACATGTCCTTAATGGCGTTTGGGAAAAGTTAATAGTATGGTAGCATTTCATAATATTGTTCTATAGTAAATGTTTATAGCAGAAAGTTCAAATACTGGAAATCTTTCAGGGAACATGATTGTGTATATGACTGTGTACTTATGCATGTTTGTGAGTCATAGGATTCAGGGAAGTTGCATTGACACATTGGAGGAATTCCACAAAGATGTTCTCCCACTGCTACCCTACCTACTTTAATAGTCTTTACTGGAACGAACTCTCTGTGCACAGACACACACACACGTTAGTAGTAACACAGCAAAAGTGAAACTTGGAGAAGCAGTCCGTTCCTACTTGCTGCATTTATTGTGTAACTAGAATAGCAGCTAAAAAAGTCCAGGTTTAAATACTTCCCTTTTATGACTGAACTATGAACTAAGGATTGCTTAATGAACCCCAGGTTGCCTGCGCCCTCCCGAGCCTTAATTGACATAATATAAACAGGATGATACATGGTGACCTCACCCACAGGAACATCCTAGATTGCTAAAGGGATTTTTGTCAGTGCTTACAATATTCATCCAGGCAAACACCTGGTGAACAGTGACTTTTGCTTTTCCCGGCATTGTCGACTGCGGTTCAGAACAGGTTCTTCCTCATTTTCAGTTAATCACAAAGTCTGATGCTTCTACTCTTGTTGACAGTGTTTGTTCTGTAAGATATATTAATTTAAGTGCTGAAAACTTTGCACTTAGTGAGTGTATTTGTGTAAATCTAGGAATACACATGCATAGGTGAAGCCAGCTCATGGTCATTGTGTGTTTCTTCTAGGTGTTGATGTGTTCTTGCTTCTTTTTGTTGTTGTTGTTGTTTTGTCTCATTGACCTTTAACCTGTTGAACAGGTTATAGGTAAACAGAGGCCTTTACAAGAAAACACCGCGTTCTTAACTTCACTGACAAGAATAGTTATCGTAAATTAGCCAAAGTAAACACTGTGCTTTTTTATGTCAAGTATGTATTTCCCTTGTTTGTGGGCTTTGTGAAAAAACCAAAAGCTTGAGAAACACTGCACTGCATCTTTATGGTTATCAGCTGTGATATATCTGGCTTGTTTAAACTATAATTTTTGTTGTTATTCCCCCTCAGACTCCCCTTCATCTGGCAGTGATAACTAAGCAGGCAAACATGGTGGAAGCTTTGTTGAAAGCAGGGGCTGACCCTGCAGCCTTGGACCGTAATGGGCAAACAGCGCTCCACCTCTGCTGTGAATATGACCAGCGGGATTGCCTGTCTGTAGTGCTTTCGATGCC
Organism: Pundamilia nyererei; assembly: GCF_000239375.1. Classification (NCBI taxonomy): domain Eukaryota; kingdom Metazoa; phylum Chordata; class Actinopteri; order Cichliformes; family Cichlidae; genus Pundamilia; species Pundamilia nyererei. The sequence goes on along the minus strand of NW_005187468.1, from coordinate 2,796,155 downwards.
ATCATCTGCCACCTGCCTTGAGATCCGAAATTTTGATGGTGAGTTACTAAAGATACTTCTTGGCATGTATTACACTAAAAGGGTTGCTTACACCTCTTTAGCTCTCACTAAGTGTGATAAAGCCTGTAATTATTTGCAAGCATCTTTTTATCTCAGATTATTATAATTTTTGATTTAGTTTAACTGATTCATAAAATATCAAATTAAACATGGTTGGCTAGCAATCAAATTATACTTCCTGATATATTTTCTGTTTATTTTTGTTGTTCTTGTCACATGCCCCCTGTATTTGTGACCCAGTTTACGTTTACATCTATCAGTTGAAACATGTGCACAACCAGGTGAAGTGAATTAAAAACCGCTGACACAGTTTCCAGACTGAAAGCGCTCTGAAAAGAAAATTGCATTACTACATTACTACAGTGAATACACCTATTCTTATAATCTCCTTAACTGCCTTAACAGTCTGTTGGTGGGTATGAAAAATGTAAAGCCACCCTCAGGTATGGGTTGGGTTGGTTGTTTTGGGTGTGTGGGTGGGAAGAGGACATTTCCTTCCTTTGTGGTCTGGTGTCAGTGTAGTGTCGCATTGCCAAATCTCCAAGCAGCTTTGAAGACATTTATTTGTACCTCTGTAACTGATATCTGTTTTTTCAATGCGTAAAAAATCTGAACATGAATATAAAATGCAGGCTTTTCCTTTTTTTTATTATTCTTAGGTTTGAGCCCTCTCCATCTGGCTGTTCTGCAGGGCCGTAAGGATTTGGCAAGAATGTTACTGGATGCTGGAGCTGACATCAATGCCATGGTCAGTCCCTGTTGTACCGACTCAGCACTGTGGGTTTCACAGCATCACGGCTTTTTTGCATTTCCGCTCTGCATTCTCTGACTTTTCCCATGGTGCTTTTTTTTTCTCTCTAATCAGGACATCAAAAGTGGCCAGAGTCCTCTCATGCATGCTGTGGAGAGCAATAACGCAGACATGGTCCACTTCCTCATTGAGGTAATGAATTTGTGTGGGTAGAAGAGGGGAGAGAAGGGTTGTGACTCAGCAGAGTTAAATAATTCTGCTTTTCTCTTTCCACCTCATTATCAGTGCATAGTTTTGTATTCTTTTTTCTTCTTAGGGTCCTTTTTAAAGTATTGCAATATAATTGTAGTTTTTCTTTATTTTTAGAGTTTAGCAGCTATGCTGTATATGTGAATCTTTTCTCCTTTCTTCATCACAGACTGCACTCAACCTCTTTGGGACATTATCTCTTGTTTCATTTTCTAAGTTACCGACATCTACTCTGGCTTCCTTTATGAATCATTTTCTGGTGATTTTCTGTTGCAGAATAGATGTGATGTCAACAGCCAGTCATATAGTGGGAACACGGCCCTACACAGCGCTTGTGGCCGAGGTCAGGTGGAGACAGTGCGGCTGCTGCTGAAGAGTGGAGCTGACAGTAGCCTCAAGAACTACCACAATGACACCCCAGTGATGGTGGCCAAGAACAAAAAAGTGAGTGAGGCGATGACAAAGAGGAAAAACAATAAATATAATGGACATTGCTGTAATTCCATTGATACAGTGTTGTTCCTTTTATTCTGTTTTATGGTTGTATGTTCCTGCTTCTTGTGCTGGAAAACAATAAACCTCCTAAAGGTTACTGATCTAACAGTAAATCACTTCCTTATATTTGTACAAATTTTCAGTCTCTCTCTATGATTTTACTATGGGAATTCACAGCTATGTGTTACATAATTTATGTCAGAACAGATACAAACAGTTGCAAAACCTACTTGGCCTAGCTCTTGTTAGTGGGAAGAAAGAGTTGAAGCCAAAATGGGAAGTAAATGCGTGTATCGTTCCCTCTAGAGGCCAAACTTGAATAGTGCACCATTTCCCTCTAGTTATTTTAGTATATCACTATGAGACTTATTTTAAGTCACGTACAAAGTTTTTAATGAACAATAAATTGTTTTACAGATAGCAGATGTGTTACGAGGAAGAGGCTCCAGGCAAATAAGAGTCCAAGATCAGCACTGTATGTCAGTCTCACCAGTTGAGAGCAACCTAACAGAAAACGGTGAGGAGCATTCAAGCGTCTTTTTGTCTCACACACAGAAACAACAAAAGTTGCAGTATTTAATTTATACTCTGTGCTTCTCCTTTAGGGTCTCCATCTCCCAGCCATAGTCGTGGGTGCTCACCTTCAACTACGCCACACATTGTTCATCAGAATGCTTCCCACTCTCCAGAGACTTCCATTTTACGATCTCAGACTTATTTTCCAGTAAGACTTACATCTATGTCCACACAGTCGAGCATCAAGGAAGCAATCAGACAACATCATGCTGGAGAGGGCTTCACCCAATGGGATGGCGGGGCAGGAATGGACTGCACCTGAAATTAGGCCAAACCTCCCATTTTTCTTCCCTGGACAATCATAGTTTGTGTCCTTTCTCAGGCTTTCATGCCTTGACAGACTTGCCTGCAACCTCCCTGCTTAGCTTGCTGCTTCTAAGGAGACTCCGGTCCTGTACTGACTCTTTGAAAACTGGGGAGTGAAACACTGCTGGAAAACTATGCATCAGTAGAAATATTCCACTGCATGCATTCAAGACTGAACATAAAAAAACATTTTTTAAAACTATGTACAGACATGAGTAAATGACTGCTACGGACCAAAGCTCAGTGAACTCAGAGTCCCATCGTAAAAGTATTTCTAGGCACTTTGTCTTAATTTCTGATTAGCAGATTAGAGGGGATGATGGTATGCAACAAATGTACCTGGCCTTACTTGAACTGTGGATATTGCATTAAGAGTGTCTTCATCATTATGCCACCAAGACTTCTTAAGTTTGCAGTATCCTTGTAAGACTTATATATTGCACAGTCAAATACCTGGTTTCCTTTCTTTTGATAATCTGTGCACAGGCATTGTACCTCTTATGTCTGTTAGTGTGCGTGTTGATGTGTTTTTTTAATGTTAAAAAAATGTAGATATTTTTATAAATAAAAACAATAAAACATAAAAATATAATAAAACAATATAATAAAAAATGTGATGTCTTGCTTTAGCTTTATTATTCACCTTAAACCTTTTTGTGATCAAGTATTTATGTAACAAGAAGAAAAGATTAAAAAGGGGTATGATGACAGGCACACAGGTGACAGAACAGGATGTGAGACAAAACAGTTTCCATCCCCTCTTCACTTTCCTTTTTTTAACCAAGCCGCTCTACGCCCACCCACAAACCCCTAACACAATAAGCAAGGGTAGCACGAGGGAAATGAAACACCTCACTGCTGCCAAAGCATCATCTGAACATTACAGATAAATCACCAATGTTTAAACACAAAGCAAAATAGATGATTATACAAATCTCTTCAAAATAACTCAAGATAGCCAAGAACACAAAAAACAAATTGCCAACAGCATCTATAATAACACAGATTTTCTCTGTCAGCTTTGACAAAAACATAACACCTTTTTTGTTTGGACATAATATAACTGTGGTGCGGAAAGCTCCACCTGTGCAATATCCCAGTAATAATAGAGCCATTCCCATACTAACAGCATTTGTGAAACTCATGAGACCAGCTAACAACGGGTGCCTGTTATCTATAGTTGGCTCCAAAGAGGATGCGATATTGATTAATAGTAAAATTTTTATTCTCTGTTTTAACAACCACAATAAGAATTCACACTGGTATTTGTTATATGAGATGTACGACTTGTGCATAAATTTAAGGCTATCAGATACTGGTTTGGATTTCTGGATGACATGAATATATTTGACCATATTAACGGGAAAAACTCATATTCTTCTTTACTTGGCTGCTCCCTTTAAAGGTTTCCACAGTGGCCACCTCCAGCTCTCATGTCTTTTTGTCAGAGCCCGTGTTTGCAAGGTGTTACTGTCATCAGGCACACCTTCCCTGTCACTCTTGCTGCTATCCTTTTTTTTACACAAATCACCCCTGACACTCATTTCCACCCACTCTAACCTGCCAGACCTCTCTTCTTCACCTCTCTGGTGCACTGTCATTACTTCACAGGGCTGACTGCATGTATTTAAGCTCACCCACCTTCACTACCTCAATAAGCAACATTCATATGAGATCATAATAATAAAAGTATTAAGGTTAATGTCAGCGTCATTATATTTACATATTGCCAGTATTTTGGGCTTCAGAGTCGGTGCCTCAGTGATGGCCTGAGCTGAGTAGCTAAAACTTTTGAGGCGTTTGAAAACAGGCCCGTGATTGGCCAATTGGCAGTTCCCTTGGTTCAAACAGCCAACCCAAAAACGAGCGCGGCCATGTTGAATTGTCAGTTCTCTCAAAGAAGAGACAAAAGGTTAAAAAAAACTTCTGTGCCTTTGTCAAAAGTAGTGCCTACCAAGCTTAAACGAAAAGCCGATATACAGTTGAATCACGACACAGGCGGTAAGTTTGTAAGGGAAAGGTAGCATCTTTCTCTGACTGGTAGAGTTAAGCGTCACCGTTAGCGTATACTGCCTAGGCTAGAATCAGCGTGCTCGGATGGCTGAATGAAAGTGCTGAAGGGTGAGACGTAAACGGATGCAGATGCGGTTTCTTTGTAAACGACAGATATTTTGAAACAGTTTCTCACAAACCGGAAAAAAAAAAGACTCAGTCTTAGCTTGTTAGCTCGATGGCAAAGCCCACGTAGCTGTACGTGAAGTTTTAACGGCGCGTACACTCGTGTAAGTTAAAGTATTCTAGCTAACTTTGTTATCGATAGCGGTAACTTTATGGATAAACTAAACACATGTCGGTCACTGTTGGCTTTACTTTGTTGTTTAACATGGCTAACAATTGCACTGGCTAGCTAAGTGACCATAACACTGGCTGCTAAAATTCAAAACTGCTTGCAGCTGTTATTAAGTTTACACTGGTTGTTAGCCTCGGCATCAAAACAAAGGCTGTTGTCCGAATTAAGATGTTAACTCCACGTTTTTCAACCTCCTCTTACTTATATTTCCATAAATACTTGATAGACTTTCTTGCCATCTACCACCAGTCTTGTGGTGGCAGCATTATTTGTCACAATATAACAAAGGTGAGCTTTGCCTTTGGTACACATCTGAAATGTATTTCGTTGATCTGGTCAGGTGCCTTTGAGTAATACCACTTTGAAGCGCTTGTTATTTTTGTGCTCTTCTCTTTTGACTAGCCTGTTAATGCTGAAAAAAAAAACCAACAACCGCCATTGTTTATTTCTTGCAGGAAACCTGGACTACGTTTCTTGTGTATTGTTCATCATTTCCTTTAACATTTTGTAGGCTTCCATCTTGGCGTTTTGCTACAGGAGAATTGAAAACCGAAAAAAATGACCCCCAAAATTTAATGTAGCCTGCCAGTGCTTTAAAAAAATGCAGGGATTGTAATTTTTTTCAGACCACTATTAAGAACAATCCAGTATTAAACCCCAGCAGTACGAGTTATATACTTGAACATGAGAGCAGTTAGATATGTGATCAAGTTGTCCATATTTTAATACTACCCATTTTCAGTCAATGTAACAGTCAAACTCATACTCACAAGTGCACACTAAAAACACACACAAGTTTATTCTTTGGTCATATTAGTCACGCTATTTATATTGATTTCTCCTTTTTGGAGAGTTGTATTGTAAATAGGCAGAATTTACACACAAACTTCTTTTTATGAAGAGGTCTGAATGTTAGATTGTGAACACATGGTTTAAAAAGGATAGATAAGAGAAAAGGGTTTTATTTTTCTCACGTTTTAGTTTTGCAATACATGTGCACATTAAAGTAGAGCAGTGAAAAGGAACTGAGCTGAAATATTACAATACTGCGAGGAAAATCCAGTTAAGGTGTTGGACACATGGCGACAGCAAGAACCGCAAACCCAGCACCAATGGCTGGATTGAACAAACCAGCAAATGGGCAGCTCAGGGGACAGACCAAGACAGGTGGACAACAGTCTGAACTCCTGTCAAATGTCCAACATCCCAGTGCCCATAAAAGGACCAGCATACCTCAGAGCAGTGGAGGCATCAAGTAAGATACTTGCTTTAGTAATGTTTCTCTTCTACTTTGAAAACAGAAAAGTGTCGTTTTTTTCCCTCACATAATCATTTTTTGCAGCTTGACAGCTTGTGCTTTAGAGAAAACCTGCATGAGAACCCCATGGGAAAGTTCAGGACTTCTCACCAAATCTTCTAAACAGTCAAAGCCTTTTTTAAATCCCTGCTATCAGCTCTAATTACCATTGCACCTGTCCTGACATGACTTAATAATTTAAGGTTTAACAGTAAGATGTTTTTGCTGTTGTCAGCACTTAGTACTTTGTTTGGAAGTTCATGAATTACAGAATTGTTAATTTTGTGAAGATCATGTACTTCACATTTGGTTTGTGTGCATATGTGACAATTTTAGAACATCATCAGCATTCACACCAGGGCTAGCTGGGTGTTAAAAGCAAGATCCAAAATAAATTAACCAAAAGAAGTAGATTTGCATTTAACACTTATTTAGATGTTTGCCCACTTACCAAACAGGGACATGCATACAGGTGGAGGGCAAGTATCTGCCTACCCAAAGGAATATAATTTGAAATTGTTTTTAGTTCTTCTTAACCAGTGGGCATCAAAAATAACCCTGGTTTCCAGAGTGCAGTTTTAAAGGCGTCAGCATGCTCTCTGTGCTCTTCAATATTATGGCCAGCAGCAGAACTGCTTTAGAATACAATAGGTTATTGTCATTGTACATGTAAATTAAAAAAAAACAAAACAAACTAGACTAGTAATACACATATGGACAAGTGAAAGTTATTCTTTATATCTGGCTAATTTCTGCCATCTAGTTGAAACAATGAGTACTTCTAATAATTGGTTAGTCCATTGTGTGGGTCTTAGAAGTTATAATATTAGCCTTGCATACATTAGTTTTAGTATTGCTGTGCTGCTTTGAAGTTGCTTTCACCAATGCTCGCCATAGAAATTACTACATTAAGCTGTTGTGTATTTTTAGTATATTAGGTCTTCATCTTTCCAAGTTGAGCCAAATCACACTGCTTAAAGCCCTTTTCCCTCTCTGAAGATTATGAAATAAAGAACTAAATGTTGCAGTGCTTATTTTAACATTTTGTTTTCTTTTTTCACTTGATATGGTCTGGGTCTTCCCTACAAAAACTGTACTCCTGATTACGACTAGGTTTGGTGATGACTGGAAGAAATGCCTGGAGCTTCCTCCAAAAGATACCAGGGTGAAAACTTCGGTAGGTGACTGCCATTAGACGCAAGTATAGTTATACATGCTTACTTAGACTCAGTCCATGCTGCCATCTAGTGCTGTAATCCTCAACCTCTGGATCGTTTTAAACAGTAAACTAAAATGATTGAGTTGTGTTCTCCAGGATGTGACATCCACCAAGGGAAATGAATTTGAAGACTACTGCTTAAAGCGAGAACTGCTTATGGGAATCTTTGAAATGGGATGGGAGAAACCTTCCCCTGTCCAGGTAAATAAAGTAGCCAGAACTCTGGTTCCTGTTTCTGGTGTTAATTTAGATGTATAAATAGTTGCACCCTTTAACAGAATCCCATTACCCCCACTTTGCCTTGATACAGCCCCATGCCTCAGCCATATGCTTTGCAGGGAAGTTGTCCACAAATGGAAAAAACAGCAGGAGAAACACTAATATGCAGCTACCAAACAGAAGAGAAGCATTTTTGATTAATTTACTCTGGAACAAGTTTTAATTTCAGTGAGTAGGAGGCTAAATGAGTCCAATCTCTAGTCCTCCTGATTACATATAAGTATGAAGTGTTAAACATTGGTGTCACTTTGCGCGTTTTTGACCGTTAGAGGAAACAGTAGGGGTGATCCTTTAGTCCTGTCTATTTACATTGCTTCATGCCTAATGAACCATGCCCATTTTTCTAAATCGACTTGTTTGTCTGCCAACAGGAGGAGAGCATCCCTATTGCCTTATCAGGACGAGATATTTTGGCAAGGGCTAAAAATGGAACGGGAAAAAGTGGTGCCTACCTCATTCCTCTCCTGGAGAGGATAGACCTTAAGAAGGATCATATCCAGGGTGAGTTTCTTCTAGGTCTGGGCTGATGGCTTACAGTCAGTGTTGAGACAACCAACTACAGTTTAAGATGATGCCTGGTGGCTAGACAACAGTGGAAGAAAGTAGCGACAGACTGTACATGATTAGTGGCTTCACAGCGTATGAGTAGTGCATGAAAGTACCGTGCAGAATCAGTAGTCTGCAGCACTGCAGACTACTGTAGGGATGTTGTGCTCAAGCTGCACACATGCACACTTTGATCAGTGGTTCTTTTGTTGCTCTAAAACTAATGGAAAATATTGATAATATACTGATTATGATCGCTGCACTGCACTACTCCATCAATAGTTTTTCTGCTGCTGGAAACCTTAATTTTTTCTTCATTAATATCAGCCCTTATTGTATGCGTTTCCTTCCAGCCATGGTAATGGTGCCAACAAGAGAGCTGGCCCTGCAGATGAGCCAGATCAGCATTCAACTCAGCAAGCACCTGGGAGGAGTCAAGATCATGGCTACAACGGGTGGGACAAACTTGAGGGATGACATCATGCGTCTTGATGAGACTGGTATTTAACATTTTAAGACAATTTAAAAAAAGTTATTTTTATGGCTGCAACTGAATCTTTTTTTTTTTTTTTTTTAAATATTGTTAAAGATATTTACTATTTTTTCCCCCAACATATAGTTAAATTTAAATTGCTTATCTGACTAATTAACTAAGTAGCAAATATGTTCGTATTTGAGGTTCAAATTGTTCCTTTATCTTGACTCTTGTTTGTTGGCTCTTAAGTCTCCAATGAATGGGGCCAGGAAGAGAGAAAGTTTGTAAGCTGGACTTAAAGGGCAGAGAACACAATGGCCATATAGCGCTTTACACTGAACCCATTGACACACACATTCAAACACTGGTGATGGCAAGCTACATTGTAGCCACAGCCACCCTGGGGCGCATTGACAGAGGCGAGGCTGCTGAACACTGGCGGGTGAAGTGTAGTGTGAAGTGTCTTGCCCAAGGACACAATGACCGAAACTGTCCAAGCCGGGACTCAAACTGGCAACCTTCCGATTACAAGGCGAACTCCCAACTCTTGAGCCACGATGGCTCCCAGTAACCATGGCAGTAATACTTTTCTTGGTTAAAAATTTTTTTTTTTGATGCTTGCTTCTCCTGCAGTGCATGTAGTGATTGCCACACCAGGGAGGATACTGGACCTAATTAAGAAGGGTGTGGCAAAAGTGGACAAGACTCAAATGATGGTGATGGATGAAGTACGATTTGCTCTCTTTTTTTCTATATTGTTTATTGTTGACTTTTTTTTTTTTAAGTTTGTGGACATACTATTCCTTTTGATGTTTTACCTCCCCCTTCCCTTTATTCAGGCAGATAAGTTGCTCTCCCAGGACTTTGTGGTCCTGATCGAAAATATCATCAGTTTCATGCCAAAGGATCGTCAGATTTTGCTTTACTCTGCCACTTTTCCCATCAGTGTGCAAAAATTCATGGTAAGATGTTAAACATTAAATCTTCTGCATGAGTAAGAATTCACTTTGTTTGTACTCTCGTTTAACGGTTTAAGTTGTTGTAAACTGTTTTGTGTAGAGTAAGCACATGCAGAAGCCTTATGAAATCAACCTGATGGAGGAACTCACACTGAAGGGCATCACTCAGTACTATGCCTATGTGACTGAAAGACAGAAGGTACACTGTCTTAACACACTCTTCTCCAGGGTAAGTAATCAAAATTTCGATTAGTTTTGACTACGGGTGCAACAATATACAAAAATCACGGTTCAGTTCGGTACTTTGGTGTCACGGTTTGATATTTTTTTTCAATACAAAAAAAATGTTCATGTCTTTTTTAATCTGTAATGTATTAAAATTATGAATATTTCTTTTAACTCAAAAGTACAGTTTTCAAATTAGATGTTGCTGAAACAACAAAATAATAAAAGAAATCTATCTTATCAACAAATCACTCATCTGTGGGGGGAAAAAAGTTTATAACAGAGAAATGTCTCTTTCCAAAATCAAAACTATAATATACCCTTCTTGTGGGGTATATTCTTACCCCCAGCCCAGCATTAACTATGTTCTTAGCATTGTCAGTAGTTACAGGTATTATAGCATTTGGTCGCACTAACTTACAATCTTTCACAGCTTCTGACAGATCTTTGGCTAAGTCGTCAGTGGTGTGACTTTCAATGATGTGTGTCTGCAAAACACTGCTTTTCATCTGCCATTCCAGATCAATGTAATGTGCAATGACGGTCAAGTAGCTCTGTGTAGCTCTTGAAGTCCAGCCGTCTGAGGTCAGAGCAACACTGGGTGCTGCTGACACTGCCGTCTTTAATTTGGCTTTTGTCTCCTTGCACAAAGCAGGAACTGCAGTATCGGTGAAATAGGTTCGTGAAGGAATATTGTATCGGGGCTCAAGTACTCTCAGCATTTGCTGAAACCCAGTGTTTTTCTACAACAGAAAAGGGTCGCATGTCGACAGCATAAAAAATAGCAATTGTCCTGTCTATTTCTTTTGCTGTCTTAGAATCATGTACTAATGGCTGTCTAAATGACTCGGGTAAAGTTTGTAGCATGTGTTCTTGTTGTTGTTTTTAATCTGCTTCCACTTGTCTTTGCACTAGGGTTCTGTCTCGCTAGCTTGAGTGAATGCATGTAGGCGGCGTTCTGTGGATCTGCACTCGACAATGCATCCTAGGCGGAGTAGTCGAACGCAGATCCACTGAGCTCTCAACACAGACAGCATCATCAGAAGAAAAGTTGATAAAATAAATTTAAAAAATTTGTATTGTTCAATACATATGTGTACCGAACCAAAAGCACTGTATCGAATGGTTCAATACAGATACATGTATTGTTGCACCCCTAGTTTTGACCAACCAGTTGTGCTATCCAGTCTTTAAGTCTGACGTCATTAACCATTTCTGGGTCCAAAGTCAAACAAACACTGGGGCGTCACTAAGAGTTACAAACTGTCTAAATTTCCTCTTTCATCTTTAATAAAATGATCAGTGTGGCTGCTCTAATAGGTGTAACAATTAAGTTTAACATCCAGGCATCCATAAAAACAGAATTTATGAAATGTAAGAGTTAGAAGTTGGCAGGGAGTTAGCTCACTAGTTTCCATCTAAACATGACATACCGTGTTCTGCATTAGGGATTTCTGAAAAAAACAAAACGTTTTTTCACTTCTGAGATAAATGAAGACGGGAAACTAAACGTTTGCAGGGTTATTGAAGTTGGGCTAGCTGATATATAATGGTGTGCTACATGGTGGCTAGCTACGCAGCTATGGTTGGCATAATATAAACACAGTAAGCTGATGAACGCTAACTTTTTCCCTACTCGATAAAAGTTAATGCAAGGGTTCCCCATGGTTAGGGACAAATTCAGTTCCATAGCAGGCTCCTTTAAATGGACCAAACTTCAATCAGGAGAACAACTGAGACAATCCAGCCACAATACGAGGTTAGTCATTAATTTACCGCGTGGGCTCGGCTGTAGTTACATCGTAAGGTTTTAAAAATTGAGCTTTAAAATGAATAGTTGTAATAAAAACCGAGAGGGGCCGACAGTGATCACTGCCTTTTTTTTTCTTTTCTTTTTTTTTTTTAGTGCTTGTTCAGATTAAATAGAACAAGATACAAAGTATTAAAACATGTAAAAATTTTCACTTAAAGACTGGATTGCTGCACCATTAAGAAGAGAAACTCTGCCCCCTTGGGGTGATAGTGGGTTTTTTGTGTTGTATGACATGTGTTGTGGTCGAAGATATAGTAGGAAAATATGCAAAAATAAATTGAAAAATCTAAGAAGACAGGTTTGGGCATCCCTTGTCAGAATACTGTGACCGTCCAGGTGAGATGAAATTACAAATGAGGCATTTCATAAGAAATAAAAAGACACATTTTCATGTCTTTTATGAAAGTATTCATGAAATCAGTCTTTCACTGCCATCCAAAATATTGCTAGCTTGCCAGTAACCAACATATTCATGTTTTACACCTAGAGGCTGACTGAAAAGTCGGCAGTGGCATACAATGATTTAGCCTGTGGACCATTATGAGGTATAGAGTAAATATAATTGGCTCCTACAATGTGTTCACGCAGTACTGACCCTAGTAAAAAGACAATGGTTTGTTTGTTTGTTTGTTTTTAGTTGAAGTTACACCAATGTCGCTTCACATATGATCATGTAATGCATTTACCTTTTGATTTTCTGTTGCCCTTTGTTTTCTCTGACCTGAGGACCACTGAACAAATCCTTCCTTTTTTGGGGGGGGGCTGTCCTCCTTTCTTCCTTCCTTCCTTAACTATTCACAGTAATGGAAATTTTGACCCAGCCTTTGCGTGCCACTGTGCCTGTAACGTGTATTTGAATTCACTTTTTTTTTTTTTTTTTTTTTGTTAGATTAAGTAAAAAGGAAATATATTTATGATAAACATCAAATTTGCACTTAAAGCTAATAAAACAAAAATACAACGCAATGTAAACACAGCTTCCAACAAAACAGTTTTGTTCATATTTTGTGAAATAACCCTTCATTTTGTATTTTTCTCTTCCAGCTCCAGATCAATCAGTCTATCATCTTCTGTAACTCCACTCAGAGAGTTGAGCTTCTTGCAAAGAAAATCACTCAACTTGGTTATTCATGCTTCTACATTCATGCAAAGATGATGCAGGAGTACAGAAACCGTGTGTTCCATGACTTCAGAAATGGATTGTGCAGAAACCTAGTCTGCACAGGTAGGTGAAGAGTTTTTGCATTTGAAAAATTTGAAGTGGAAGAACAAATGTTCACTGGGTTGAGTAAGCACATGTTTTCTTGTAGACCTCTTCACTCGGGGAATTGACATCCAGGCTGTAAACGTGGTTATTAATTTTGACTTCCCCAAAAATGCAGAGACCTACCTCCACCGCATTGGCAGATCAGGTAACCTGTCGTTTTGTCAATAAGTTAGGTTTACAGCTACTGTTTGTAATACCACTACTAATACAAGCTTGACACCATGTTGATTTTCCACAGGGCGTTTTGGTCACTTGGGTCTGGCTATCAACCTCATAACTTCAGATGATCGCTACAATTTGAAGAATATTGAGGACCAGCTGGTTACTGACATTAAGCCCATACCCAGCAGCATTGACAAGAGCCTGTATGTTGCAGAGTTTCACTCTGTTGACGCAGAAGATGGTGAAGAGAAGGCATAAAACTAAGGACTGGGAGCTGCACAAATCAATGGTCAGTTCCTTGAATGGCTCAAACTGAAGCATTACTGAAAAATAAATCTCTAAGAGTCAAAAGTTTGGTTTATAAATAAAACAAGATGGGATGTTTGCTGCCCTTTGGTTGCTCAGGACTAGGTTGTTGCAACCGTGTAAACACAGATTTTAATTGCATTTGTCAGTTAATCTACATCAAAATGTTATTCAGGGTTCATGCTTGGCCTTGAACGCGCCTGCTGAAAAGCTGTTTGATCTGTGGCCAGTGAGTATTCACTGCCCTATTCTGTGTTTCCAGTATTATGATTGTGAGGTGAATTCATCAGCAAGGAATAGCTTAAAAAGTATATCATGTACAGGTGAAACCAGAGAGAATATTCTTGCTCGCTGTGTTCTGAACCATAAGAAGAGTACATATATAGGGGTATTTTAGGTTTAGGATGTAGTGCATCTGAACACTCTTCCTGAAGCAACCTTTTTAATTGATTAGTTAATCTTCATGAAAGAGGATATAAAGCTTTACAAGATTTAAAGGTGAAGGGGTTACAGAACAGTCAGCATAGATTTGGACAGAGCTGATCTGCACACAGGGCCAGCTATCTGCTCTGTGGGTTTACTACAGTAGTGACACATTGACATGGTTGGAACTGGAGATTATAATTTTATTCCTGGCTTTTTTCTTTTGTTTTGCAGAACAAACATGGTGCCTGGCATTTGTCACACAATACTGGCTACACATCACACAAGATTCAAAGTGAAGATTTTCTTTCTGCTCCTTCCTCCCTCAAAATAATATTTTTGTACATTTTTCATTTCCTGTTTGAGTTTACTAGTAAACTGGTGTCCCACAGAAAATTCCCAGTTGAGCATGGACAGTGATTTCTATCAGTGTGGCAGACTACACTGCTAGAAATCATGCCTATGTGATTTGAGCTAAGGTTGAAGGACCTCACCAAATTCAGCCACTATTGAAATGATCTGCTTTTGGTGCTTTGTTGTAAGAATAAAACCGTAACCAAAGGTGAACTCGGTGGATAGTGCCAACTGTGAACTACAATGTTTGTGTCCACATCCTGCTGAAATGCATTTGAGCCAGTGACATAAAGAAAAACTGCAACTTTGGTCACGTACGTTTGGTCATTTCTTATACTGTCTGTGATAATTATGACATGCTCAGTATTATGATGTATTTTATCGGTTTAAAAAAAGTTTTGAAGATCACCAACCCCAAATTAATTTGATGCATGGTCTGCAGTATTGAATTAAGTAATCTGGTATTTTATTACATTACTGCATTACTTTCACAGGCCTTGTGTGAAATCTGACCCTTCTTCTGTGGAGGTTTTTAAAATCTTAGCAGAAACTAAGGATTGAAAGACCATTCAATATAAAATTTGCATATACTGCATTAGGGTAAAGCCACAGTTTTTGTCTGGACACATTTGCTACAACATGACACACATGGAAAAAAAATTTCCCTCTCCCCAACTTCCTTATTTCTGTCAGCTAGAACAGATGTGGCCATTCTTACTTGACCCTTCTCATTAGCATTTTTACCCTCACAAGCAGTCTCCCGGGGTTTATTTTTGTAACACTGAGACAAACTGTGTGGAAAATACAATGGAATCAGCACCAGTAATCCTTTCATTCTTGTCATCACCATTTCATTAACATTCAGATGATTGGGCAGAAAATCTGAATGGTGTGACCACTTCTTGCCTTTACAGGTGAAGTTTCTGCCCCTTGATTTACTAAAGATATTTGCATTAATTGTGAGACGCACCTAATATTTTGGAATATAGTACACAAAGAGACCAAAGAAGAGCACGAGTTGGAACAAACCTTCATAAACCAAAATGGCAAAAAATTCTTTCCTCTGACGAACCTTTAAAAAGGGCTGCTGTGCTGCTGCAGTGCACAAAGCTTGACACCCGTTTCTTATGATAAACATTACACTTTTTCTTTTCGTCACCAATAGTACAAACAGTTGTGAGTTCTAATAGCAAAGTTTCAATAATGTTGCACTTACTAATAAATGCGTTTCATGTAGCACATGTCACATATCAGTAGTCGTAACTACACTAATGACTTTTCAACTATTTGACATCAGGGATTGGTTTGTATATAGAACTTTTTTATTCTAGTGGCGCATTCTAAGTGTTTTAAACAGCATGCCTCATTCACCCATTCACACCGCAACTTTGTTTCTATGGCAAACTGCTTTGTAGCATTCACACACATTTACACTCCAATGAATGTGTCATTGGGTCATCATCTATTTAAAATATGTATTTATGTTTGTTTCTCTGGCTGACTTTCACATTAGTGCTAAGCACCCAGGGAGGGGACTCATTTTTGTCATGCGCATCTGTATTTTTCTTCCAGTGTCTGAACTAGTAATTGGACTCATGTGGATTTGGTTACTGGATTAGAACAGAAATCCTTTGTTTTATTCTTAGAAGAAAATTATCTCTATGGCTTGATGAACCATGTTTTTCTTGACTATATTTATTTTTTAAAATCAGGTGTTGCAATGCTAATTCCAAGCAGATAAAAAGTTCAAGTGACTGCACTCCACAGCTGCACTTTCTGTTTTGTTTTTTTTTAATTTCATGAATGATTGCATTTTGGTGTAAGCCTGATCCATGTAACCTAATATTTCTTGCTAAGACAGAATCCAAGTCAAACCATAAATCTGTCTTTTATTTGCCTAAAATGCAGTATAACATTTCATTATTTACATTTTAGTTAGAACCTGTTTGAATAACCCTGTCCACTGGGAGATGATCCCATTCTTTTTGAAAAATACACAAAACCCGTATTTTCATATTAGTATAATTAATATATTTTTGTTCCTCGCATATAATTGTGTAAACACTCCTGTTCGCTCCATACCCTTGGAATGTCTTTCAGTGAAAGGCCGAATTATGCGAATGTTCAGTAAATGAATCTAATGATACGTCACTACAAAAGGGTTGTCCTAGCTTCAGCCAATTGTTGCCGGCATGAGATGCACATGAGCCAATGCACAGACGAGTCTGGTAATGGGCGGATCCTTGTCAACTACGGTCACTGACGTTGTCGTGAACTTTACCGGTGTTGAACTACCCTGGACCCAAACCGTCACCGTAAGTAGGTAAACCGCAGAAAGGAAGGGGGTGTTTTGTCATTTGGGGGCAGGGGGGGTATTTCATGGCGTTACTCTGTCTTGCGTCGTAAATCTAGTTACCGCTCTATTCACATATGGGCGAATAGATCTCGTGGTCAATTCCACATGGCTACCTAGCCAGCCAGTTAGCTAACCAACCTCTGCTAGCTCGCTTTAGCATTCATAGGTTAAATGCTGCTGAATAGTTTTGTCAGCTGGTGGCTTAAATCCATATGTGGCTTAACTAACAAATAACCAACTGCAGTACAACATGTCTTACTATCAGGTTATACTGTTTTTATTGTATTTAAAAT
Organism: Pundamilia nyererei; assembly: GCF_000239375.1. Taxonomy (NCBI): domain Eukaryota; kingdom Metazoa; phylum Chordata; class Actinopteri; order Cichliformes; family Cichlidae; genus Pundamilia; species Pundamilia nyererei. The sequence continues at coordinate 2,779,394 of NW_005187468.1, read as the reverse complement.
CTCGAGAGTCTAACTAAATTGGGCCTTAGCTGAAACCAACATGCTGCACCAATGCTTCAATGAGGGTAGCGGTGTTGATGGTCGCTGAAGTCTTGTGAGCAAATGCTTTAAGAGCTCCGTGTTACTAAAGGGCTTACAGATATACTGTATGAAGCATGAGTAACAGATCTCTCAGCAGAATATGCGCGTGTATGTATTTGTGTATTTACCTCACAGGATATGCAGTTCATGTTCAAATTTACTTTTTGACCATTTCTACAAGATCAGTTTAACAGTTAGTAATCTGAATGCAAATATGCAGCTTTTATTGCTGTTTTGAAACAATAATGTATTTATACACTGCCTGTCTCTCTCAATAGGCTGTTACCATCTAAAACTATGGGCAGTGTGTTGGCTGCCGCCTCCCCCAGTCCAGCCCCAGCTGTAGCTGGAAGTGGACAAGGGGTGCCAGGCTTGGTGTCGGTCCCTCCTGGGTTCACTATGCCCTCAGTGTCTTCCGTCCCTCCAGCAGCTGGATCTGACCAGCCGACGGCAGATGCACAAGCCTCTCTCCCAAATCCAGGATCATATGACGAATGCCACCGCAAATGTAAAGGTCTGGAAATGAGGCGCTCTCTGCATTTCTTCATTTGTTTTTCAACTTTTGCATCATAATTATGCTGTTGTATCATTGCATCAAGTGTCATTGTTAAGCCGTGTTGTTCTCCCTGCTTTGTTTCAGAGGTGTTTCCACTTCAGATGGAAGGGGTGCGGTTAGTGGTCAACAAAGGCTTGAGTAACCACTTCCAGGTCAGCCATACTGTTACCCTCAGCACCCTGGGTGATTCTGGTTATCGATTTGGTGCTACCTATGTAGGCAGTAAACAGACTGGGCCAGCAGAGGTAATGCTCTCTTCTTTTTTTTTTTTTTTGCCTTTGCCTTAACATACTACTGATGTGATTCTGACCGTTGTGTGTAAATCTTTGTAATATTTACAGAATTTAATGTTAATTCCATAAATACATCAACATTTCATTTAAAATGCATGAATATTATTGAGGTCGCGGTTATTTGTCACGAATAATCATTAGAACAAAATTGTCTTTTTTCTTTTTTTTTTTTTTTTTTTGCACTGTCATGTAAATGTAGCATAGCTTTTATATTCATGTTGCCTTACATTCCTTATGTACAATGCTTTGCAAAAAATAAGTCACCTAGATTCCGTGCATCTTTTGGAAGAAAAATAGAAAACTTACCAAAGTGTAAGATAAAATCAAAACAAACAGGACACTCTTTGTATTTGTATATTGTGCTAAATTCCTGTTAATTAAATCTTTTTAAAGTGTTTATTCACCTCTTTGAGGTGAAATATATTGTCTTGTGTCATTCAAACATTTGAATTTGAACTAAATAAAGTTGTGTCCAAACTACAGGATAAAAAACAAACACAAAAAAACAAACTAAAGTGGCCATCCCTGAGTGTAGCCAAATGAAAATAAAAGGTAGGATTATGCAGGAAACGACCTACTGTTTTAGTATTATTTTAGTATTGCTTAATGCTTAAGGGTTAACACATCTTTGTCCAGTATTTTGACTATTTTCCTAAAGCCTTCATTAATCACTGTGTTTACTGGATGAATATATCTTTGGTAAAACGTGTTGGCAATTTCACTATGTCTTCATGAGCTGGGTGGATAAACTGTACATGCTGGATTTTCTGGACACCTGACCTGCTATTGGAGGATTTCAATAAGAAACAATTGCATTGTTTACGTTGCCTTTATGCAATCATCTTACTACAGTTAGCTGTGTGACTTTGCCACACAGACGTGAGTCTGCTATACTTTTTGCACATTGTTTGTTCTTGGTTTATGTCACTTGTTTTAAATTCTCAGTATTTTATAAACCAACGGATGATAATCTGCTTTGAGAAACAAGTTCCACACCTTCTGTTGTACCAGATGTTTGACTTTTTAATCTAGTGATACTTGTTCAGATGACATCCAATACATTTTATGGTGCAGGTAACAGCTGTTATTTGGCATATGCAGGGGACTTCATCAGGGGGTAATTTTAGAGAGCGATTTCTTTGATTTTGTTTTGTGTTTGATTGGCAGAACACATTTTTAATATCACTTGATCATGTTCATTTATTTGGTTGAAGTCAAACTCGTGATCACCATTAATAGTGTATCTCTACTTCAGTGTGAATTTTCACATAAATGTCTAATAAGCCATAATGGATGATTAGTGATATTTTATATCCATCCATCCATCTTCTTCTTTTTATCCGGGGGCTGGTTTACGGGGACAGCAGCTCCCACAGGGAAGCCCAGAAATCAATCTCTCCAGCTACCTCGTCCTGCTTGTCCAGGGGAACACCAAGGCGTTCCCAGGCCAGCTGACAGATATAATCACTCCAGTGTGTCCTGGGTCTGCCCAGGGGCCTCCTCCCGGTGGGACATGCCCAGAACACCTTGCCCAGGAGGCATCCTTGTCAGATGCTCGAACCACCTCTACGGGCTCCTATCAATGCGGAGGAGCAGCGGCTCTACTCTGAGCCCCTCCTGGATGGCTGAGCTTCTCACCCTATCTGTAAGGGAGAGGCTAGCCACGCTTAAGAGGAAGCTCATTTCTGCCGCTTGTATCCGCGATCTTGTTCGTTCGGTCACTACCCACAGCTCGTGGCCATAGGTGAGGGTAGGGACGTAGATCGACTTTGCTTTTATCCTCGCCTCGCTCTTCACCACGTCTTACCGGTACAGTGTCCGCTTCACTGCAGTGTAGCACCAATCTGTCTGTCGATCTCCTGCTTTCTTCTCCTGTCACTCGTGAACAAGACCCTGAGATACTTAAAGTCCTCCACTTGAGGCAGGAACTCGTCCCTGACTCAGAGTGGGCACTCCATCCTTTTCCGGCTGAGGACCATTGCGTCAGATTTGGCAGTGCTGATTCTTATTCCCACCGCTTCACACTAGGCTGCAAACCGTTCCAGTGTGAGCTGGAGGCCATCACCCAATGAAGCAAACAGAACCACATCGTCCATGAAAAGCAGAGATAAGATTCTGAGACCACCCAAGTGAAGGCCTTCTGCCACTTGGCTATGCCTAAAAATTCTATCCATAAAATATTCTATTCTACTCTACTCATTAGGGGTCTTGTGAATTGCTCTTTGTCCGGTGTCTCACCCAGGACCAATTTTCCATGGGAGACCCTACCAGGGGGCAAAAGCCCCTGGACAACACAGCTCCTGGGATCCCTGGGATTGCATTTTATATGCAAACAGTAAAAGATCTTGTCTGTCACTGTGACTTGAGTGATCTGTGCATAATCATTTTTTTTTTTTATCAATTTCTTTTGAAAAAATTACAATATATGTTGAATGCATGTGGAAACTAACTGTAGACGTTCACATACAGTAGAGCAATAGCAATATTATATGCATCAGAAATTCATCTAGAGCACCAAAATGTGGCCACCTAACCTAAAAACTAACTTGTTGATTTGGATTATTGAGCCAAAGTAGTAGAGGTGGGAATCACCATACATCCCACGATACGATATTATCACAATACTTAACGCATGATACGATATTATTGCAATTTTTAAAATATTTTGCGATATTCAGATTCTGTACATAAAGGTAAACTTTATCAATATTCATTTTATCTAATATCAAAGTCTCACACTCAGTCTTTCTCTCATTTCAGTCAGTTTTATTGTTGACAAACTGAACGGTTTGTATTACAGTCTAGTCCAACTTAACTGAATGCAACCATCTGGTATAATTATAGCTATTCTGAACTATGCAATTTATGAAAACTATGCAGCCCATTCAGCAACTGAAGAATTTGAAAGTAAATTAAAATAAAATTATATTTTATTTTAACATTAAATAAAAAAGTTTTAAACTTAATTAATATAAAACATGTCTTAAATTAAAATAAGTAAACTGTCATGTTTATTGCTGCCAAAAAACAAGTTAAACACATTTGGACAGTGAAGGAATGTCAGGATTCTTGCTCAGAAAAAGGATCAACATGCTCTGAAGTCAGAGTTCCAGTCCACAAAAACTTTTTTTGTAACAAAATATCTATTTCTGCTGTCCCTGTATCGATACATTATTAGCAAACAAAATATTACGATACTACACAGTATCGATTTCCCCCCCCACCCCTACAAAGTAGTGTCACCTTAAATGCCTGTCTCAAAAATTTAGGGGACCTCATGATAGTTCACTAATTTAGTGGGATGCTGAGATACGCTACAATGAGGCTTACAGTGACATTCATAAATATCTTGAGTATAGTTGTGGATATTGACATCAAAAACAACCGGCTATAATACACTGAATGTTTCAAGACCATTAGGAAATGTTGGTCTGTGAACGTGATAGGTCTTTTTATGGAATTTAGGGTCCTGTGTAATTGTAAAGCATCAGCGAATTATGTGAAATCTGTATTTTTGTCGTGCAAAACAATTGGACAAAACAAAACTGAAAAACATAATTTTGGAGCATTATGGAAGCTGTTTAAACACCAGATGTATTCCAGACCATTAAAGTGTGACCTGTGGTTGACAAAAACAATTGAATATAGTGATGACAAAAATCATTATTGTGTGTGCTATATTATATTATTAATAACCAATGCCACTCCTGAAACATACAAAGTGTGCTTAAATTAAAGATAACTCAACTTTATTATGGTGTTAATTGTGTGCATTTTCCCTCATTTAGAGTTTGTCTCTAAAGCCTCTTTTCCATTGGTACCTACCTGGATCGACTAACTTCAACTTGGATCGACTGTTTTTTCATTACAATTCAGTACTACCTAACATGCGTGGTTGTCGTCATAGCAACACGTCCAAGCGTCCCGCAGAGTAATTAACATGACACGAACGCTACGAAAAAGGTGGACGTTGTGGCAAGAATATACCTTTTGCTCAGTCTGTGCCTTTTCTTCGGTCTCAGGGATCACCGTATTGTTTTTTGTAGCCATTTTTCTTATTGGTGGGTTTCAAAAATGGTGTTAATGATATGCCTTCATGACTCATCGAGTGACGCTACTGACCAGCCAATCAGTGGCATGCAGGCTGACGACGTCACATTTTAGTACCTGATCGAAAAGTACCTGATACCAAGTACTTTTACTAAATGGAAAAACCGATTGAAGTTGATCCGAGTAGGTACTAATGGAAAAGGGGCTTAAATGACATATTATTAGTGTGTTTGACATTTAGTGTATTATTAGAGTTCAAAACTTCAAAAACACCTGCTTGGATTGTTTTTCTTCACATTTTCACAGCCCCAAATTCTGTATTATTGATGCTGACTGCCATTTTATACAGCCGTTGACATAGTTTTGAAAAGCTGACAGTGAAGTGGTATTCTCTCTAGTCATTCCCAGTGATGGTTGGAGACATGGACAACACCGGCAGTCTGAATGCGCAGGTCATCCACCATCTTACAACAGCTGTACGCTCCAAAATAGCCATACAGGTATGTAGACATGCAATAGCATGTAGATGTGATCCTTTAGAATTTTTATTAAGCATTTCAGTGAATGTTTTGTTGTCCTTTCAGTATTTTATATTTTCTTTTTATTTATTTATTTGCAGACTCAGCAGCAAAAGTTTGTGAACTGGCAGTGTGACATGGAGTATCGAGGAGAGGACTTCACATCTGCTGTGACGCTCGGAAATCCAGATGTACTTGTTGGATCTGGTATGATAAAGATTAGTTTGATCAGTTATCCTTTATTTATTGAAGAAAAAGTCACATTGAAATTAAAATCTCTTTTCCAAGAGAGACCTAGACAAAACTGTAGCAGAAGTTGCAACAAAACAAAGTAAAAAATGTGCTGCAAAATGAAATACAAAAATATTATTCTTAATAATGAATATGAAACCTGATAGTTCAATAAACAAAGGTCCAAAAGGAAGATTATTATTATTATTATTATTTTTTTTTTTTAATAGCAAAATAATAAATTGAGCGTCATTGGGCCTTTCATGCTTTCGTGTGTCAGTAAAACACTTTCCAGATGTTCTTTCAGAACCACAGCTGATGTGACTGAATTTCAGCTTGCTGCTGAGTTGAATTGTGTGATGTCTGAGAAGCAAAGCATCAACCTAATAATCTAATAAACATTAATGGAAACCAGGGGGCGCCTGACGTCCATGAATGAGTGCTGCCTCACCTACAGAAAGTAATACATTGCTAG